>NC_056739.1:663299820-663469820 GCF_019279795.1 Protopterus annectens
TTCATTACTACATTCAAGGTCTATGCAGGTTTCACAGTATTCATTCATTATCAAAGGGTTATAAGATTGTTAAGATTGATCTACATTTAAAGCTTGTTCTAATGCAGAGGCTGTGTTACTAACATTATTTAATTTCACTTCAGCAGTTTTATGTTGATTCATCTAACTTAAACATTATTTAATTTCACTTCAAATTTTAATGTTATTCTTAATTCACTCAATGCAGTTGTGATTCATTACATATATTCACTATCAACACAATTCATTGTAGATGTTGATCTACATGCTCAAGGAGGCTGTGTTACTCAATGCAGTTGTGATTCATTACATATATTCACTATCAACACAATTCATTGTAGATGTTGATCTACATGCTCAAGGAGGCTGTGTTACTCAATGCAGTTGTGATTCATTACATATATTCACTATCAACACAATTCATTGTAGATGTTGATCTACATGCTCAAGGAGGCTGTGTTACTCAATGCAGTTGTGATTCATTACATATATTCACTATCAACACAATTCATTGTAGATGTTGATCTACATGCTCAAGGAGGCTGTGTTACTCAATGCAGTTGTGATTCATTACATATATTCACTATCAACACAATTCATTGTAGATGTTGATCTACATGCTCAAGGAGGCTGTGTTACTCAATGCAGTTGTGATTCATTACATATATTCACTATCAACACAATTCATTGTAGATGTTGATCTACATGCTCAAGGAGGCTGTGTTACTCAATGCAGTTGTGATTCATTACATATATTCACTATCAACACAATTCATTGTAGATGTTGATCTACATGCTCAAGGAGGCTGTGTTACTCAATGCAGTTGTGATTCATTACATATATTCACTATCAACACAATTCATTGTAGATGTTGATCTACATGCTCAAGGAGGCTGTGTTACTCAATGCAGTTGTGATTCATTACATATATTCACTATCAACACAATTCATTGTAGATGTTGATCTACATGCTCAAGGAGGCTGTGTTACTCAATGCAGTTGTGATTCATTACATATATTCACTATCAACACAATTCATTGTAGATGTTGATCTACATGCTCAAGGAGGCTGTGTTACTCAATGCAGTTGTGATTCATTACATATATTCACTATCAACACAATTCATTGTAGATGTTGATCTACATGCTCAAGGAGGCTGTGTTACTCAATGCAGTTGTGATTCATTACATATATTCACTATCAACACAATTCATTGTAGATGTTGATCTACATGCTCAAGGAGGCTGTGTTACTCAATGCAGTTGTGATTCATTACATATATTCACTATCAACACAATTCATTGTAGATGTTGATCTACATGCTCAAGGAGGCTGTGTTACTCAATGCAGTTGTGATTCATTACATATATTCACTATCAACACAATTCATTGTAGATGTTGATCTACATGCTCAAGGAGGCTGTGTTACTCAATGCAGTTGTGATTCATTACATATATTCACTATCAACACAATTCATTGTAGATGTTGATCTACATGCTCAAGGAGGCTGTGTTACTCAATGCAGTTGTGATTCATTACATATATTCACTATCAACACAATTCATTGTAGATGTTGATCTACATGCTCAAGGAGGCTGTGTTACTCAATGCAGTTGTGATTCATTACATATATTCACTATCAACACAATTCATTGTAGATGTTGATCTACATGCTCAAGGAGGCTGTGTTACTCAATGCAGTTGTGATTCATTACATATATTCACTATCAACACAATTCATTGTAGATGTTGATCTACATGCTCAAGGAGGCTGTGTTACTCAATGCAGTTGTGATTCATTACATATATTCACTATCAACACAATTCATTGTAGATGTTGATCTACATGCTCAAGGAGGCTGTGTTACTCAATGCAGTTGTGATTCATTACATATATTCACTATCAACACAATTCATTGTAGATGTTGATCTACATGCTCAAGGAGGCTGTGTTACTCAATGCAGTTGTGATTCATTACATATATTCACTATCAACACAATTCATTGTAGATGTTGATCTACATGCTCAAGGAGGCTGTGTTACTCAATGCAGTTGTGATTCATTACATATATTCACTATCAACACAATTCATTGTAGATGTTGATCTACATGCTCAAGGAGGCTGTGTTACTCAATGCAGTTGTGATTCATTACATATATTCACTATCAACACAATTCATTGTAGATGTTGATCTACATGCTCAAGGAGGCTGTGTTACTCAATGCAGTTGTGATTCATTACATATATTCACTATCAACACAATTCATTGTAGATGTTGATCTACATGCTCAAGGAGGCTGTGTTACTCAATGCAGTTGTGATTCATTACATATATTCACTATCAACACAATTCATTGTAGATGTTGATCTACATGCTCAAGGAGGCTGTGTTACTCAATGCAGTTGTGATTCATTACATATATTCACTATCAACACAATTCATTGTAGATGTTGATCTACATGCTCAAGGAGGCTGTGTTACTCAATGCAGTTGTGATTCATTACATATATTCACTATCAACACAATTCATTGTAGATGTTGATCTACATGCTCAAGGAGGCTGTGTTACTCAATGCAGTTGTGATTCATTACATATATTCACTATCAACACAATTCATTGTAGATGTTGATCTACATGCTCAAGGAGGCTGTGTTACTCAATGCAGTTGTGATTCATTACATATATTCACTATCAACACAATTCATTGTAGATGTTGATCTACATGCTCAAGGAGGCTGTGTTACTCAATGCAGTTGTGATTCATTACATATATTCACTATCAACACAATTCATTGTAGATGTTGATCTACATGCTCAAGGAGGCTGTGTTACTCAATGCAGTTGTGATTCATTACATATATTCACTATCAACACAATTCATTGTAGATGTTGATCTACATGCTCAAGGAGGCTGTGTTACTCAATGCAGTTGTGATTCATTACATATATTCACTATCAACACAATTCATTGTAGATGTTGATCTACATGCTCAAGGAGGCTGTGTTACTCAATGCAGTTGTGATTCATTACATATATTCACTATCAACACAATTCATTGTAGATGTTGATCTACATGCTCAAGGAGGCTGTGTTACTCAATGCAGTTGTGATTCATTACATATATTCACTATCAACACAATTCATTGTAGATGTTGATCTACATGCTCAAGGAGGCTGTGTTACTCAATGCAGTTGTGATTCATTACATATATTCACTATCAACACAATTCATTGTAGATGTTGATCTACATGCTCAAGGAGGCTGTGTTACTCAATGCAGTTGTGATTCATTACATATATTCACTATCAACACAATTCATTGTAGATGTTGATCTACATGCTCAAGGAGGCTGTGTTACTCAATGCAGTTGTGATTCATTACATATATTCACTATCAACACAATTCATTGTAGATGTTGATCTACATGCTCAAGGAGGCTGTGTTACTCAATGCAGTTGTGATTCATTACATATATTCACTATCAACACAATTCATTGTAGATGTTGATCTACATGCTCAAGGAGGCTGTGTTACTCAATGCAGTTGTGATTCATTACATATATTCACTATCAACACAATTCATTGTAGATGTTGATCTACATGCTCAAGGAGGCTGTGTTACTCAATGCAGTTGTGATTCATTACATATATTCACTATCAACACAATTCATTGTAGATGTTGATCTACATGCTCAAGGAGGCTGTGTTACTCAATGCAGTTGTGATTCATTACATATATTCACTATCAACACAATTCATTGTAGATGTTGATCTACATGCTCAAGGAGGCTGTGTTACTCAATGCAGTTGTGATTCATTACATATATTCACTATCAACACAATTCATTGTAGATGTTGATCTACATGCTCAAGGAGGCTGTGTTACTCAATGCAGTTGTGATTCATTACATATATTCACTATCAACACAATTCATTGTAGATGTTGATCTACATGCTCAAGGAGGCTGTGTTACTCAATGCAGTTGTGATTCATTACATATATTCACTATCAACACAATTCATTGTAGATGTTGATCTACATGCTCAAGGAGGCTGTGTTACTCAATGCAGTTGTGATTCATTACATATATTCACTATCAACACAATTCATTGTAGATGTTGATCTACATGCTCAAGGAGGCTGTGTTACTCAATGCAGTTGTGATTCATTACATATATTCACTATCAACACAATTCATTGTAGATGTTGATCTACATGCTCAAGGAGGCTGTGTTACTCAATGCAGTTGTGATTCATTACATATATTCACTATCAACACAATTCATTGTAGATGTTGATCTACATGCTCAAGGAGGCTGTGTTACTCAATGCAGTTGTGATTCATTACATATATTCACTATCAACACAATTCATTGTAGATGTTGATCTACATGCTCAAGGAGGCTGTGTTACTCAATGCAGTTGTGATTCATTACATATATTCACTATCAACACAATTCATTGTAGATGTTGATCTACATGCTCAAGGAGGCTGTGTTACTCAATGCAGTTGTGATTCATTACATATATTCACTATCAACACAATTCATTGTAGATGTTGATCTACATGCTCAAGGAGGCTGTGTTACTCAATGCAGTTGTGATTCATTACATATATTCACTATCAACACAATTCATTGTAGATGTTGATCTACATGCTCAAGGAGGCTGTGTTACTCAATGCAGTTGTGATTCATTACATATATTCACTATCAACACAATTCATTGTAGATGTTGATCTACATGCTCAAGGAGGCTGTGTTACTCAATGCAGTTGTGATTCATTACATATATTCACTATCAACACAATTCATTGTAGATGTTGATCTACATGCTCAAGGAGGCTGTGTTACTCAATGCAGTTGTGATTCATTACATATATTCACTATCAACACAATTCATTGTAGATGTTGATCTACATGCTCAAGGAGGCTGTGTTACTCAATGCAGTTGTGATTCATTACATATATTCACTATCAACACAATTCATTGTAGATGTTGATCTACATGCTCAAGGAGGCTGTGTTACTCAATGCAGTTGTGATTCATTACATATATTCACTATCAACACAATTCATTGTAGATGTTGATCTACATGCTCAAGGAGGCTGTGTTACTCAATGCAGTTGTGATTCATTACATATATTCACTATCAACACAATTCATTGTAGATGTTGATCTACATGCTCAAGGAGGCTGTGTTACTCAATGCAGTTGTGATTCATTACATATATTCACTATCAACACAATTCATTGTAGATGTTGATCTACATGCTCAAGGAGGCTGTGTTACTCAATGCAGTTGTGATTCATTACATATATTCACTATCAACACAATTCATTGTAGATGTTGATCTACATGCTCAAGGAGGCTGTGTTACTCAATGCAGTTGTGATTCATTACATATATTCACTATCAACACAATTCATTGTAGATGTTGATCTACATGCTCAAGGAGGCTGTGTTACTCAATGCAGTTGTGATTCATTACATATATTCACTATCAACACAATTCATTGTAGATGTTGATCTACATGCTCAAGGAGGCTGTGTTACTCAATGCAGTTGTGATTCATTACATATATTCACTATCAACACAATTCATTGTAGATGTTGATCTACATGCTCAAGGAGGCTGTGTTACTCAATGCAGTTGTGATTCATTACATATATTCACTATCAACACAATTCATTGTAGATGTTGATCTACATGCTCAAGGAGGCTGTGTTACTCAATGCAGTTGTGATTCATTACATATATTCACTATCAACACAATTCATTGTAGATGTTGATCTACATGCTCAAGGAGGCTGTGTTACTCAATGCAGTTGTGATTCATTACATATATTCACTATCAACACAATTCATTGTAGATGTTGATCTACATGCTCAAGGAGGCTGTGTTACTCAATGCAGTTGTGATTCATTACATATATTCACTATCAACACAATTCATTGTAGATGTTGATCTACATGCTCAAGGAGGCTGTGTTACTCAATGCAGTTGTGATTCATTACATATATTCACTATCAACACAATTCATTGTAGATGTTGATCTACATGCTCAAGGAGGCTGTGTTACTCAATGCAGTTGTGATTCATTACATATATTCACTATCAACACAATTCATTGTAGATGTTGATCTACATGCTCAAGGAGGCTGTGTTACTCAATGCAGTTGTGATTCATTACATATATTCACTATCAACACAATTCATTGTAGATGTTGATCTACATGCTCAAGGAGGCTGTGTTACTCAATGCAGTTGTGATTCATTACATATATTCACTATCAACACAATTCATTGTAGATGTTGATCTACATGCTCAAGGAGGCTGTGTTACTCAATGCAGTTGTGATTCATTACATATATTCACTATCAACACAATTCATTGTAGATGTTGATCTACATGCTCAAGGAGGCTGTGTTACTCAATGCAGTTGTGATTCATTACATATATTCACTATCAACACAATTCATTGTAGATGTTGATCTACATGCTCAAGGAGGCTGTGTTACTCAATGCAGTTGTGATTCATTACATATATTCACTATCAACACAATTCATTGTAGATGTTGATCTACATGCTCAAGGAGGCTGTGTTACTCAATGCAGTTGTGATTCATTACATATATTCACTATCAACACAATTCATTGTAGATGTTGATCTACATGCTCAAGGAGGCTGTGTTACTCAATGCAGTTGTGATTCATTACATATATTCACTATCAACACAATTCATTGTAGATGTTGATCTACATGCTCAAGGAGGCTGTGTTACTCAATGCAGTTGTGATTCATTACATATATTCACTATCAACACAATTCATTGTAGATGTTGATCTACATGCTCAAGGAGGCTGTGTTACTCAATGCAGTTGTGATTCATTACATATATTCACTATCAACACAATTCATTGTAGATGTTGATCTACATGCTCAAGGAGGCTGTGTTACTCAATGCAGTTGTGATTCATTACATATATTCACTATCAACACAATTCATTGTAGATGTTGATCTACATGCTCAAGGAGGCTGTGTTACTCAATGCAGTTGTGATTCATTACATATATTCACTATCAACACAATTCATTGTAGATGTTGATCTACATGCTCAAGGAGGCTGTGTTACTCAATGCAGTTGTGATTCATTACATATATTCACTATCAACACAATTCATTGTAGATGTTGATCTACATGCTCAAGGAGGCTGTGTTACTCAATGCAGTTGTGATTCATTACATATATTCACTATCAACACAATTCATTGTAGATGTTGATCTACATGCTCAAGGAGGCTGTGTTACTCAATGCAGTTGTGATTCATTACATATATTCACTATCAACACAATTCATTGTAGATGTTGATCTACATGCTCAAGGAGGCTGTGTTACTCAATGCAGTTGTGATTCATTACATATATTCACTATCAACACAATTCATTGTAGATGTTGATCTACATGCTCAAGGAGGCTGTGTTACTCAATGCAGTTGTGATTCATTACATATATTCACTATCAACACAATTCATTGTAGATGTTGATCTACATGCTCAAGGAGGCTGTGTTACTCAATGCAGTTGTGATTCATTACATATATTCACTATCAACACAATTCATTGTAGATGTTGATCTACATGCTCAAGGAGGCTGTGTTACTCAATGCAGTTGTGATTCATTACATATATTCACTATCAACACAATTCATTGTAGATGTTGATCTACATGCTCAAGGAGGCTGTGTTACTCAATGCAGTTGTGATTCATTACATATATTCACTATCAACACAATTCATTGTAGATGTTGATCTACATGCTCAAGGAGGCTGTGTTACTCAATGCAGTTGTGATTCATTACATATATTCACTATCAACACAATTCATTGTAGATGTTGATCTACATGCTCAAGGAGGCTGTGTTACTCAATGCAGTTGTGATTCATTACATATATTCACTATCAACACAATTCATTGTAGATGTTGATCTACATGCTCAAGGAGGCTGTGTTACTCAATGCAGTTGTGATTCATTACATATATTCACTATCAACACAATTCATTGTAGATGTTGATCTACATGCTCAAGGAGGCTGTGTTACTCAATGCAGTTGTGATTCATTACATATATTCACTATCAACACAATTCATTGTAGATGTTGATCTACATGCTCAAGGAGGCTGTGTTACTCAATGCAGTTGTGATTCATTACATATATTCACTATCAACACAATTCATTGTAGATGTTGATCTACATGCTCAAGGAGGCTGTGTTACTCAATGCAGTTGTGATTCATTACATATATTCACTATCAACACAATTCATTGTAGATGTTGATCTACATGCTCAAGGAGGCTGTGTTACTCAATGCAGTTGTGATTCATTACATATATTCACTATCAACACAATTCATTGTAGATGTTGATCTACATGCTCAAGGAGGCTGTGTTACTCAATGCAGTTGTGATTCATTACATATATTCACTATCAACACAATTCATTGTAGATGTTGATCTACATGCTCAAGGAGGCTGTGTTACTCAATGCAGTTGTGATTCATTACATATATTCACTATCAACACAATTCATTGTAGATGTTGATCTACATGCTCAAGGAGGCTGTGTTACTCAATGCAGTTGTGATTCATTACATATATTCACTATCAACACAATTCATTGTAGATGTTGATCTACATGCTCAAGGAGGCTGTGTTACTCAATGCAGTTGTGATTCATTACATATATTCACTATCAACACAATTCATTGTAGATGTTGATCTACATGCTCAAGGAGGCTGTGTTACTCAATGCAGTTGTGATTCATTACATATATTCACTATCAACACAATTCATTGTAGATGTTGATCTACATGCTCAAGGAGGCTGTGTTACTCAATGCAGTTGTGATTCATTACATATATTCACTATCAACACAATTCATTGTAGATGTTGATCTACATGCTCAAGGAGGCTGTGTTACTCAATGCAGTTGTGATTCATTACATATATTCACTATCAACACAATTCATTGTAGATGTTGATCTACATGCTCAAGGAGGCTGTGTTACTCAATGCAGTTGTGATTCATTACATATATTCACTATCAACACAATTCATTGTAGATGTTGATCTACATGCTCAAGGAGGCTGTGTTACTCAATGCAGTTGTGATTCATTACATATATTCACTATCAACACAATTCATTGTAGATGTTGATCTACATGCTCAAGGAGGCTGTGTTACTCAATGCAGTTGTGATTCATTACATATATTCACTATCAACACAATTCATTGTAGATGTTGATCTACATGCTCAAGGAGGCTGTGTTACTCAATGCAGTTGTGATTCATTACATATATTCACTATCAACACAATTCATTGTAGATGTTGATCTACATGCTCAAGGAGGCTGTGTTACTCAATGCAGTTGTGATTCATTACATATATTCACTATCAACACAATTCATTGTAGATGTTGATCTACATGCTCAAGGAGGCTGTGTTACTCAATGCAGTTGTGATTCATTACATATATTCACTATCAACACAATTCATTGTAGATGTTGATCTACATGCTCAAGGAGGCTGTGTTACTCAATGCAGTTGTGATTCATTACATATATTCACTATCAACACAATTCATTGTAGATGTTGATCTACATGCTCAAGGAGGCTGTGTTACTCAATGCAGTTGTGATTCATTACATATATTCACTATCAACACAATTCATTGTAGATGTTGATCTACATGCTCAAGGAGGCTGTGTTACTCAATGCAGTTGTGATTCATTACATATATTCACTATCAACACAATTCATTGTAGATGTTGATCTACATGCTCAAGGAGGCTGTGTTACTCAATGCAGTTGTGATTCATTACATATATTCACTATCAACACAATTCATTGTAGATGTTGATCTACATGCTCAAGGAGGCTGTGTTACTCAATGCAGTTGTGATTCATTACATATATTCACTATCAATACAATGATCAAGGAGGATGTGTTACTCAATGCAGTTGTGATTCATTACATATATTCACTATCAACACAATTCATTGTAGATGTTGATCTACATGCTCAAGGAGGCTGTGTTACTCAATGCAGTTGTGATTCATTACATATATTCACTATCAGCACAATTCATTGTAGATGTTGATCTACATGCTCAAGGAGGCTGTGTTACTCAATGCAGTTGTGATTCATTACATATATTCACTATCAACACAATTCATTGTAGATGTTGATCTACATGCTCAAGGAGGCTGTGTTACTCAATGCAGTCAGTTTGTATCTGTAGTGTGAAGTTCATTGGGAGGAGTGGATGTCTTTCATGGAGACTTGACTATCACAAATTGTTATCAAAAATAATCACAAAAAACAAGAGGGGTGTACTTGGGTGCATGTATGTATGCGTGAGTGTGTGTGAGTGTGATCTGTATGTGTGCAAAGACGTGTGTTTTTAATATAGCCAATATTAGTCCTAATTGTTCCTCTCAAAACAACCTGTGTTTTCTTTATAGAAGTTATAGGATTTTCACTTCTCTTTCAGTGTTGTGACCATGTACGCTTTGCCAATACCCACCTTCACAGGGAGAGGAAAGTTAACCCAGAGATAAATTTGAGGGCACCTATCTAGTCAACAGGCTTAGTATAAAAGACGATATTGGTCTGAGTTGCTAATACTGCAGAGGAAGCTTATTGCAGTGAAAGGGCGGGGTGCTGGGTGATGAATCTCTCTCTCTTTCACATTCTATTTATCTGCTCATAAAGGTTCATGTCTATGGGCCTGGTGTTAGCTATTCTGTTTGACTTAAGGAAATATTGGGTACTGATGACCACTTGATCTCTACTGTTACTATCAGTGAGGTACACTTCACTCCTCTGGTAACTAAAGTTCTTAAAACTAGAGATCTTTTTAGCTTTGAGTTTGCTGATAAGTCTTGTGAGGTACATCCCACAGAGAGCATTGCATCCTATAATGGATCTGATCAGTGCTGTATGTAGGGGGACAATAACATCATTAGATCTAGGTAAAATACCTTTAAGTATTACTTGTGCTAAGTTGAATGATTCCCAAACTACAGTTGCTACATCATGAACAAAGGAGAGGGAATAAAACATAAGTGGCCAAGTCCCTGATGACCACTTGCTTAGTCAGGAAGTATTACTTATACTGTATTTTGTGGGCAATTGCTCTTTTCAAAAAAAAAAAACAATAATAATAAGAAGAAGAATACTATGCTTTTTAGTGTTCAATTTAAGTACATTATCCCAACACCAGGTATTAACCAGGGTAAACTTTTTCCTGAAGGGTACAAATATCTGAGGGGGTTTTGACAATTGCAACCAGTTTGCAGTCATATGCACATTTGGTTAAACAAGGTTCTGGTTATTAGTTTTAGGATCAGCGAAAGTAGATGCCAAAGAGAAATGAACACAGTACAGACCCTTGGGGGACTCCACTAGTTACGCTAGCACTATTTGAAGAGGCACCTCTAAAGCATAATGTCTGGATTCTGTATTCCAGCCCTTTGGCTCACCATTTTACCACATAACAGTCTAATATTTAAGGCTGATAATTTACTTAAAATTCCAGCATGAAGTATGGTATCAAATCCTTTACTCTGATTAACATAATCTGTATAAATAGCTTGAATACTGCTGATAACTTGCAAGATACTCTTGCAGTTGTTAACAAGATGTAACAGGCACAATCTCACCCTGATGAAGCCAGATTGTTATAGGTCAAGTTTACAGAGATTCTTGATATCATAACTGATGAGATCAATTATGATATGCTCCACAGTTTCTGTGTTAGGGGCTACCTTGCAGATTTGTGTCTGGAGCATAAGCTGTGGCTAAGCTTAGGATAAACAGTTTAAGGAAAGGTTCACAGAGAACATGTTTGACACTGTTTATTAGGTGTCTAGGAGTGTTGTCGAGACTCATGGTGGAATTATTTTTAGTCTTCCATAACTCCATAAGAACATCATACTTAGTGATTATAATGGGTATATAAAGGATTCTGGGATGAGTGCTATTTAAATAGGAGTTTTTGTTGGTGAATTTTGCATGGACATATTTTTGAGTATATTTGCAATATCAGTGAGACTACAGTTGGGACCCATTTAGGAAAAATTCAGAGAAATGCAGAGTGTTATTTCTTAGCTTTCTAACATAGCTAAAGAAGATCTTGTAGTTATAATTCACTTCTGAAGCTAATCTCCATTCACGGGTTGCTTTATTGGTTCTTATAGTGCTTTTCAGTTACTTTATGATATTTTGTATATTGCCCTCATTCTGAAGAGTCCTGGCCTTACTATACAGCTTAAGGAATGTTTCCCTCTTATTAAATTGTAATGTTTATTTATCTCAGTTGACCGCCATGGGCTTTTTTATGTTTCTCATTGTACTTGGCTGTAGTTAGGACTGATAGATCTATGCATTTGTCTTTGTGGTCATAAAACTCCTTAGTGAAGATGACTGCCATCTCGTTGTTAAAGGAGGTGATGTCATGGGCAAATTTAGAGGTCTCATAATATTGTATATGGTTCCCCCTTCTGAAGTTCTTGTATACGGAGATGTTTACAGGGAATATGGTGCTTCTGAAAGTAAAATAAATGAGTTCTTGATCCAGCTTAATTGGTAAAGGGCACATGTTTCTGGAACAGTTAGAGGCAATATTTGTGAGGACTAGATCAAGAATGTTTTAGTCTCTAGTGGTTTCACTAACTATTTGGTCTAGGCAATTCCTGTTTATGAAATCCAAAACCTCTGGGCATACCCTGCTTTAGAGGAATAGATGCTACATGCCATGCTAGAGTAATTGAAGTCACCTAGGCTTATGGAGTTGCTGCTTTTAGGAATTTCTTCATCTAGGGGACATGGAGGGAGTTCTGCAGCATGCTACTAAGTAGAAAAATGAAAATATGCTTTATCCCTATTCAAATGCAAATGCAGCAATGCTGTGCATTACTCAACTCACAACATGGTCACATGATAAATAACAATGGAACAAAACAAAAGAAACAAAACACCCAACCAGGATGAAGTGCTAGGAAAGCTAGTTGTGATTAGGCACTCAGAAAATGGTGGCAACTGATCTTCTCTCACAATACTAGCTACTATAGTTTCCATGATGGCCCCAAACACCTTACTAAACAAGCTGTGCATTTTAAGTACTCCAAAAAACAGTTAGTGTAATTTAAAATTGCTAAACTAAATCAAGTGCAATAATGTTTTACTTCCATGGTAAGGAAGGGACTCTAAAAATAATCAAATGAAGTGAAATGTAATCTAGTCTAGTGCATAGAGGCAGCCACAAGTACAATAAACAGTAATAATAAAAAAAAAGAAAGCCTAGGAGAGCCAGTGTTGCTAAGACACTCATGAAAGGACAGCAATTAACCTTCTCTCACAAGAATAAATACTACAGTTTCCAAGGTATCTCCCAACATCTGGCTAAACAAGTTCTTCTTTATGAAAAATGAAATTTTAGTTGAAGTGCAGTAATGTTTTAATTCTTTGCTGTAGAAGGGGCTCAGAGAAATCTTCATATCAGGTGGAAATGTTTTTATGAAATACCAGTGTTTAAGACTTACACTATTCAAGTGTTCAAAATGTATGTTAAAAGGTTTCTTGAAATTTGCTCAGTGCCATTATATTTTCCTTCCCATTGGATTTACAGTCATAGATCAAGCATTTACAAAAAAACCTCCATATATTTTGCAATATTAATAATGTCATTTGGAAGCAGTATCTGGTATTTAATCATCAAGCACCTTAATTTCTCTCTGCACAGCCCCTTTCAGTAGAGCAAAATTTAACAAAATAGTTATACTGCTTACTAACAACCCCTTGTTGCTACCGTATGCTTATAAAAGTCTCATGAGATGTTAACTATTTATTCAGGTTATAGGCTGACTTCATACAACAGCCTACAGCTAGTACGTTCTGCATGTACCCTGCACAACAAATCACCAAATTAAATCCTTACCCAAGCCTCCTAAATGCCATAATAAGAGATATCCTCAAGTTTATCCTGCTATAAGATGTATTTTCATACCACCTAAACCTCCATCATTTACTCAAGCCACCTCTAACAGTCACCAAGGCTGTGAATGTAAATCCTTAATGCACACAAAGTCTGTACCCTAGATACTTGTGACGCCATAGTTAGTTACAATGACTCTGCTCTCATTAAGCTGGATAAAAACAGAGTGACTGTAAACTGTCTGTCTGAGGTCATGATGAGTTTCCTTAGGTCCCTCCAGATAGATAATTATGAGAAAAAATTCTCAGTTGCTTATGCGGGGCTAAATGGTCTTAGATTACCCACTAGGAGGTAGATGGAGAAAGAAATAATGAAGCTATTTATGCATGTGTCTGAGGCAGAGAGTCTTCAGCTTCAGTGTACCATCGGCAAGAATGATGCATAAATTCAAAGACAAAATAATTATCTTTAATATTCAGTTGTCTAGCTGGTGTCATTTAAGAGGGATGCAGTCTGTATTAGTTTGGGTGATGGTGGCTGGCACGTTTTCTTGTTTTACAAAGGTGGAGCTTGTACCTATCTCACCCGAATGGTTTCTTTATTAACTTAAGAGTATGTGTAATGAACTGTGTAATTAATTAGCGTAATTTCAATTGCTTTTCATGGAATCCCTTTTCAGTCTTTTGCTGGCTTACCAATATTTATAGGTTTATTTTTAGGGTAAGCAATAATTGTGTTTTTGGTACACCAAACACATCAGGCTGGTGGAAATATTATAATAGAAACCATGAAGGGGATGCTGATACTGAACTAATATTAACATCTACTATAAAAAGTGTGTGTGTACATGCGTGCATTCGTGCGTGTGTGTGTGTGTGTGTGTGTGTGTGTGTGTGTGTGTGTGTGTGTGTGTGTGTGTGTGTGTGTGTGCATGTGTAAATTATCTTTGACCAGTTTCAGTTACTGTTGGTAAGATTGCTCTGTAGGAAACTCTCTTGGGAGCAAACTGGGTGAGATACTGGGGAATCAATGACTGTAGCTCTGCACTTCAGCTGAATCAGACTATGCTTATTTGAGTGTCGCAGGTGTTTGCTTTTACTTGAGGCTACAGTATGCATTTAGCATGCACTGTTAAAGCAAGCCACCCCTCTCATAATATTTGGTGCTGTTGGTTCAGATTTAAGGCCTTTACCAGCACAGTGTTTGCAAACAGTAGTACAGAGCATAAGAACACAGAGTATATGTATCACAGCTTGATTACTCTACAGATTTGCTCCCAATCAGCTTACTTATCCTTAACCACATCCCTCAGCACAGCATAATCCATTTTTCTAAAATTGCCCTTCATTGCATTTATGTTTCACAAGGAGTTGTGGAAGTTTTGATATGTCATATTTGATTCACTCCCTACTAGTTTTGGATACTCTAATGTGAGCTCACCTGTATCCACGGGTATTCATCAGGTGGTTGGTTATAGTTGCAAGTCATCTCTTACGGCAGTGATCTTAGGTGCTCCCCATGATGCTTGACTGTCTAATTGCTACTTTGACTCAGGACATTCTTTTTTCAACAGTTGTCATTTCTTCTTAACATGTTCAACCATTTAATTTCCCCAGGTCTTTTGGGTTTCTATTACCATGACAGCAATGAACCCCATTCCTAAGTCAAAGTATGATTAAAGTTCATGAAATTAGTATTACTTCAATCTTTGATGTTGACCAAAAGTACTCTTTGCAGTACCCGCAATATGCCAGAACTGACTCTTTCTATAATTCATATGGAATTACATGTATCAGTAGCATATCTTAATACAACTGTAAATTATTTTTTATGAGACACATTGTTCCTACTACTATTGGTAATGTATAGGTATCCTCCTTTCATATTGCCCTCATTTCTGCCGGCAAATCCTGGTATTTTATGACTTTGTACCTCTCTGTATGTAAGACACTGTAATCACTGGATGTAGAAATTTCAATAATCAATGCTACTTTTATCTTCTTTTCATGGACTATTGTATCTGGAATTCTCACATCTATTTTTTGAATTCTTTGTAAGCGGTAATCCCAAATGATATAAACTTAATTTTCTATAATATTTTGTGGGTCATGTTTCCAATGCTTTTCAGCCACTTCACTATTATAATGTTTGCACAATCCCCAATGCAACAGTCTTGCCACATTATTATGCCTTTCAGTATACAGGCCCTCTGCCATTAGTGTATCACACCCAGCAAAAAGATGTGCGACTTTTTCCAATTCTGTTTTATAAAACTTGCATTTGCCTGTTTCTCTGACGTTCCATGGACTTTGTAAACCAATGTGTACGTAGTCCACTATCCTGTGACTCCAACATTAACCTTTCATCTTTTGATTTAAATTCATGTCTCCTTCACCATTTCTGCATCAGATCCTAATTGACATGAGGTTGTTTCAGGAGTTTTCTGTATTTGAAACTATGTTTATGCCTTTTCCACAGTTCTTGCCTTCCTGTGAGGGATTCTGCTTCTCACAGTATTTCCAATGAGAGAACACTCAGGTTTATCATTCCCTCAGAAAATACTATGAGTTGTTACAACTGGAGTTCACAGAACCTCTTTCCAATTCCCATTGCTGCCAGCACTGGGGGATGTCTGTTGCTGTTGCAACCTGTGGTTTCCTTGGTAGCCAGCCTGCTGCAACTAAGAAAGCAGACAGAATGTAAATAGTTCCTCAATCTTTCAAATTTGTATACACTCATCCCATACCTGACCAGCAGCTGTAGCTTTTGTCAATCCAGCTGCTGCCGAGCATTTTGCATATTCAAATCCTTCCTCTTCAGACAGGGATGGTAGAACAATTAATAAGTCTGGGGAAAAAGGTGTATGCTTCTGCAACTTTAGTTTAAATGATTCTGAATTATCAGGCTCATATGTTAAAGTTTGTTCTGACTAATTGTGAGTGGGAGAAATGTTTTATTTGCAGTACCCTCCTGTGAAGAAAGTTCTGCTTTGGGTGATTTTGTTCTGTCCATTTTTCAGGCCATGGGTCTATATTATAGCATCGAACTAAAACAGGTTTGAACGTTGTAATATCGAACCCAGAAGTCTGAAAGTGTAAAATAGTGAAGCCACGGCACATTGACTTTTTTCCCACGGAAAAAAATTGGTGGGCCATTTTTGGGGCTTTGCTATTTCCTCCACTGTGGTGCAATCTCGGAGTTGGTGTATTTAAGTAGGGGGTGTATGTGGGAGGCACAGCCCCCCATGTTGGGGATTGTGGGGGCCAAAGCGTCCCACTTCAGTTTAAGTTTAAGGTTAAGTTTTTTGGGGGGTTTTGTCATGGAACAGCAATTGTTTTCCTTGGAAAAAAAAAATCACTGTTCTGTGCTTTCGGTTTTGTTGGGTTTTGGATATTAGGGTTCGATATTACAACGATCGAACTTTTGTAAGTTCAACATTGTGATAGAGACCCTTCAGACACTGCTCATTATTTAAATTGTGTATATTACTCAGCATATACTCTGTGTGTATGACTGCATCCAGGGCTGTTGCCACTGCTACTGTGTTGAGGAGATTTGCTTGGGTGCAGTCTCTGAACCTCCCAAATATGTAGAAAAATTTGAATTCTCATTTGAATTGAGGTTTAGATTTTTGGACCCCCTCCTTCAGAGGTTAACAAAAATTATGATGAGAGAGGTAAAGCTGATTCAGAGAATCTTTAATATTTACCAGCCCTCATCCAGTTTTTTTCTTGAAACAAACTAAACAATCCTAGCAGAATGCTGATAAGCAGATGTGTTTTAAAAAACAATGGTAGGAAAATTTCAAATAGAAAACATCCCCTCCCTAGAATAAAGGATGGTTAAATAAGGCAGAATGATTAGTTTAAGGGACCATGATTCCCCCCCCCCCACACGCAGTCCCTTATCCTTTCCAGAATGTCTGAATCTCCATTTCAGTCTTTAGAAACAGACTTTTTCAGACAAAAGAGTTCGGAAATTGATTCAGCAAGGCTACAGGTAGCAGTGAGAAGAAAGTCCTCCTTTTTGTTTCTTCCTGTCTTACAACACAGCTGCTAATAGAAACAGTTCCTCCTTCCCAGATGGGAAAAGGATTTTAGAATGTGTTTACTGCCAAAGAAAGAAAATACCTGCAGACCAGTTCTGGATCTTTCTTTCATAATCTAGTATGTGATAATGCCCAAGTTCAAAACGCTTTCACTTGAGAAGTCTGTTACCCATTCTTCCTTGTTTGAGTTTTTAGTAAGTTTAGAGGTAAAAGATTCCTATTCATCCAGATTTTCAGTCAATGTATAAGGATTTGTGTGTCAGGCTTATATTATCAGTTCTCTGCCTTACCCTTTGGGCTATCCACTGTTCCAAAAGAGTTCATGAGTGTCTAGCTCAAGTTAATGCTCATTGCAGGTTACAGGGTATCCACATTTTTTAATATTTAGATAACTTGCTTATTTTTTCAGTCTTTTTCAAAGTATCAAGAATTTCTCATTTGGGTAAGAGATATCTTACACAGGCTGGAATTCAAAGAAAATATTATTGACTTCATCACAAATGATCATGTTCCTTGGATGTCTGTCAGACATCTCAATACAAGGAGCTTTTCATCCACAAGAAAAAATAGATTTATGTTTAAATCAGTTCCAGGAGTTTCCCCACATAGACCTTGGTCATCTCCAATAATCATGATTTTTGATCTCATGGCATCTATGATTCTCATGATCTCTTGCAAGACTCCACATGAGAAAGATAAAACAGTATCTGAAGTCTTTTCGGTCCCAGCACCAACACCCATTATTTTTTTTCTGATTCCAGTTCTGAGATTTGCATGAAAAGAAATCACTTGGTAGAGACATCAAATATTCCTGAATCCAGGACTCTCCTTCTCCTCTCTTGGTCCAAAGAAGTCAGTTACTACAAGTACCTCAGACGTTTCTTGGGGAGCAGTATCAAGGAGAATAAAAATGCAAGGTACAGACTGAAGCACATAAACATAAAGGAGATGCTTGCGCCTATCAATGCACTGAACTCTCTTAATCATCTCTGGTTGCCAAGACCTCTTTCAAGTTGTTACAGACAATATATCAGTGATGTGGTACATAAACATGCAAGGGGTGAACCAGAACATAACCCCCTCTCTCCTCCGTGCAGACTAGCTGTGTTAGCTTGTGGAAAAGCTTTAAGGCACAGTCTCACTCTGCAGGCATCCTGTGTTCTTTCAGAGTAAATTTGTATGGCAGACACACTAAGCAGGACAAAAGCAAACCCTCATGATTAGAATCTATATAAGATGGTCTTCCAATATTTGATTTATCTTTGAACAGTTGGCAAAATTCAACTCCAGGACTCCATCCAAGAAGGCCTGAAAGACAGATTATTTTTATTTTCCTTGGACAGGAATGTTCCTGTATGCCTTTTTATCCTTTCCACTGATATCCAGAGTATCTCTGAATATTCAGAAAGACTGTCATTTATTTTGGAATTGGCCAGGTGCAATTACCAAAAGCTTCTATATAGACTGGATCTATCTACATAAGAACAGGAGTGTTTGATACATCTTGACCTGAAAAAAATTTCATTTGACTACCTGGATGATTGGGTCTTAATTACTTTTAGGCACCTGTTTACTGAGGGTGTACAGCAAGTACTAATGGAAGCAAAAAAAATGCCACTGGAAAATCATATATATGCAAAAGGAACAGGTTGTCTTGTTGGTATCAACAAAATAATCAGCACCCATTCAGGGCTAGTGTTTCACTGGTTTTGCAATATTTGTCTGAGTTATTTTTCCATGGCCCATCTTAGTCCTCTGTCAAGGTTCATTTGTTGTCCGTTTCAGCATGTCTGCCCATGGGTCCCAGTCTTTCAGTGTATTCTTATGTCAAAATGTTTTTTGAAAGGTGGTTTACATAAGAGACGTCTAAGAAACCTCTTGGCCTGTCCTTAGGATCTTAGCTTTGTGTTTGAGAAATTAGCACATGCGCCATTTGAACCAGCTAACTTAGCTGACTTGAGGTTGTTAACACAGATAACACTTTTACTGATTGTTCTGACCTTTGCAATAAGAGTATTTGAGCTGCAAGCTCTTACTGTGGTTAAAGTATGTCATTTTCCACAGAGACAGGGTTTCATTGAGAACTGATCATTTTTTTTTTGCCTAAAGTGGTGTCTGAGTTTACATTAAGCTATCTCCCAGACTTCTTCCCTGAAACGAAAAGAGTGGGATAAAGGATACTTTACACCTTGGATATCCACAGAAAACATAGGTCCTGTCTTGACAAAACAAAATCTTTCAGAGCTTCCAATTATTTGTTCATTTATGTATTGTATCAACCATCATCTATATTCACCCAGGGCAAGGGAAATTATGGGCTTCATATGGTGAGATCAGGAGTCATGTCTTTCTTAGAAAGTTTGGATGTGGGCACTCTCCACCCAGCAACACCCCCCAGAGGAAAAAATAAGAGGGAAAATCTTGCTTGCCATTTGGAGTTTCCCACTCTGGATGCAGATAATTATAAAGATTTGGGTTCCCAAAATTCCCTCCAGAGAATCCATCCTTAGTAAGATATTAGAAGAGTTGTTGAGACAGATGGGGATCATGGCCAGGAGACCTATGATTCTTCTCCCTCAGCTACATAGGTTATGTCTCCAGCTGTTAAACTCATGAATATGGTATATAACAAGGTACGAGTAGCACCATATGTAGGTGAGCTAATTCCAAGGAAGCCAGATAGGATTCTATGAACTCCCAAAGGCAAGCTGCACTGGAGCAAGGGACTGCTTGTCAACTTTATAGTTGTGCAGCCACTACAAAAAAAGGCATCCTTGAGGATGCTCAAACCACTCATCCTCCTAATAAGCACTCACAGAAGATAGATAGGTTAGGGACATGAATCTATTTGTCCAGTACCTTTTCAGTCAGAGCACTGAACTTCATAGAGTATTTTTAGAGAGACATTGTCAAAGGGATAATAATATGAAACAGCTGCCACCTAGTGATCTCTGCTCCCAGTTGGAGATGCAGGTGGCTACCATGAGCTCTATATCCTTGATAGCCATGCTCCTTATAAATAATGTGACAGATGGTACAGTGAGAGCAAGGGTCTCAGACTTACCATGTGGAAAGAAACCTGGGTGAGACTCACACACATTGCAGACCACTGAAAGGCAGCATTTGCCAACTCATCTTTAACCTTTACCTGACACAAAGATACAATGCCTGCTCAATCAACCTAAAGCTCAAAACACCTGACACTGCCACCTTATTTCCATCCTATCCACTTTTGGCAAGAAGCTAGGAAAAAAATAATTTATATCCTCCTCCTCTCAAGTGACATTCAATAATGTAATTTCCTTACCATAAAACAGCATGGATTCCTGACAGGTCATGGTACAATGATGGCACTTCAGTGCCTAGCTGATGACATTCTCCTCAGTATGGATGAAGATAACTTGACAGAAGCAGTATTTGATGACCTCACAAAAGACTTTGACTTTATCTATTGCCATATCTTACTTCACTCTCTTCAGAACATTGGCATTAGTTACACACTCATCACCTGATTCCAAGACATCTTGTCAAACAGATTCTTCACAGTTAAATTAGGCTCTTCCTTCTCACATTCTGCACCTCTCTCAGTACGGGTACCCTAACATTCTACCCTTATCTCCTCTTCTGTATTTTCATGGCCAAATTCAATTTTAGAAGAATAAAACTGATCTATATTCAACTCTCAAACTGCATAGGTCAATACTGCCTTCTTTCTTCCAAGCAACATAGTTTCTGTTCCAGCTGTAGCACTTCCACTGCACTTGGGACCTTCACTGATCACAATCTTTTAGCTATGGACAAAGACCTCCTTACTGGAGTCATATATTGGGATAAGTCCTGACTCTATTCACTGGTTCCAAAATTACTTATCCAACTGATATTTCTCATTAAATGTTTACAACAGACCTCAGCTACCACTTCCTTATTTAACGTAGTTCCCCCCAGACACCAAATTGGCCCTCTCTTCTTTTCTCCATTTTTATAAATAAGCTTACACTTAACCTTCCACAGCTTCCAATTTTACTATATGCTGATGACATGGTTATCCTCCACTGCAACCACACAACCCACTCAGTGCATTGTGATCTGCAAAACAATTGCAACTCCCTCATTAACTATCTCAGCAGCAAAAATCTATTGCTTAACTCCTCAAAAACTGAAGCTATGCTCTTTGGAACCTCTAGTAAAAGGTAAAAGAACCCCAAACTCTCGTCTTATTCTTGATTACTTTAATAATGCCATTGTGCAGGTTAACATTTTCAGATACCTAAGAATCTGACTTAATCTATCACTTAACTTCCACCATCATCTCAAAAATACACAGAAAAAAGATACATTATCTACTGTTTTAAGCCATTAGAATCTTTCCTTTCTTCTCCCATCCAACAAGAAATGTTATTAGCAAAGGGAGTTTTCCAGCCCAGCTTGAGTGCTACCAAAATTTGTAGCATCTGCCTCCAAAAGAAATTCTACTACCATACAAATAATCTCCAACTCCATCTGGTGTTTCATTATCCCTTCCCCAAAGTATGAATACCACTGCCTTACATTAGTCAAAGCCAACTGGCTGCCAGTTCAGTAATGTGCTAATTTATTCCTTGGCTCCCAACTTTTCCAGCTCCTTAAAAGAAAACTCCTGCCCTTCTCTTTCCTCTAGCTTACTTAGACAACATCCATTTTATAATCTTAGATCTCATGACCCCTCAGGTCTCTTGCTAGCACCTAAAACTTGATTTCAGTATTCTAACCATTCCCTTTCTACCGTTGGACCCAAGCTATGTCGGGATCTTCCCTCAAATCATAAAGACCTCTCTAACTACTTCTTCTTTTAGGGAAAACTTATGGAACACCTCACAGCACAAGATGCTTGTAAATGCTCGGCTTCAGGTCACATAATCTAGTCTCCCTAATCTCAGACACATATTGTTTATCATTTTCACTGTAGCTTTAACTCCTAACATGTGGATAGTGTAACTGATGTAAATATTATACATAGTGGTTTATTCTGGCAACCTTCTTAAATCATGTTTTTCTATTGTATATTAACTATACCTTTGTTTTAGTGTGCTCTTTTAATGTGTAAAAATATTTTTATTTTTTCCACTTGTGCGTTCACATTCTGGGTTGAGACTGAAACTGGTCCAGTGGGACTGATTTTCTTCCCCAGTTAACAGATTGTCTAAATAATAAATAAATAATAAATGGCCTCATGACCTTTTTATCCTATAGCTTATCATCTACATTAATGACATGGTACTGTTTACATCCAGCCACAATCACTTCACAATCAAAACACAACCACAAAAAAGAGTGCTCAGCTCATTAAACACATACTTGCATTTAATCCTAGAAAAATAAAAAACATGCTATTTGGCACCACCCAAAAAGTTAAGAAATCACCATAGTCACTCAACTTTACCACCATTTGTGGCATGCCAATAGAAGCAACCAACTCATTCAGATACCTCATTTTATGACTACACTAATAACTAACATTCAATAACCATATAGAAGAATTGAGGGGATCAGTTAACTCACTTCTCTTCTTGGCCAGAAAAATCTTACCCTACTTATCCAAACCAGCAAGGGCAGATATGGGCAATGGAGTCTTTCTAGACTAACTTGAATATGGACTACCTGAGATAGCCACAGGTACACTACAGACCATGGAAAACGAAAGCTATTGCCTCATCGCTAGCTTACCCTTTAAGCACAACTGCCTCTGTCTCAAGAGAGTAAAATGGTTCCCAGTGCAGCACAGAGTAGACCTGCTACTAGGCTCTCTCATCTACAAACTTCTCCATTATAACGCATTTCTACCACTAGATGTGAAACGTTACATTAAACACACACTACAACCTCAGACACTTTTCCTAAACAGTCCTTCCACAAACCAGGCTACACCATCCCTGACAAACCACTCTTTTTCTATTCTTGCTCATAAAATCCCTCCCCAACCCTTTAAAGGAACTACAATCTCCCTTCCCCATCTGTAGAGCTAAACTTAGAAAAATTCTCCACATCAGATCAAGCTGTATTTGTCACATAGAAGGCCACATCACATAAGGGAGTCTCAGCCTCTGACCTTACTCTCTCAACTGCTAACACCTGGCAAACCCCTACCATCTCCTTCCCCAATTCCCGTTACCCCAAAGCACTTCCAGCATGGTGTAATCCTGAAATATAAAAAAATGCGAATTATAAAATTTGTATTTCTCTCATAATTGCTGCTGTTTCTGTTAACTGCTACTGTGCAGTTTTTGTTTACTATTGTTACCTTCTGTTCTGTTTTTGATATGTACAAATTAATACCTCTCTTTTCTCTTTTTTTCCTTTGTGAATTATATCATCTGAGCAGTACCCGCAAATGGTCACTTGTGATCAGT
The DNA here is from genome assembly GCF_019279795.1 of Protopterus annectens. Classification (NCBI taxonomy): domain Eukaryota; kingdom Metazoa; phylum Chordata; order Ceratodontiformes; family Protopteridae; genus Protopterus; species Protopterus annectens. Next base: position 663,324,291 of record NC_056739.1, read on the forward strand.
GTACCACCCCGGCATACCTCTCAACCTCTTAGAGTAAGAAATCTGGACAAAGTCATAAATAATGGGGGGACAAAGACCCAAAAATAGGGACAGTTTTTAAATATTGGTGTTACAAACTTAAAAAGTAGATAGAATAACAGATTTTGCATTAGCATTAATTTTCTGAAGGGTATGAAGTCTGAAACTGAAATGTCTGTTTTTATTTTCTGACTTAAATCTTCAAAGATTTGCCAATAATTTGCTAGAAAACCACAATTTTATGAAAAATGGACCAAATATATAGGGCAAAAATCTGGACATTCTGTAAAAATCTGTACAGTTGAGAGGTATGTACCCCAGCAAACAAATGTAAAATAAATAAAATAAAGACTTGTGAGCAAGAGGTCTCACTGCCACTGGGATAAAGTTCTTGTCTCAACAAATGATCTACCACAGTAACAAAAAAGGGGCAAATAATTAATTCTTTTGTAGATCTTAGCAGCCCCAGAATAAACAACAGGACAAAGGATCCCGAATCAGAGGGGATTTTCAGTCCAGTCACTGCCACAAGGTGGTCTAGACCATCAGATATGTGGAGGATTCTTTCTGGGATTTTGCCCCTACAATTTCTGAATCTTAGTCCAACTGTTCTACTCTGTAAGTAGTCAGGACATGCCTCTCCTTACATGTCCCAGACTGAGTGGACATCACCTGGGATTTGTGGGTAAGGAAAATTTTATGTAGAGGCTATTAGAGTCCACTTTTGAGAAAGTCCATCAGGCTGACTTCCAGGCCTCCAACAGTAACACCCTATCAAAGGGAAGTAGACCTCAAAGATGTTCAGAACCTTTTCCACAAGAGAGCAATCCAAGATGTCCCACCAGACCAAAGAGGATCCAGTTATTACTCAAGATTTTTTTTACTGCTTAAGAAGACAGAGGACCACAGACCAATACTTAACTGCAATAAGCTCAACTGGTTTGTAAAGACAAACTCATTCTGGATGGTCTTGGTCGAGTTCATATTTCTGTGCCTTAAGCAGAGGATTGGATGTGCTTTCTGGATCTTCAAGATGCCTCCTGTCATGTGAAGATGGAGAGGCAGTTGTGGACATTTCTTCACTTGGTCTCACTACAGCACTCCCTAGGTTTTAACTAAGTGCATGGCTTTAGTCACAGCACATGTGACAATTCAGTGTATGGATTTTTCCAAACCTCCACAACTGGCTTCTTGTGACCCTTACTTTGAAGTGCCTCTTAATGGTAAGGCAGTTCTTACTCCAGACCTGCTTGTCTCTAGGGATTACCATCAACATGGAAAAATCACAACTAATACCCTGTCAGAAAATCATCTTCATTGGTTGTTAAATAGATTCACTCAGCCAGTTAACTTTATTAAATCTGGACAGCATATCTGCCATAACTGTGGAAATCGCAGCCTTAATGAAGCAGAATTGCTCTTTAACCACCACAGTACTCAAGGTCCTGGGGTTAATAGCATCGGCAATCCAGATAATTCTTATGCCAGACTCAATACGAGGATCATTCAGTGGGCATTACAATTGCAATGGTATCAGGCATGGCAACTCATGGACTTCAGGCTCAGTCTCTCAGTAACATGCAGATAAAGCCTCCTCTTGTGGATGGATGTTTGAAACCTGTCTCTAAGAGTCCCTTTCACCAATGTCATCCCAATGGCAACAATAACCATGTATACATTTACTTTGGAGTGGGGGTGGGTATTTTCTACACAAGACAGTTTAAGGTTTGTGGACAACAGAAGTCTTATTTTATGTCAATGTGCTCAAGATGAGAGCAGTTCTCCTAGCTTTGCAGGCACTTCAGAACTCCCTAGAGCTGCAATTGCCATACAACTAGATAATATGGGATGGTATGATATATAAACAAGCAGGAGATACCTGTTCTTACTACATATGAAGAGAAGCAATGAGACTGATAGAATGGGTGATGCTGATGCAGTTCTTTCTAATAGCAATACACATTCCCAGGTCCTCCTGTGTGATTGCAGACAAACTGAGCAAGCAGAGTTCACTGATTCATGAGTGGTCTCTCAATACCAAGATAGTCAGGGATACCCAGAAAGTAGAGGAGGCCCTACTGCAATCTTTTTCCTTAGAAATTCAACACCAAATGCTCCTACTTTTCAACATAGTTCCTTTACAAGGAAAGACACCCAAAGATGGACTCTCCCATGAATGGCCTCTGGATCTCCTTTACACTTTCCCTCCATTCCCTCTGATTCCAAAAGTAATCTAAAAAGAAAGACAGTTTTATTCATGATTCATTTTCATAACTCTGTTCTGGCCTCAACAGATGTGGATCCCTCTGTTGTCATCTCATCTGAAGAAGCAGCCTCTGCTAATCCATCAGTTTCTGCTATCTCACCCATCCACAATGCCATATCCAAACATCCCCATGTTATGATGTGATTCAAAAAGTTTTCCTTTATCTCTTAGAACTTCTTGGTCGCACTTTAAGAAGTCCTCCATCAAAATGTATTTGCAAACATTACCAAATGCCGTTTATTTACAAATCTTTCTCCCTAACTTCTTTAAAAGTATGTAATGAATTATGTGTGGAAATTTTTATGTCAAAACTCATGTTGACAATCTGGTACCTCCTTAGGGAGTTACGTTTATGTGAAGAAGCTTCCCCTTCCTCCATTTAAGCCTTTAGTCCTGGCTGACTTGACATACTAATCTTGGAATATTTTAGCAGCCGTTATTGCTGCCAGATGAATCACAGAGTTTAAGGTACTCCCCATAAAAACTGACTTTTCCAGAAGGAAAGGGTACCACTTAGGGCTACTCCATTTTTAATGACAAAGCTTGTCAGATTCTAACCTAAATGAATCTCAATTCTTTCTGCCTTTTTCTTGCAATGTGCTAATTATGAGGATGATCACCTCCATAGGAGTTTGTTGCTATATTGAAGCCCATTTGAAAATGAATTAATATAACACAACTGGAAGTCTCCTATATTGGAAGTCTATTGAGCAGCATGTGGCACCATCATTTTTGTTGAAAGTGAACCATTCCATTAAAAAAAAAACAGATCAATTTTTTTAGTTCCTGACGTCCCATGCTTATGGAGTTAATATAAATTAGGGAGGTGGAGGGAACACAGGGAAGAAACTGATACCTTATTTTGTTCATCATTTTTGTAGTTAATTGCTATGTGTTCCTGTTATGTGTGTGTGTGCGTGTGTGTGTGTGTGTGTGTGTGTGTGTGTGTGTGTGTGTGTGTGTGTGTGTGTGTATGTCTTTGTGTGTGTTTGTGTGCACGTGTTTCATCTTCCAGTTTTCAGTTGAAATGTGTTTTATTTTTTTTAATTTAATTTTAGGTGTTTAATGCTTTGTGACTCATTCATTTGACTTTAATCCCTCCTTTATTAACAGCATGTCCATAAATTATCTTATGTGGGCAATAGTAAATCACTGAGAAAATATGCTTAACCCTTTCATACATTTGGTGAGCCTAAAGTGGCCAAGAAAGTAACCAAACTTACTTTTCCTGATGGTTCATCACATGCATTGGCTTGTTATATAAATGAGGCAAAGCTCTGCCAGTCTTACTGAATGTTGAGCAGTGTCAATTTCTGCTGCCTTTTTCTATCATGTCACATTGCACAGTATCAGTACTGTAACAAGTAGGTCTTCCCTGAGGACTTTTTTGAGCCACTGCAACCTGATATCACTTTCAGATGTCCTTCGTATGATCATTGTTGCAATATTCGTACATCCCACCAGGCATAGTCATACATTTGGCCAGGATACCAAAACCTAGGTGTATGAAACCAACTACAGGAAAATCTTATGTTTCTAAATCTAAAATATTTTTAAACAATGCTACAAAAAAAGAATTAGAATGCTTAGCAAGGGGTCATTCCACTCATTCTGTCTTGTGGGAGCGGCTTGATTCAGGTCCTACATAGTCTTCTTTGCAAAACATTTGTCAGCCATTTTTGCCTGCCTTCCTTTTGATCTACCTTTGTATTCATGTTTTGAGATCAAACCATTTTTTAAAAGATATCCTTCACCTCAGGTTTTCTAGAAAATCCATTCCCCTTCCTTGGGATGTGAACTATGTCTTGCAAAGTTGACTATCCCCTCTATAGCCTGCACCCACTGCTTCTCTAAAGTTCTCTAGTTGGAAGACACTCTTGTTAGTGTCCCTTACATCTGAAAAGTGTTTTCTGAACTTCAAGCTTTCATATCCTCTCCTCCCTTCTTGGTTTGTTATATTAAGGTATGATTATACTCAGGACCAACCCTTCTTTTCTGCTTAAGGTGTTCAATGGGCTATTTTCTAACCAGATTAATAATCTCCCTACCTTTTTCCCACCCTTCAAAATAAGGAGAAAGAGTTTTGAAGTTTAACATGTTCATTGACAATTAAGTTTTACCTTGATAAAGCTAAGTCCATCAGAAAGTCAGAGAAGCATTTCATTTCCTTTCAGGATCACAGACTGTGTCTCTCATTTCCTAAGCAACCTGTTTCCTGCTCTCTTCTGTCACTTCCTTTTGCCACTCTTTTCATGGTAAGGAACTTCCAGGTTTGGTCAAAATGTATTATTTCAGAGCTATTACTTCATCTGATGCTCCTTTTAAAGGTCTTAATCCAGATCTATTTTGGAGGCTACTTGCTTCTCTCTGCATACTTTTAGCAAGCTTGATCCATCTTGAAAAGAATCTTAGATTCCAGCTCTAGTCATCATTCCTCCTTCCTGTACACTTAGAAAGCTTTGGGATTCTTCCCAATCATTGGCAATATGCAGCATTGATCATAGGAAGGACATACTATGATTGCGTAAGAACTTATCATAAAAGTAGTGAAGGTGGGCATTTTATTAGATATGAAATGAATGTAATTACCCTTATGTTAGATGTGTTAAGATGTAAAATATCCAATTTTAGTAACATTTCCTCCCTCATTTTCCACCTTAACATTTTATCTCCCCTTATTTCATTATCCTTCCTTCTTATTTCACTTTCTTTCTTCAACTTTTTAGGCAGAGTATAGAAGTGGAGAGAAAGAGAATGCATGATGGAAAGGAGAGAGGTGAGTAGCAGACTGAACGTTTTATTGGTCAAGTGATCTTAATGGCCATGTCATAAATCCTACTAGTTTACAAAGATGGACCTTTTTATTACAGATCTCTCATTATACTTAGTACATAACCTTCTCTTCTTATTATGGTAAAGCTCTCAACAGCATATGCTTATGGACAAGGCTATATACTAAATGCAAACAATGTTAGTATTAAGTATGTGCTATTTTTATGTCATTCTGAGCCATTTTTTGGAATGCATTTTTTTAATCATGATGATCATTTAAATTACTCTTTTCCGTGATAGCCAGAATTTGTCTTACTATACTATGCTTGTATATCTGACAGTAAACGCCTCCTTTCTATTGCATCATTCCTTGGACAACATATTCACATCTTTGCAGTTAGAGACTGAAAATTAGGGGAATCAGTCTGCTGTAAGAGTGCAGTCTACAGTGTCTTGTCTCTAGCAAGTTCTCTGAATCAAGGGGTATGTGTACATAGATAAAGATAAAAAAAATGGTATATCAGAACATAAGAAGCAGATTTTATAATGTGTCATCTTAATTTGGTAAAACAGCCAAAGTAATCTGTTGAACAGATTATGTTGAAGAAGCTTCATTACAGATCCATGTTAATGAAAAGAAGTTTTTTAGACACAAAGGGCTTGTGGCAGCAAGCATCTTTATTCACAAACATGGTACAGCTGCATCTTATTTACTTATTTATTGCATTGGTTTACCAGGATAGTTTGACTGGACAATAAACTACCCCTTTTCAACAGATGCCCAGGGAGAAAAGCTCCAGAAAAGTTTCAACATTACATACATATCATAGTCAACAGAGGTATACATGTAATAAACAAACAACATTTAGAGTATAATTAACCAATTGCACCATCATGTAATAATGCATGTAATAAACAAACAAAATTTAGAGTATAATTAAGCAATTGCACCATCATGTAATAAGGTATGAAACTTTTTCATGGAAGACAAGCACTGGAAAGAAACATATAAAGAACTCAGTAAACAGAGGTATACAAGTGATCAGCAAATATACATTATTAAAATAGAATATCATTAATTAATAGCAGCATCATGTAAAGAGCTATGAAACTTGCAAACATCCAAAAAGCAAATCTAAAGTGCAGCAAGTTATGATTACTTTTGTGCACAAAAATACAAGCATCAGCAAAACTGTTAGCTACTAGGCCATGTGGAAGTCTAATTCTTTCTTCTTTTAACACAGCAGATTGTTAAAAATTACTCATCTATGATGAATACAAACATTCTTTCATACCCAGTTATCATAAAATCTAATCTATAATGAATGCTAACTATTTCTTCCTTAACCAGTTGTTCTACATTCCCCATCTGTAATGAATGCAAATTATTCCTGGCAAACCAATGACAACGTGAATCAGGCCTGTCATACTCAAAGCCTTTTGTTGCTGCCCTGCAAGCTTTCTCATTTCCCGGCTGCATGCCTTTTATTACTGAGGAGCTGTGTCCTAAGTCAGTGTCACGTGGCTGCCACTGGCTGACTGCTTCTAGTCAGCCGAAAGTAGCTAAGCGCTCCTACATTTACCCCTACAAAGGTATAAGCAGCATGTTGTCTGAAATAATTCTGTCCAGGAAACCAGTTTTAATAATTATAGAAAATCCCTCTTACAGTCTTTTAAGTAAAAACGTATTTATTTATTTATTCCAGTTTGATTACCAGGGAAGTCCACTGGGTCAACATGGCCCATTTTCAGTAGAGGCCGGGGGAGAAAAGCTCAGAGAATGCATTAAAACAAATTACATACAGGATTTCAACACAATCGAGATTATTTAGGAAGCATTAAACAGTTTACAGAATATGGTTATAAGGAATACAAGACAGTATTAGAATACAGTCCATATAGAACTGATTAAAATTTTGCTTTTTACATTAAAGTTAGGCTTTCTACATTAGCATAGGTAAGCAGTAATTCTTTGAGATTCTTAAACTGAGTGATTAAGGTTGTATAGCTTTTACCTTTAGTAAGAAGTTACAGGGATTGAGAAATAGCGGAGGTGCTTTGAGTGCATGTATTACAGAAGAAAGTAGTACTCAATATTTACAATATTTAGATGTTTTGTTGGGCAAGTATAGCTCTAGGAGTAGAAGGATTAGGTAGTATTTACCAGTTTTGCTGAGCAAATCTAGCTCTAGGGGTAGAAGTAGTTAAGTAGAGGGATAGAGCTGCAGGAGATTGCAGGGAGAGTTGAATATAGTGTTAGGAATATGTCTATAGGAGGAAGATAAGGTAAATGTGTCAGTATGAGGAGATTCTTATACTTGAAGTGATCCAAGATTAGGTAGGGAGGAGGCAGGGACATTTCCTTTTAGTAGACAGGTGTTTGAAAAGTATGGCCTTGAAATTTTTGGTGTTTGGGGTGGTTTTTAGTGGGGAAGGAAGGGAGTTCCATTTTATGCCCAGGGCATAGGAGAGGAGTAGCTGGCTGGCAGGATGTTTAGGTTTGTGGATAGAAATTAAGTTCTGATGTTCAGATCTAAGAGCTCTGCTGGGAATATAAGGTGGAAGGATATTGGTTAGAGCAGGGCATTTTGTAGGATAAAATATGAGTGAGTGTGCTATGGAGAGTTGTAGGTAATCTAAGTAGTTTGGTAGTTCTAGCCAGTCAGGGATTGTAGGGTGAGGCAGTGATGAGTGGAGTTTTTGGATTTGGAGGCAAATTTAGAGATTTTATTGTAGCAGCTTTCTAGTTTAAAGGTGGTAGAGGGAGACAGGTTGGTAAGGAGAGCTGTGCCATATAGTAAGGAAGGAAGGAGAAAAGTAGAGGCCAGAGTGTGCCTAGCTGTGTTTGAGAGAAAGTCGTTGTTCCTATACAACATACCTAGCTTTTGGTGTTTTTTTATGTTTTGTTGTATGTGTATATCGAACTTTAGGTGTTCATCAATAATTACGCAGAGAGGTTTAGCAGAAGGGACAACTCCTATAGGTGTGTTTGTTTGGCTAAGGATTTTGAAGTTGCTTTTATTGAAGTAGTTCTTAGAGGGTGGGAATACAAGAATTTTGGATTTACTGGCATTAAGAGAGAGGTGTTTTCAGTGCATCCAATGTTCAGTTTTTGAGAGGGCAGTTTGGGTTTTTGACAGCAATTCAGGGAGGTTTGAGGCAGAACAGACTAGGGTTGAGCCATCTGCATATTGAATGATTTTGGTATCAAGAATAGCAGTGTGAAAGTTATTGATGAAGATGTTAAATAGCATAGGTCCAAGGATGGATCCCTGTGGGACATCAGTTGGGGTGGGTAAGAAGGAAGAGATGGTGGTCTTCCATTTGACAGCCTGAGATCTGTTTGATAGGTAGCTGGAGAACCAGGAAAGAGTTTTAAGTGAGATTTGAAGGTTAGCGAGATGGTAAAGAAGAAGGTTGTGGGAGATAGTGTCAAAAGCTTTGGACAGATCAATTAGAACAGTAGAAACTAGCTGCCCTGAATCTCGGGCTTTATTAACAGTATCTAAGAAAGAGATTAGGGCAGTACTGGTGCTGTGGCCAGGATAGAAGCCATGCTGAGTGCATGTGAGGGGGTTATTTTGGATCAGGAATGGCATAAGTTGGAGGTGGATGCACTTTTCAAGGATTTTAGAGATGTGGAGAGTAAGGCAATAGGGCGGAAGTTTGAGATGCTGGTGTTTTTTCCTCCCTTGTGGAGAGGGAGAATAAAGGCAGAGTGCCAGAGTTTGGGGACATAGGATTCTTTTACTGATCTGTTTATAATGATACTTATTGGGAGGGCAATACCATCTGCGACATGTTTTAGATAGGACGAGGGGATGTTGTCGAGTGCATTAGAGCAGGGCTTGAGTTTGGATAGGAGTTTTTTTTATGAGAGTTGTAGAGACAAGTTTGAGCTCAAATAGAGGAGGATGGTTGTTTGGTGGGATTGGTTGGGGAGGGGGAGGCTTAGCTGGGTTATTGTTAGGAAAGGATTTAGTGAGGGTGGAAATGGTTTTGATGACGAAAGAATTAAATTCAGAGCCTAGTTCAAGGTCAGTTTTGCTTGGTTTGGGACAGGGATTTGTTTTTGAGCCTGAATGGAGAAGTGACTATTGACTTCCAGAATTGTTTAGGATTATTATAGTTGTTTGACTGGAGTTAAGTATATTAGATTTTGTTGTCTTTGTTCATTAGCTGTTTAGCAAGGTTACAAAGCTGTTTGTATTGAAGTAATGTGTTGGGCAGGTTTTTTTTGGTGAAGTTTCCATAGTTTGTCCCTTTGGTGCATAATTTATTTGGTCTCTTTGGTAAGCCATGGAACTGTGTTATTTTTGATCCTTTTATTTCTTAGGGGAGCTAAGCAGTTTAATGTATCAAGGAAGACAGTGTTGAAATGGTGTATAGCTTTATCAAGGGGTGGGGTGTTCAGAATATGCCAGTTCATTTGTTTGAATAATTTAGAGAAGGTAATGGGGTTGAAGTTGCTAAGGTTGTGAGTTTGGATAAATTGATGCTGGTATGGAGAAAAGCTAGTAGAGTATTATTTGTAAATAGGATGCGTTTAGCAAGGCCCCGAATTAAGGAGAATATTAAAATATAGGATTGTAGGAATATATGACTATAAAGTTACACTGCAAAAAGTGAAATCTATGTAAGATTAAATATCTTAAATCAAGGAAATAATGCTTGTTTTTTTGCTTGACAGGATTTTTTTAGTTTTTATGTAAAAAGTTTGCTTGTTTCAAGCCATTTTGTCCTTAATTATCTTAATAAGATTACTTAACTTGTTACTGACATTTTATTACTGATTCTAAGTAAATAAATGCTTAAAACTAGAACTATAAGATTTATAACCATGCTCAAGCATGCAGAATTGGTTTGTTGAAGTCAGAATTTCTTATTTCAAGTATCTTTTTCTTTAATCTCTTTGTTAATTTATTGCAAACATTCAAATAGCACAACATGTCTTTTAAGAACAGGCTTATCTGTTCAGTCTGCCTTTATTGGTGTAAGATATTTGAAAAATAAAGTTTGACATTCACTTGGTCAACATGAACACAGGCAGAAGTACAACATTTTATAGCTACCTTTCAAGCCACTCAAGGATCACCTTAGAAATATACGTCTACTTAAAGTAAAACATTTGTTGAAAAATCGTTAAACAGCACAAATATGCAAATCATATCATAATCTCCACAAATAACAATACAGTTTGTGACAGTAAAGGATACATCTGCTTGCAATTCTGATGACTTGAAAAATATGTGGCTTGGATGGTGACATCACCAGAACATGCAAACAAAACATGCCAACCATTTGTAACTAAATTTCTCCATTTTTGCTTGAGTATAGCAATTTTACACACTGTTTTCATGTTCAAAATATCCTTAGGGCAGCACTGTACTGGGGGGGTTATCACTCATGCTCCCAATGCTGAGGTTCTGGGTTCAAATCCCATGTGGGTGGAGTTTCAATGTTCTCCCCTTTTTCGCATGTGTTTATTCTGGGTACTCTGGTTTCCACCCACAGTCCAAAAACATGGAAGTTAGGTGAATAGGCAATGTGAAATTGACTATGTGTATAGTGTGCAACTGAGTGCTGTAATCCATGCTCTGCAATGGGTTGGCGCCTTGTCCAGGATGTACCTTGCCCAGTGCCCTATGCCCTTTGGAGATGGGCTCCAGATCACCTTGATCCCAAAATGGTAAAAAGTGTTTTTTGATAGTGTGTGTGTGTTTGTGTGTATGAAATATCGTCAGTAGCAGTCAATGCAAATTGGGAGACTTTATATCTTGGAACACACTTTGAGTCATTTGAACTGTTGTACAATTGTATTGTATCCCCAAGATAGTATTAGATGTGTACAAAAGTTTGGTTGTTGTTGCAAATTGTGTAATAAGGGGTAAAAATCAATCAGATTTTCAGCATCTGCAAACTCAGTGGCCTGTGCAAGGTGTTTGGCCTGAGGCCTCCACTTGATACGCCATGATATTTTCTTTCACTTTTAACTGCTCTACTATCTCCTGCAAGTCTTAGTAGTGTGTATGAGCCATTATTTCAGTAGTTTTACTGTATGTTTTTGGATACTTTAGCAGATTAAGGTTGTAAAAGTCTACAAATCACCTGACATGAATTTCAAGTAACATCTACACCAAGCTCAGTACTTTAAATCTCCGGTCTGCAGCACATAGAAATAAAATAAATGTTTGAAATTCATTTTATCCATCCTATAACCTATACATTCTTTGTAAGGCTCTCTGCACAACACTGGGCACTACCTTTACTATCACCCTTCTTGTTCATCTCTATTTCTCTGCAAATACTGGGCTCTCCCTCAAATTTCTTTCCTTCCTTTTTACCCCCTCTCACTGCATTGTGTTAACTCTGTGATATCTAGTAAATCCTACCATATATTACAGCTCAATACCTTGCATTTCTCTTCCTTTTACCCTCTCCTTTGTGTTCCTAAATATTCTATAATAGTCTAAATACTGATCATTGTACTCTACTTACATTTCCAGTGATAGGATTCTGCTGATAGGTGCAATCTGGTTTCACTTTCTGTATTTATTCCTGTACCTAGCTTTTTGGACACATTCCTATCCTGTAATTTCATTTCTTTACTCCCATACTGCCATGCTACGTTCAAACAGTCTCAGCCAGTGTTTGGTGTCATGTTTTCTTTCCCTTTTAACTGCTCTCCTGCAAGCCTTAGTGGTGTGGATGAGCCATTATTTCAGGGGTTTTACTGTAAGTTATTGCATACTTTACCAGATTAAGGTATTTTTTTATCTTTATTTAATTTACAATATTGTATTTTTCTTTTTTGAAATCTGCTTTAGTAACAATACTCCATTGCAGATATTTGTATTTAGCTGTACTGTTTATTTTTGATTGTATCGATCTAGGATTATTTCTGGGATATTTGTGAGTTTGCTAACTGTTTCTGGTGTCTATACAATAACCTGCCTAGCAGATGAACCTCAGACAGTATAAAATGTTTTATCAGTTTAGAAGTTTGGCTTATTAAATGTTGATTTAGCTCCATGAATCACTATAGTATGGTGAGATTAATGGTGTATTCTAGTTGTCTGTATTGATTGTAAAGACACTGTAAACTTAATTGGCTGATGGTTGAATTTGTTGCATTTCTCTGCCTATAGTTTATGTCTAGTCACAACTTTGTTAAGGTATACAGTATTAGCACTTTCAGGAAATGCATGGTAATAAAACACTTTTATTCTAGCAACTTTCTAAGATATACAAGTAATATTTCCAATGTGTCCCTTGTTTGGGGCCTTTGCTCCCCCCATATATTTTGGCTTTTTCCAGATGTCTTGTGCTACAAAGTTGAGAGATATGGCTGAGTCTCAAGTGCATTATACAAGAAAGTGTGTCAAGTGCATTTTACAAGGAGCTGAAAGCTTCAAGGGAAGAGGAGTTTAGTGCTGCTTATATGCCAAGTCTGTTTACAATGTTAAACTGTTGTTTAGCAAATTATATTACTAGTATTATGACAAAGCATTTGAAAGTATTAGTAGCACATCAGGGAGTATACTTGTTTTTAATGAAGAAGGCTGTGGGTTCTACGCCATGCAGATTGAGTGCTGGTATTGCAATGTCCTTTTGATTGCTGATTATTTGGTGCATTTTAAGGGGGGGTATGGTTCTGCACTCATGAGTGTGCCCTCCTTTGTATGAGATGCCTATTAACTATGAACTTGTTGGTTTGTCAGTCACTCCATATTGCAGTATTACAAGCTTACCATTTTTTTATTTAAATGTAACATCAGCAATTTAATTATTCAAGGGCAGCAGGCACTGAATTTGAAGATGAAACAATGAAATGTAAATTTCCTTGTCAGTAGCAACCTCTTACAGTTCTTTTTAATGTAGGATTATTCAGATAAATTTTACTTTTGCAGAGATTGTGGTTAAGACTGATATTGGTGGATTGTAATGACAGATGTCTGTCCTTTTATGTTTGAAATTTTCTGAATGAGTATTTTTGTCATTATTGGTTCATGCATTTTGTTTCATTGCTTACAGAAAGAATGTTCAAAACTAAGAATCAAAACCAAAAGTATCCAAGAAAAGTCCAAGCCAGCACTGGTATTCACAAACTTTAATCCAGCCCTGTAAAACACAGTACACTCATAAACCATACACTGTTTTAAATAGCGTTTTCGTCAAAGTTCCATAGACTTCATCAGATGCAGAACTCTTTAATCAGTCTTTTTGGAAGGATGTGATCTTTAGGTGTGGTAGGTAGTATATGGAGAACCACTTTTTAAGACTGGATCAGCTTACTTTCAGGCAAAGTTTTGGTGAAGGTAGTTCTGATGGAATTCCTTAACCGTCTTGATCAGTGTGCATTACTAGAAGATTCCCAGCAATGTTTCTTAACCAATCTTCAAAAGCAACTCAATCCTAGAAACAGGAAGGTGGCTGAATTGTAGTAATACCTTTTGTTTCTGATCTTTGGCCTTTCTTTCCCAGCAGAATTCAAGTTTCCCTGGCAAATGGACTGCATTAGACTTATGGTGTAGCTCCATGGGTCTTGTTATGGGATTGTCTATGTAAATACCAGATATCCCTGTGTCATTGTCAGTGCTTGGAAGAAGGAAAGTTACATGACTTCCTTGCTTTGAGTAGCATCCACTTGAACCTTAGGGTTTGTATTAACTACAGATCTCTATTTCCACTCAACACAGAATACTTCATGAGACATTTAAATGCTCAGATTACCATTCAAAGCAATCGTTCCCATAAAATTCAATGACTTCTGGCTACTGCACACTTGTTTTGTTCAATACATGGATAAGGAAACATGAGTTAGTTACCATGCAAATAAAATGGTTTCTGTTTCTCAAGGCAGAAGTGAGGCTCACAAACAAAAGCCTTGAAACAACCTCCTCAGGTAAGACTGTGGTTCAGTAAATAAGCAATATGAGAGCTCCCGCAAGCCACAGAGCAAGCAGAGGTGGATGTAATGTATTCAACGACAAAACATTTTTCCTGTAAAAGTGTTGTTCCTTCACTCACTGACCCAGTATCACACACTGCTGCATTGGGTCTATATTAGTTCACCGAAATGCGATTTTAGCGAGCACCTAAACATTGACTGCACTTCGACGAAAATTGTTTCAGCGATTCACTGAATTTTCCAAGGGCAAGTGAATATTTGCCCTGCATCACAATGGACCTACATGTAAGTAAATCAAACCCACCCAAGTGGGGGGCTTTGCTCCCCCACACCCCCTAACTATGTATGCCAACTCCAAGATCACACTACAGTGGAGAAAAGGGCAAAGTTGAGTAGTTGGCCAAGTACTTCCTTGCCCTTGGTAAATTCAGCAAATTGTTGAAATGGTTTTTGCTGAAGTACAGTCAATGTTTAGGTGTTCACTGAAATCTCATTTCGACGAACTCATATAGACCTGCTGTATCCATGGACAGATGCTGTTCTCAATTCAGTGCTTACATAAATGTGTTGGTACCAGTCAAAAACAAATACAATCATAGTTTGAACAAACTGCATAATAAAATGAATAATCATATTGTACATGGGAATAAACTGAATACCCTGACTGCCTTTTTCAGATATGTCAGAAACCTTAGAAGCAATGCCTAGCACTGGACTGAGCTGATACATAATAGCACATATTCATCCCCAGAGGACATAGCAAATGTATTAGCTGATAAATTTAGTTTAGACTTTATACCTTTAAATCCATCTAAATTTCCCATGCAAATTAGCTTGTCAACAATGAATCCTAAGTTAACCTCAGAGCAAGAACTAGAACACTAACTCCATGCTACCATATAAAGTGCCAGACTTACTGACTCACTACTAATCTTATTCAGTCTCAGCTTCTCCACTGGATTCATACCAGATGTGTTTAGAAATTATGTATTTATCCCACTCCAAAAGGGAGGATCGACCACTGACCCTGGTAACTACAGACCAATAAGCCTAATCACACTTGTCTGTAAGACAATGGAGTGCATATTACAAAAATTACAAACAAGGACAGTGGTAGTCTACAACCCTTTGAACTAAAGCAGTTTGGGTTCATAAAATGCAGATACTGCCTCCTAAACTCAGTAGATTGCTTTGAAAAAAATCACTGACAAATAATATGTAGGCAAATCCATTCTGCATTCTGTCACTGTCAAGTGGCTAATCAAACTATATTTTAAATGTTTTGTAACATGTTGGATAGCAAACTGGCTTGCTAGCAGAACCTAATTTATTAGTTTAGGGGGCATAATATCATTGAAAAGTGTTCCTCCTAGTGGGTCCCACTGTGAATGGTTCATGAGCCATTTCTGTGTGGCATTTGCTTCTCTGATGTCAAGCCTGGTATCAGGGGCCTTTGGCTGACCATGTTTGTAGATGACTGCAAATGTGGAGCAATCGTAAACCCTCTAGCTGACTCCCAGATTCTCTTGGAGAGCTTAATACATAAATATAAATTGAATTAGGGCCACAGCCTAAATCTAAATGCCAAGCATCAGCAAGGCTCAAATTCTAAACCTACCACCCTAGAAAACAAAAATGGGAAGAAACTGAGGGTAATGCTGCTCAATGCCAGAAGTCTAAATCTCAAAATGCACGCACTCAAGGTCCTTCTCAGTATGGAGAACATCGATGTCTGTGCTGTAACTGAAACCTGGTTCAAGGCTCCTGAGAGCACCCCGGCACTATTAGGTTTTACCTCATATCATGCGTTCTGGCCCCAAAACCCAGACCACACCACAAAAGGAGGGGGTATATCCATATTCATAAAGGATACCCACACCTCCAGGTTGGTGGCAACGCACGAAGCTTCGGAAACCATCCAGGTGCAACTAAACATAGGCAAAACTGCTCTACAAATTGTAGCATGCTACAGGCCACCCTCCCAAACTCAGGAACCCAACACAGCCTTCCTGAAGACACTGGAGGGTATAAATGTATCGCCAAACACCATCATATTGGGTGACTTCAACTACCTGAATATAGACTGGGAACATTACTCAAGCCCTAACTTTCTAGCCCAACGATTCCTGGAGTTCATAAATTCAAATGCCATGGAACAGCTAGTCACTGTTCCCATGAGAGGAGAAAATATACTAGATCTCATTATCACAAACATGGGGACAAAATGCTCCACACCAGAAGTATATCCCTCATTGGTGAGATCTGATCATAAACTAATCTCACTGGAAATCCACATCCCACCCCCACCCCAAACAAAAAAGACCACAGTGAAGAACTTCTCTAAAGCAAACTTCACACTACTCAAGACTGGTGTGGTATCCTTCAAGGCCCCTGAGCCAGTGGAAACCACAACCCAAGCTGCGGAAGCCCTTACAAATGCCTTCTATGAACACCTCTAGGACTGCATGGATCAGGCAATCCCAAATAAAACTAAGACTCTTTCCACAAAGGGCAAACGTCCAGTCTGGTGGACCCCAGCCATTAACAAACTTTACAATAAGAGGAGAAAGCTATTACATGATAGAACAAAATCCATAAAAGGGAAGTCACCCCTGATCATTATTAGTAAAAAAATACGAGCACTCATAAAATCAACTAAGGCCAATTTTGAGAGAAAAATTGCGATGGATTCAAAGGACAATCATAAGGCCTTTTTCAGCTATGTTAGGAACCTGGGTGGAAACTCCCAGATATGCTCAAAATTAGTCCAAAATGATACAAAAATCACTGAACCCACAGACATTGCCAACATACTGGCAGACAGGTTCAGTGCAAACTTCACCCCGCCCCCCTAAAGGAGAGATAACTATCCCAGCAGAGTGTAGCCTGCCAGACATCTCAAATGCGCAGGTGAAAGCTGCTCTCTCTAAAGCTAAAAACACAGCATCAATGGGACCGGATGGTGTCCCCAGCTGTGTGCTACACGAGCTAAATGAGGAATTAAACCCGCACATAAGGCAGCTGTTTAATCTCAGCCTTACCACAGGATACGTGCCCAAGGAGTGGCGTACGGCAACTGTGGTCCCACTCCACAAAGGTGGTGCCTCTACGGACCCTGGTAATTACCGCCCATAAGCTTAACACGTCTAGTCTGCAAAGCTATGGAGAGGATCATAATGGAGCTCATAAACAAAGATATAGGGGACTTGCAGACATTGGACCCGACCCAGTTTGGCTTTGTCAAGGGCAGATCATGCCTTTTGAACTTGGTCGACTTCTTCGAAACAGTCACCAAGGCCATTGATGAGGGAAAGGCAGTCCATACAGCTTACCTTGACCTTGCAAAGGCCTTGACACAATACCCCACTCGGGTATTGTAGAAAAACTTACCAGCTTAAATGTAAACCCATATGTCACAAGATGGGTTGCAAACTGGCTTAAGGACAGAACCCACAGGGTTAGAGTTGCTGGCGCTATGTCAGACTCCAAGCCGGTCACAAGTGGTGTCCCACAGGGCTCGGTCCTTGGCCCCCTATTGTTCGGCATCTACTTCTCAGAAGTACAGGCCAACATGGGAGGACTTTGGCTGACAAAGTTTGCAGACAACTGCAAACTGGGCCATAGTGGAAAGTGCATCGGACACGGATATCCTTCAGAAGGGACTCATGGAAACAGATAGCTGATGCCAGAGCCATGGCCTGAAGTTAAACACCAAAAAATGTATAGTCATACCCTTCGGGAAAAACAAGGTAACCCCAAGCTACCATATAGGTGGCAATCCACTAAGCACAGAATAGGTTATCAGGGACCTGGGGACCCAGGTTGACAGTGGCCTTTCTTTTGACACTCATGTTGCTAAAGTGGTTAGAAAGACCTTCTACATTGCCCACCTGATCATGAAGGGATTCACATCCAGATCTAGTGAGGTCATTGTTCCCCTGTACTCTTCACTTATCAGACCAATGATCGAGTACAATGCCCCATTCGGGATGTATCTCACCCGACATCTGCAGCAATTGGAGAGACCCCAAAAGTTCCTCACCAAAAGGATAAAGGGACTCCAAAATCTGTCATATGCTGCCAGATTGAAGAAACTCCAGCTCTATTCAGTTGCATACCATCTGCTCAGAGGTGACATGTGCCTGACATACAAGGCCATGTCCAACCCAGAATTAATGGACATGCTCCACCTCAAAAAATCCAAATCCACCAAAACCACTAGAGCAAGTGACTTAAACCTTAGCACGGATATAAATAGGACGTGCTGGAGGGATAGATTTATCACTCAGAGACTCCCTGTGCTGTGGAATAAAATCCCGGTCCATGTGAGGCAGAGCACCTCGCTGGCTCTGTTCAAGAGAAATCTTGACCTGTGGATGGGAGATCGTAGGTTTATCCTGGGAATCATCTCTGTGTCACTGCTGGACAGAGGCACAACAAACTAATGGGCACAGTATTTTTTCATATAAGGGGTGGCGTAAGCCACAAAAATTTGGGCTAGGCTTATAAATGCCTTAGGGCAGATAGCCTAGTATAAACCTATGAACCTATGAACCTATGAACCTATAAGAAATGTGGTATAGCATCCATTGGTAAAAACGTATATCCATGCACCTACTGCACAGATGGCCAGCCACTGAAAATCAACACAGTTATTAAGGACCTGGGTACTTTCTTTGACAATGAATTATTGTTTAACCACCATGTATCTACTGTTATTAGAAAATGTTTCTGTCTAGCCAGACTGATTGTCATTAGTATATCTTCTAGGTCAAGGGGAGATATATTCTTGCTCGTCTCTTTTCAAATCCATAAAAGAATTCAATGCCCCTTTTGGTATTTACTTATTTAAACATATGACTCATCTTGAATGATCTTAGCATTTCCTCTCAAAACAAATAAATAAATAAATACTGGACATGCCTTCTGTGTGCTGCACAGACTACCTTAATGTACTTTTTTCCATATGTTTCTTATAGACTTTTGGGGGACCTTTGCCTCACCTACGGAGCCTCAAAGAATCCAATTCTAAGTGATCTCATAGACATTTGCAAAACAAAAATTGCAAGAAGTATCCACTTGAAGGAACTAAACTTCCACAGCATAAATGGGACCTCCTGACGAGACAGAAACCGCTCTCAAAGAATCCCACTTCAGTGGAATAGACATCCCCTACTTACTAAGCAAAGTAACCCCCGACCCTCCACCAATTGCATCATGGACGAATATATGGGAAACCATAAACTGTCTACTGGTATGGCCCTTCAATCCATCATTTAATGGTGAAGGAATTAGGTAGCAGTTACTTCATGCTTAAGAATCCTGATAAAATGGGATCTTGAGGCCTAGTTGCAAGTGATCTGTCTGATTAAGAGCCTGGCATGAACCTATTAAACTATGAGACACAGATGTACACACACATGCGCACACATATATACCCATATGCACATGCTCAGAGATGTGCCCACACTCAGACTGTTCTTTATTTTTTAAAAGACTGTGAGTTTGGAAAGTAATCATCTTTCATCTGTAGTGACAGAAATAACACAAAACAATATTACAATACTGGGAAAGGCATGTTGCAGCAACTATTAAAAAGGAGTAAAAAATACCTATTTTAGACCTTTGAGTTATGCTGTTATCTCCTTGTTTTGCATTAACTAGTAGAAACCTGTAAAATTTTATTTTATTCCTAAATTGGGTCACTGTTTTCTATAAAAATGAGCAAGGAACTTGCACAGCAAGTGGCAGATTTTAATGAATAAAAGAAAAAAAATCTTGCTGGTTGATAGAGTATAAATTATTCTAAACTTAGCCATACTGTACATAAATACAGGAGATTGCACATTTTTCTGATGGAATCTTTTTCATTTTAAATGATCTGTAAGTCTAGTTTTCTATGCTGGTATATGAATATTATAAGATGTGCATGCTTTATTCTACAGTGTTAACATATTGATGTGTTCCACCTCCTGACCTTTATAAATATTGCCATTGAGACTTATTTGGTACATAACTCAACTAAAAATAGATGCACTGTCCATTCTACAGTACTCTCTTTATCAGGTAAATATGAATAACACTTTAAAAAAATGCTGCATTTCTGTTTGCTATCTTCATGCTTTCTCAGATGTCATAAAAACATGTATCCTTCATGCTTATTTGCCGATTTTATAGCTATTTATTTCAAACATTCCTCATGAAGATCCTCTTCTTAAGGTCTATCCCTGTACATGAATTGCATTTTGGCATTGCTGCCTGGTAAATGCAAGCCACAAATGTTCAGCAAAAATACATCTTTGGGATATAAGACTTGCCATCTTGTTTCCTATCCTGTCTTTTTCATGGAACCATACATATCTCTTAACCTCTCATCTTTCAAAATCAAAGTGGGGCCATCAAGAATCATAGATCGTATCAGTCGAAATTTGAAAAATATGAAATTTCACAACCTATGGGAAGAGGGCACATGTGCAAATGTGACCTTTTGCTAGGTACAACCTATAAAATTAAATTTTTTGTGGTACTAATGGATGCACGCTTATATATCTGTACCTGAAAAATGTATACTTACTGCACCTTAAAATGATACATGTGTGTGATTCCTTGCCTTGCTATGCATGCCAGAAGTAACTTTAGTTAATAGACATCTTATATCTTTATTTGTCCATGACAAGGTTGTGAAAAATTCACATATAAGTATGTTGCAGATAAATAAAAACACAGCAGACATCTCTGCTTAGAACTGAACTAGAGCTCCCAAGTATTTCTATCAAAGCCACTCACAGCCTAAAATTTTCTTAGAGCAATATTCCAAAAGGTTTTTGCCATCTGAACAAGATACTCTTATTAAATTTTTCATTTTTTTTTTTGCATACAACATATTACATTTTATTCATATCTCTAGGTACTTCCTTCTGTTCACAACATAGATGCCTTGCAGTGCATAATCAGACACATACATAGACACACACACACACACACACACACACACACACACACACACACACACACACACACACACACACACACACACACACACACACACACACACACACACACACACACACACACACACACACACACACACACACACCACTGTTTACAGATTTGATGTCTTCTTCAGATAAAATGGATGTATAAATGAATAATAAGTAATGGCTTAAAAATATTTCAACTTGCTGATCTACACTCAGGCACAGGTTTTAAATATTGCTCTTATACACTTAGAAAGTTGGTAGAATAACAAGCTGTGCATTATCACACATATTCTGAGGGATATGTAATCTGAAATACATGTGTCTGCCATTATTTCTTTACTGCAGTCTACAGCAATTTTCCAGAAAATGAAACATTTAATGAGGAGCAAGCCAAACTACCTCTCAACTCATAGCTCAGGAATTTTGGCCAAAGCCAGAAATAATAGGTGGAAAAAGACCAAAAAATCCCCAAGCATTTTGTTTTTTTAAATATTACTTTAAGTCACTTAAAAATGAACAAAACAACAGATTTTGCATCAGCATGAACTTCATGGGTGGGAGGATGGTGTAATGGTTAAGGTGTTTACCTTACGAACACAAAGTGCAGGGTTTGATTCTCACATGGGGTAATTGGCTAGGCTTGAAATGGCCCACAATGGTAGTTAGTCTAGTACTAATCTATGAACCTATGAAAAATAAGAAGTACGAAACATTCTGGCATCATTGACTGACTAATCTTTGGGGGTTTACCAGAAAATCAAACAAAATAAGAGGGACACAACAAAATATGATGCAGAGTCAGGAACTAATGCTCTGAAACATCAGGTACAGCTGAGGAGAATGACTTACAGAATAACTCCATTAAAATGAAGAAGCTCCCACTTTTACATTTACCATCTCAGAGTAAGGGAGAGTGGAGACACTGTTTTTCTTATTTCTTTTACATTTCTTCTTCAGTCTTATCATGTATTGGAAAACCAACATACAAACTTGGCTGTTTCACAGAAGTACTACAAAAATTAGATGCTAAGTGCCCTGCTGGAACTTTTGAATACACTAGTAGAGAGTGACAAGTTTAACAGCGCCATGCATTGGCCATTCAGTGGCTATGAAAGTTGACCAATAAAATGACAGAAATCAGATCTGATGGGATGCTGTGTGTGAAATCTGAGTGCTCCTAGAGGTATGGTCATGTTTCATTGTATTTCCTTTTCTATTCAGTTGTTGTAGTACATAACCCTGCATGTCATTATTTCTTAGTAAGGCTCCTATTGGCTGACTGTATGCATTCAAATCCTGACTGCTGTTTGCATGCCTCTAGTTTCCTGGACATGTATATTCATAGGTGAATCAAGTTAGAATTCCTTGTATCAGTGCTTATTTTTCTACCACTTCCATTTGACTGTACTAGAGTAATTATATGTTGACACTTTTCTACACTACTCTCACTTGGATACCCTGCTTATTGTTTGCTCAGCAGGTGTATGTCAGCATTCATAGGGAAGCTCATTGAATGTGATTAAGAATTCCTTGTTTATAACACATAATGCCTTAAACTGCCTAACATTTTTAGCCGACTCCAGCGATACTTCAGAATGGATTTCTCACCAGGTAACTTCACAAATGCACAAAAACAAATACACATACATGCACACGAGCATGCACACACACACACACACACACACACACACACACACACACACAGCAGAGAACTACAAAAGTTTTTATTTCTATTTTCATATCTGTTGATTCCTTGCTTGTTGAATATTAAGTCTGAATTAATGGGTGAACTTTGTCAGACCCTCAGTGTTTTATATGGGAGTGTGTGTATGTAACATCTGAAACCCTTTTAGACTTTTTCTTTTAAACACTGGTTTATTAACCAGTAACTTGGATTGGAATATTTTTACAAAAGTCTGGTTAAAGGAACTACCTTGATGAGTGGTAAGGTCAAGAACTAGTATTGAAAAGCAACTTTTTGTTTTTAAGAGGGAGAATTTTTTCATCAAGTGTCAGGAGTGGCAATGGGTGCCAAGTGTTCCCCTGTGTTTGCTAACCTGGTGTCTCACGAGTGGGAAAGAACCTTTGTGTTTACATCTCATTATATGTCAAAAAGTAGATTATATTTGAGATCTTTGGATAACATTCTGATTTTGTGGATGGGAAAGGTGGAGGAAATTAGTGAATTTATTCATGTATTGAATGATACAACTTCTTTTTTTAGATTTACTTACAAACATCATGATGTACAGATGGACATTTTAGATATTT
Organism: Protopterus annectens; assembly: GCF_019279795.1. Classification (NCBI taxonomy): domain Eukaryota; kingdom Metazoa; phylum Chordata; order Ceratodontiformes; family Protopteridae; genus Protopterus; species Protopterus annectens. The sequence continues at coordinate 663,347,509 of NC_056739.1, forward strand.
TATTAAAAAGAAATGTGGACTATGGAAATTTGAAATCCAATATTTTTAGAAAGGTAACCTACTGAAATATGTTGTTACATTATGATAGTTGTCATTACCCACATCAAAAAAAGAGTATCGCCAAACGACAGATGGTTAGGTTATCCAGTCTAACCAGTGAAGACGAGAATTTTAAAAATGAGATGGGTACCCTAATTGGCTTGTTTAAAATAGAGGGTATCCAATAAAAATGTTGTTAAAAATAAGGTGAAAAATATTTAGAAAAAGGTCAACAGCTTTGCTAGAGTTTTCATTTTGTTTTTACTGATTGTTTTTTCAGTGACCTTCTCACTCATTGTTTTAGTTTGTTGTTTGAGATATTTTTGCAGTGATCCTAATGGTAATGGACATCAGCTGGGTATAACAGCCCTGTGTTTCTAATACTTAGTCAAACACTCTGCTTGTGCTGTGCTGATGAGGTCATAACAAGGCCAAAATATGCATATCCACAGCTAGTGGGGTTTGACTTTATTGGCCTGAAATTGTCCAGTAAAACAACAAAACAAGTCATGGGCATTCAGAATCGACAACGAGCTGAAATACCTGATGTTCATAAGGATCATTTGCATATCTGATACAAGAGGTTTGGGAGGTCACTCAGTGGAAGTTCTAGCTTTGCTGGAGCTTTCATTTTGTTTTTACTGATTGGTTTTTCAGTGACCTTCTCACTCATTATTTTAGTTTGTTGTTTGGGATATTTTTGCAGTGACCCTAATGATAATGGACATCAGCTGGGTATAAAAGCCCTGTGTTTCTAATGCTTATTCAAACAATCTGCTTGTGCTGTGCTGTGCTGAAAAGGTCATATCAAGGCTGAAATATGCATACCCACAGCTAGTGGGGTTTGGCTTTATTGGCCTGAAATTGTCCAGTAAAATGATGAAACAAGTCATGGGCTTTCAAAATTGCCAATGAGCTGAAGCACTTGATGTTCATAAGGATCATTTGCATATATCCCATGTGCCTCTGATACAAGAGGTTTGGGAGGTCACTCAGTGGATATTGTAGTTTTGTTGAGTTTTCATTTTGTTTTTACTGATTGTTTTTTTCAGTGTCCTTCTCACTCATTGTTTTAGTTTGTCATTTGGGATATTTTTGTAGTGAGCCTAATGATAATGGACATCAGCTGGATATAACAGCCCTGTGTTTCTAATGCTCAGTTAAACACTCTGCTTGTGCTATGCTAATGAGGTCATAACAAGGGCAAAATATGAATATCCACAGCTAGTGGGGTTTGGCTTTATTGGCCTGAAATTGTCCAGTAAAACAATGAAACAAGTCATGGGCATTCAGAATCACCAATGAGCTGAAACACCTGATGTTCATAAAGATCATTTTCATATATCCCATGTGCCTCTGATACAAAAGGCTTGGGAGGTCACTCAGTTGAAGTTCTAACTTTGCTGCAGTTTTCATTTTGTTTTTACTGATTGATTTTTCAGTGACCTTCTCCCTCATTGTTTTAGTCCATTAGTAGGTATACAGTTCTGTATGCCAGTTCTTCAGCTTTTATTTACAGCAAAATAATTCTTTGGCCACCTATATATCTTAAGAAGGTTATGTATCAGGGATGTCCCCTTTCTCCTTTGCTGTTTCTGCTAGCAGCATTTACCTTTGATGTTTTTATTACATATCAGACACAGTTTTAATGCAATAAAGGCACAGTTTTCTACCCAATCCTTTCTTCTTGGTTTATAAGGTTGTGACCTGCCAACCTTGCTGCTGGTATTTGCAAATTGCAGGGTACTTTCAAAGATTTTGTGGTGCTTTCTAGGTTGCACTGAAAGACTGTGAATTCTTTGATAGTTCTACTTACGTATATAGCCTATAAGACCTTACAACTGCTTCCTAACCTTCCTTGTGTTACTATACAAAATGTAAAATATCTTGGTAATTGGTTTTCAGTACATCTTCTTAGAGTTTATCATTAAATGCCAAGGCCCTGTCTTAATGCTTGAGTGATAAGTGCTTAATGAAAAATTGAATGGTTTTGCCCTTTTTGGCAGGGTGCAAATGTTGAAGACCCTATTATTATCTAAAATCAAATTTTCATTAGGTATTTAACAATAATTGTTTTTTTTTTCTATTTACTTGAATACTTAATAAGTAGAAGTGATTTTTATGCCCCAGAAGAAAATTGGGAATGGGGCTCCCTAACCTTTTGGGCTGTACCAAAGCAGCATTAAGCTGGCAGTATCTTCAAGTTCACCATCATCAGGCCTTTATGATTTACAGTCCAGTTTCATAATATCCTAGTCTGTGAAACCAGTAGCCTTGAAAAGGCTTTAATTAAGGTAAGGAATCTCAGTGGTCTTAAAGTTTAGTTTGAAAAAGGTTTATGATATAGTGGTTGAGGACACCAGCTGGATAAAATATTCTGGCTATATCTCATATTTGTGTTAATTGTGCAACTTTAGTTTATAATAAAATAATCTCTTAGATGAAATGTATTGAGAAAGGAATTGATTATATTTCAGATATTAGATATTAAGTTTCTTTTTCTGTTCATATATACAGGTTATTGGGAGATGAGTGATAGACATCCATGGTATCAATTGGTGGGAAATGTTTCATCTTTAAGTGTAAATAATCAGGTCTGAGAATGCACTTTGTTTGGAGGCTTCTAAGCAATTTTTACATCAGGATTTGGGGGTGTGTGATACTCAAAAAAATGTTCACCTTTTTATTGTTCAAATTGCTTATTCTGTGCTTTCTTTACAGGACAACTTACAGGAAATGTTATATTGTCTTATAAATAATGGCAAATGTCTGAAAATTCTGAAGGGCATAAATCATAGCTGTCTACCTACTCTTACTAAGTTTTCTTTATTTAAATGTGAGCATGTGATATAATACTCGTCTTCCTTCCTTAGACAGACATTTGGTCATATTGAAGCATGTTCCTGGAAATGCACAGCTCTAGATTTTCAACACTAGATTACTTTTGCAGTAGTATATGCTATTAGGGTTATATCCTGCCACAGATAAGACCAACTGACCAGCTTTTCAAAGCTTTAGGGCACCTTCCACACATTCTAACTGACAGGAGCAGTCAGAGCACCAAAAGGCTTCACAGCTTATTCAATGCCAAAGTACACATTACTTCTGCAGGTTTCATGCCAGATAATTCCCCTGCAGGGGAAAATATTCCACTAATTTATTTTCTGAGGAAAACATTTTTTCTATTCCTATGTTAGGAAATGTACTTGGTGGACTGTAACACTATGCCAGTGGTGTTTTACTTTAGTGAATACTTGTGGAATTATGAGTGTTTAAAGCTGTTTTTTATACTTTTCTCATACATTGGAATAGAGGTTGTGTATTTGGGACAGGATTTGATGTTTTCAGTGGACTTTGAGTGTTATTTACCTCCACACCTTTAATGGACTGTCCAGAGACTTACCATCTCCTTCAAGTTCCTCTACCTGGCTTCTAGGTTTCCTTCATGGCTTGACCTGTGGAGCAGCTGCAGGTCTCTTTGATCCTTCTTTCCTCTGTCCACAAAAATAAAAACATTGTCTAATAGTCTTGGGTATCAGTTTGACTCCCTTACCTCAACTGCTGTTGAATAATTCAGCTGTAGTTCATATGTTCATAGGTAGGTATAAGGCTATTGGCCCTAGGGTCTGTATAAGCCTAGCCTAAAGATACCCTGGCTTTCGTCACCCAAGAAAATTATTTTCCTGTGTCCCTGTTGAGCAGAGCCACAGAGGTGATCCCAGTGTGACTTTCCTATTTCCCATCCAATCATCAAGATTTTTCTTGAAGAGTGCTAATGAGGAGCTTTGTTTAATATAGATAGGTAGTTTGCTTCAGATTATGGGAATTCTCTGTGACAGGAATCTATCCCTCCAGCATGTTCTGTTTATCGTGGTGACAAGGTTTAGGTCCCTAGAGCGTGTAGCTCGGAGGGATTTGGATTTCTTTAAGTGGAGCACGTCCAACAGTTCTGGGTTTGACATAGCTTTGTATGTTAGGCAGAGATCGCCTCTGAGTAGACGATATGTGACGGAGTAAAGCTGGAGTTTTTTGAGATGGTCTGCATAGGGCATCTGTTTGAGGCCAGTAATCCTTTTTGTGAGGTATTTCTGCAGCCTTTCCAGTTGTTGTAGATGTCTTGTGAGGTACATACCAAAAGGGGTGTTGCACTCTATAATGGGTCTAATGAGTGGCGAGTAGAGGGGAACAATGACCTCTTTTTTCCTAGATGAGAAACCTTTTGTGATGAGGTGCACAACGTAGAAGGATTTACTGACTACTGTGGCAATGTGATTATCAAATGAGAGACTACTGTCCACTTCTGTCCCAAGTCTCTTATCCCACTTTCAGTGTTAAGTAGACTACCACCCATGTGGTAGCTCATGGGTATAGAGTTTTTACCAAAGGGGATGACATTGCACTTTTTGGCATTGAGCTTGAGGCCATGGCTTTGACACCAGGCATCTGTCTGAGTGTGGCCCTTTTGTAGGATGTCCACATTGTTAGAAGTTTCAGTTATGGCTCCTAGTTTGCAGTCATCTGCAAACTTTGTTAGCCAAAGACCTTCTGTGTTAGCCTGTACTTCAGAAAAGTAGATACCAAACAGGAGAGGACCCAGGACTGAACCCTGTGGTACTCCACTTGTCACTGGTCTGAAGTCAGATTTGAAGTCTGTTACTTTCACAGTGTGGGTTCTGTCAGTGAACCCGTTGGCAACCCATCTTGTGACATAGGGATTTATATCTAGTTTAATGAGTTGATCTATAATTTCAGAGTGGGGGATGGTGTCAAATGCCTTGGCAAGATCTAGAAAGGCTGTGTGAACCACCTTACCCTCGTCTACGGCTTTGATGACTGCTTCAAAGAAGTCTATCAGGCTTAGGAGACATGATCTGCCATTTACAAACCCAAACAGGGTGGGGTCCAGAGTTTGGAGATTACCAATGTCTTTGTTTATAAGTTCCATGAGGATAAGTTCCATGATCTTGTAGACCAGGCTCATTAGGCTAATTGGGCAGCAGTTCCGAGGGTCTGTGGTGGCTCCCCCTTTGTGGAGTGGGATAACCATCCCTGTGTGCCATTCAGTGGGCACAAAGCCTGAGATGATGCTATGACTGAACATGGTGCTTAGGTGGAGTGCCAGTTCATTCTGTAGTTCATGTAGAACACAGCCTGGGATGTTGTCAGGTCCCATTAATGCTGTGTTCTTGGCTTTGGAGAGTGTGTTTTTTACCTGTGCAGCCATGATTACAGGAACTTTGCAATCTTCCGGGATAGAGATGGGCCCTTTAGGGGGTGAGAGGGGGTAAATTTAGCACTGAACCTATCTGCCAGGATGTTGGCAATATTAGTTGGTTCTGTATATTTAGTCCCATTGTGCTGTAACTCAGAGCAGATCTGAGTGTTGCCATTGACATTCTTGACATAGCTATAGAATGCTTTATGGATGTCTTTAGAATCAGTGGCAATTTTGTTTTCATAACTAGCATTGGAGTATTTTATGAGGGATCTCATCTTCTTACTGAGGCTGTTTCTCCAATAATGGGATTGTACTCTTTTTTGCAACAGTTTCTTTCTTCTGTTGTAGAGTTTGTTTATGGCAGGGGACCACCAGATTGGCTTCCTTTTTTTGGAGGATAGCATCTTGGTTCTGTTAGGGATAGCACGATCCATGCACTCATGTAAGTGCTTATAAAGTGCATTTGTGTAAGACTCAGCAGTCGTACGTCTATTGTCTGTCTGCATGGGTGTTGTGAAGTTTGCCACTTCTGTCTTAAGAAGCGTGAAGTTGGCTTTGGAGAATTTATTTATGGTGGTTTCCCTAATGTGGGTGGGGTGGGGGCAGGATGTGGATGTGTATGGTGATGAGCTTGTGGTCGAATCTGACCAATGAGGAATTGACCTCTGGTGTGGAACACTGGTCACCCATGTTGGTAATGACCAGGTCTAGGATATTGCTGCCCCTGGTGGGGGTGTGGATAAGTTGATCCAAGGCATTAGAATTTATGAATTCCTGAAAACATTGAGCAAAAGAGTTGGTACATGATAGTTTTCCCAGTTAATGGTAGGATAGTTGAAATTGTCCATTATTAGGATGTTGGGTTGTACCCTAATATTTTTCCAATGTATCAAGAAATGAGGAGTGTGACTCTTGGGACATGGTGAGGGATCTGTAGCAAGTTACAATTTGGATTGCGGTCTTGCCAAGAGTTAGTTGCACTTGGATAATCTCAGATGCATTATGCTGAGCAACTAGCCTGGAGGTGTGGATATCCTCAGACCGCTCATCATTTTCCCCTGGTCTTTCCATTGTAGCACCTGAATCCATAAGGACCTGAAAGCAGGCACAGCCTCTACAGCTGCACTCTACAGCTTGGAGAGTCACTTTTGTGGGTCTTGAGGAAAGGGGTATTTTTAAGTGTTCAACTTAGCAAGGAAAAGGAGCCTGAGTCCCAAGAGAGTGTACGTGCCTTGGGCTGGTCTATTACCATGCATTCTCCCATGCATACCTCTCAACTGTTCAGATTTTTGCCTCCAATTTATGGTCTATTTCTCTTAAATTTTGTGGTTTTCTGCCAATTCCTTGAGAACTGTTGTCACTAAATAATGACATCCATTTGAGTTTCAGACTTCCTAGTCTTCAGAAAATGCATGCTAATGCAAACACTATAATGATGAATAAATGGCAAGTTTTTTTTAGGCTGATGTTATTACTAAATTGGTGTCTAATTACTGCTAATTTTGTCTGTCTCCTAATCTTCTTAAGCTTTCTAACCTCATAAGAACAATACTTTAAATATTCCTCTGATTTCTTGCATTTCTCCCTCCATTATTTTTAGCTTTGCCCATATTTCTTGCACTTAAAGGATGAGAGGTATGCTCCTGAGAAAAGAAAAAAAAGTGAAAAATACAGTTTCCCTTTTTCTGCTTCTTTGGACAGAGATTTGCTCGAATTTGCAAGTGAATTGCTGTGCCTGTTTCTCCTTCAAATAAGAAAAGAGCAATAGTTCCTACTCTCTGTCACTGATTTGTAATCAGAAGGGCTAAGGTTGTGCTTCTATACCCTCTTCTTATGCTGAAGATTCTAATTCTGAAAAAAAAAATGTGGCTTCATATTTCCCTGTGGAAGACTTGTTTTTTTTCAGAAACCTTAACTAAAATTAACAGTTTTTCAATGGGAACAGAAGGATATTCCCATTGCAAGTAAATGTATTATAATTTGTTACAGCAATTCCTCCACCTGCAACTATCTCTCCTGTTCCATCTGTTATAGTGAATGTTTCTCAACAGCCTGCAGTTTACCTGACAGTTAATCCCTTGCTCCAATAAGGTCTGATATGGTATGTAAAAGACCTCAGTCTCACAAATACTTGCTTTCTAACTCTAAAGCAGACCCTGTAGTGATTTCCCTATTCAAAATTGCTTCTACTAGACACATTTTTAATGCTAATACTAATGTTAATCTCATTCTGTATGACAAGGCTGGGAAATCTTTTAACATATTTTGGATGAAAGTTTATTCTTCTACCATTTCAACATTTTTGAGAAAATGAAAAAGTAAATGATAACCTCCTCTCTTCTGAGATTAAGAATGCTTTGAATGCCTCACTCTTATCTGCTTCTCATGTAATTAAACATGCCTTAATGTGTTCCTATGATGTTGCAGATACTGTCTCCAGGGCTGCTTTTGAGTCAATCATGAGAATATTTGCTTGGTTTTATTCTAAAAATCTATGTGAAGATATTATGTTTGAGATTTTTAACTCTTCCTTGGACAAGGATATTCTGTTTGTCTCTTTTGCATGTGAGATTCTTAATGAGATGGAAAAGATAATTTAATCTTTCAAACTTTCCTTTTTTTAAGACAAATAAGAATTTTCACACCAACTCAGTTCCTTTTTTCAAAAAGCAACTTAAAGTGCAATGGCAGGGAGGCTTGAAACAGAAAGTGAAAGCCTTTTAAAATCAGGGATCATACAAAAAGTCAGAATGACTATTTGGCGGTCCAAGCTTCTGCTAGCAATCTTTCCCTCTCTGAAACTATATATTCTCTTGTGGCACCAGATTATTTCAAATGCGTTTTGAAAGTCATTCAACATGGATGCACTTTGCAGAGTCTTTCCCTCTTTTTTTGAGGATCTCTCCTTCTCCAGTAAACCAGTTTCGTTGTTTCCTTCAGTTCCATAACAAATGTTTTCTTAGGGAGTCATATAACCTGTTCCCTCCTGCCAGATGGGTAAAGGGTTTTATTCAATGATTTGTTCAGTACCAAAGACAGAAGAGACTTGGGACTGTGCTAGACATCTCCTTTCACAATGTTTTGTCAAGATCCAAAGTTCAAGATGTTATCCTTTCAAACCCTGTTACCTTTTGTTCCTTCAATGGGTTTCATGGCTAGATGTAAAGATGCCTACCATCACATGCCCGTTGGCAAACAGATGTTTCCTAAAATTTTCTGCATCTCGCTTATGCTATCAGTTCTGTGTTTTAACCTTTGGACTATCTACTCATCCAAAAGATTTTGCAAAGTGCCTGACTCCAGTAATTGCTTATTGCAGACTTCAAGAAATTCACATTTTTCCGTAACTGGATAATTGTCTAAAATTTGCAGACTCTTTTTCCAGTTGTCAAGAGTCTTATACTTATGTATGTCTTATCTTATATAAACTGTAATAGCCCCTCTACGTTCACCCTTGATGCGCTCGGGCTCTCTTCCCTGCCCGCCCTGCCCCCAATTCCCTCCCGCCCCTAGTACCTCTAAATGTATAGTACTATAGCCACTCCCCCACTTTCTAGATCCTATCTGCTTTCATCTGGGATAATTCCTCCCACCCCCATTCTTCTACCTACATTTTAATAGCACCTATTAGCTTTCATCTGGCATTCTCCCATCCCCCTTCTAGTACATTTACCTCACCAATCTATCTTCTGGTGTTGTATCACCAGGTAAAATAGTTCCTTAACTCACTATCTGAATCACAGATAATGATATACTCCTCTTTACTACCCCTCTTGTTCGCACCATTCCTCCTTACCTTGTATGAAAACTAGTTTCTCACCTGATTTCAGGTCCCGAAAGGCCATACTATCACCCCAGCTGTAAATCCTCCCACCTTCAACCATACTTACAGTACCAGGTCCTATCCAACATCTTGTTCAGTCTATCAACATCTCAACCCCAGGCACATTAGCTCTAGATCCAAACACTACCACAAACTAATAAACAAATTCCTGAAGTTCATCACCAAGTATAGACTTAGCCTAATACTTGGTGGTGATATTCACCCCAACCCTGGCCCACCCACTTCAGATACACATATCCCCTCTACTTGCAATCTAAGCTACAAACCTACAATTAATAGGCCAACTAACTCTCTCCTAGCCTGTCATCTCAATATTAGAAGTATTAATAACAAGGTAAATGAATTGCATGCATTTCTGGATGTCCACTCCCCTGAGATTCTCTGTTTATCTGAAACCTGGTTAAAACATATACACTACAGACAATGAGGTGTTACCACCTGGGTACAACATACACAGGCTGGATCATGCTTCGATGAAGGGGTGTGGGGTAGCTGTACTCTATAAATCTGAGTTGAATGTCACCATAGATGTAATACAACCACCTCAGATTAATAACTCAGAGATTCTTGCCACCAAATTGCAGCTTAATAAAAGTAAATGCATTAATATCATCTGTATGTACATACCCCAGGTAACAATATATCTACACTTGAAGATATCCTGCACTGGCTATCATGTCACTACCCCCAAGAAACCCTACTACTTGGAGACTTTAACATAGACTGGTGCACCTGTTCCTTAGAATCCCCAACCACCCATATTAACCTGCATGCATTTACACAAATCATATCCACCCCTATCAGGATAGGTAAACCCCAACAAAAAGAAAGCATACTTGACTGGGTACTCATAAATAGTCACCCCCCAACTGTACACCTCTGGGACCCTCCCTGATGGCCTAAGTGATCACCTTCTCACATATGTAATTAAGCACAAAGCCATTAATTCCCAACAACCCTTACTCAGAAAGGTTAGAAACAATATAAACTTTGACCATGCTGAATTCCAACAAGAACTAAACTCATGTTATTGGCTATTCTAAAACACCTCCCCTTAGAGGAAGCAGTAGCATACTTTAACAACAAATTCCTTGAGATCCTTGATTTGCATGCACCTGTTCGTTCAAAGAGAACAAAGGCAAAAACTGCGCCATGGCTTTCTAAAGAGTCTAAACTCAAAATTACCCTTAGAAACAAAGCATGGGCTTTATGGAATTCTTCTAAAGACCCCCAAGATCACATGAAATACAGGCAATCCAGGAACAAAACTAAAACATCCATTTCACAGTACAATAAACAATACTACTGTAATTTACAGACAGTAAATTAAAATAACCCTCAGAAGGTTTGGGCAGGTTTAAATAATGTACTACATTCTGGACAAACTTAAACCCCATTCCCTGCTTCTACTACTGATAAAACCCCTGAAGATGTTTCTGACAGTTTTAACCAATTCTATACTGAGACAATTCAAGCCCTAGCTAGCCAACTACCTCCTAGCTCCCCTGGTCCTGAACGTAGCACCCCTAGAAACCTACTCGCATTCAGCTTCCAACCAGTCGCCACTTGACTTATCCATACCTTGATCAAAAAATTAAAACCCACTACACTTTCTGCTGATTAACTCCCTGCTGAGTACCTACAAAAATCAGCTGATGCTATTGCTTACCCCGTCTCAATACTAATCAATTGAACCATAGTAGAAGCTAAAATTCCCACCATTTGGAAAATATCCTGCGTAATCCCACATCACAAAGGAGGCAGCTCTACTAAATTCTCCAATTATAGGCCAATAGCTATACTCTCTCCACTTGCAAAGATTATAAAAAAATGTATTCATAGACAAGTCATGCACCACCTAATCCAGAATAAGCTGTATTCTGGACTTTTGGAAAGTTCCTGTGTTGCCCATTTCCTTTCTTGGATAAAAGGAGGCTTCTTTGTTCACCAGTGGGAGTGGGGAGCTTAGAGCAGCCTATCTATCCCTGGAGGAGTGTTCCCAGCACAAGAATCTGGTAGTCTATTGGCAGTTTTGGGCCAATTTCTAGCTCTTTCAAGTCCCGCTGTATAAAACCCACTTTGGCATGGTTTTTGCGCTTGTTACTACTCAGCCAAGCTCCTCGTGGTCCTGCAGAGTGGTGCTAGCAGCAGAGAGGCTAAAAGAGTGACTGCTTACCTGATAAAAGTGTTTTTTCCTGCTACTACCTGGGTGACTGTCCGATCTAGCTAAATAGCAAGTATTTCTGCTTCTTTAACTGTTTTAAACTGTTTAAAGTTGTTTTTGCACCTGCACTTTTAAAGTTTGTCCTGTTTGTTGCATTTACCTGTTGAGGCTACACACTCAAGTGTGCTAGCCTGTGTTACATATTTATTGCATTTTCCTGCTGTTTATTTGCAAAAAAAAAAAAAATTATCCTTGTTTCCTGCCTTTCCTGACCTAGAGTAGTCCAAATACAGGCTTTGCTGTATTCTGGACTTTTGGAAAGTTCCTGTGTTGCCCATTTCCTTTCTTGGATAAAAGGAGGCTTCTTTGTTCACCAGTGGGAGTGGGGAGCTTAGAGCAGCCTATCTATCCCTGGAGGAGTGTTCCCAGCACAAGAATCTGGTAGTCTATTGGCCATTTTGGGCCAATTTCTAGCTCTTTCAAGTCCCCCTGTATAAAACCCACTTTGGCATGGTTTTTGCGCTTGTTACTACTCAGCCAAGCTCCTCGTGGTCCTGCAGAGTGGTGCTAGCAGCAGAGAGGCTAAAAGAGTGACTGCTTACCTGATAAAAGTGTTTTTTCCTGCTACTACCTGGGCGACTGTCTGATCTAGCTAAATAGCAAGTATTTCTGCTTCTTTAACTGTTTTAAACTGTTTAAAGTTGTTTTTGCACCTGCACTTTTAAAGTTTGTCCTGTTTGTTGCATTTACCTGTTGAGGCTACACACTCAAGTGTGCTAGCCTGTGTTACATATTTATTGCATCTTCCTGCTGTTTATTTGCAAAAAAAGAAAAAACAAAAAATTATCCTTGTTTCCTGCCTTTCCTGACCTAGAGTAGTCCAAATACAGGCTTTGCTGTATTCTGGACTTTTGGAAAGTTCCTGTGTTGCCCATTTCCTTTCTTGGATAAAAGGAGGCTTCTTTGTTCACCAGTGGGAGTGGGGAGCTTAGAGCAGCCTATCTATCCCTGGAGGAGTGTTCCCAGCACAAGAATCTGGTAGTCTATTGGCCGTTTTGGGCCAATTTCTAGCTCTTTCAAGTCCCCCTGTATAAAACCCACTTTGGCGCGGTTTTTGCACTTGTTACTACTCAGCCAAGCTCCTCGTGGTCCTGCAGAGTGGTGCTAGCAGCAGAGAGGCTAAAAGAGTGACTGCTTACCTGATAAAAGTGTTTTTTCCTGCTACTACCTGGGTGACTGTCTGATCTAGCTAAATAGCAAGTATTTCTGCTTCTTTAACTGTTTTAAACTGTTTAAAGTTGTTTTTGCACCTGCACTTTTAAAGTTTGTCCTGTTTGTTGCATTTACCTGTTGAGGCTACACACTCAAGTGCGCTAGCCTGTGTTACATATTTATTGCATTTTCCTGCTGTTTATTTGCAAAAAAAGAAAAAAACAAAAAAATTATCCTTGTTTCCTGCCTTTCCTGACCTAGAGTAGTCCAAATACAGGCTTTGCTGTATTCTGGACTTTTGGAAAGTTCCTGTGTTGCCCATTTCCTTTCTTGGATAAAAGGAGGCTTCTTTGTTCACCAGTGGGAGTGGGGAGCTTAGAGCAGCCTATCTATCCCTGGAGGAGTGTTCCCAGCACAAGAATCTGGTAGTCTATTGGCCGTTTTGGGCCAATTTCTAGCTCGTTCAAGCCCACTGTATAAAACCCACTTTGGCGCGTTTTTTGCACTTGTTACTACTCAGCCAAGCTCCTCGTGGTCCTGCAGAGTGGTGCTAGCAGCAGAGAGGCTAAAAGAGTGACTGCTTACCTGATAAAAGTGTTTTTTCCTGCTACTACCTGGGTGACTGTCTGATCTAGCTAAATAGCAAGTATTTCTGCTTCTTTAACTGTTTTAAACTGTTTAAAGTTGTTTTTGCACCTGCACTTTTAAAGTTTGTCCTGTTTGTTGCATTTACCTGTTGAGGCTACACACTCAAGTGCGCTAGCCTGTGTTACATATTTATTGCATTTTCCTGCTGTTTATTTGCAAAAAAAAGAAAAAAAAAATTATCCTTGTTTCCTGCCTTTCCTGACCTAGAGTAGTCCAAATACAGGCTTTGCTGTATTCTGGACTTTTGGAAAGTTCCTGTGTTGCCCATTTCCTTTCTTGGATAAAAGGAGGCTTCTTTGTTCACCAGTGGGAGTGGGGAGCTTAGAGCAGCCTATCTATCCCTGGAGGAGTGTTCCCAGCACAAGAATCTGGTAGTCTATTGGCCGTTTTGGGCCAATTTCTAGCTCTTTCAAGTCCCCCTGTATAAAACCCACTTTGGCATGGTTTTTGCGCTTGTTACTACTCAGCCAAGCTCCTCGTGGTCCTGCAGAGTGGTGCTAGCAGCAGAGAGGCTAAAAGAGTGACTGCTTACCTGATAAAAGTGTTTTTTCCTGCTACTACCTGGGTGACTGTCCGATCTAGCTAAATAGCAAGTATTTCTGCTTCTTTAACTGTTTTAAACTGTTTAAAGTTGTTTTTGCACCTGCACTTTTAAAGTTTGTCCTGTTTGTTGCATTTACCTGTTGAGGCTACACACTCAAGTGTGCTAGCCTGTGTTACATATTTATTGCATTTTCCTGCTGTTTATTTGCAAAAAAAAAAAAAACAAAAAATTATCCTTGTTTCCTGCCTTTCCTGACCTAGAGTAGTCCAAATACAGGCTTTGCTGTATTCTGGACTTTTGGAAAGTTCCTGTGTTGCCCATTTCCTTTCTTGGATAAAAGGAGGCTTCTTTGTTCACCAGTGGGAGTGGGGAGCTTAGAGCAGCCTATCTATCCCTGGAGGAGTGTTCCCAGCACAAGAATCTGGTAGTCTATTGGCCGTTTTGGGCCAATTTCTAGCTCTTTCAAGTCCCCCTGTATAAAACCCACTTTGGCACGGTTTTTGCACTTGTTACTACTCAGCCAAGCTCCTCGTGGTCCTGCAGAGTGGTGCTAGCAGCAGAGAGGCTAAAAGAGTGACTGCTTACCTGATAAAAGTGTTTTTTTCCTGCTACTACCTGGGCGACTGTCTGATCTAGCTAAATAGCAAGTATTTCTGCTTCTTTAACTGTTTTAAACTGTTTAAAGTTGTTTTTGCACCTGCACTTTTAAAGTTTGTCCTGTTTGTTGCATTTACCTGTTGAGGCTACACACTCAAGTGCGCTAGCCTGTGTTACATATTTATTGCATTTTCCTGCTGTTTATTTGCAAAAAAAAAAAAAAAATTATCCTTGTTTCCTGCCCTTCCTGACCTAGAGTAGTTGAAATACAGGCTTTGCTGTATTCTGGACTTTTGGAAAGTTCCTGTGTTGCCCATTTCCTTTCTTGGATAAAAGGAGGCTTCTTTGTTCACCAGTGGGAGTGGGGAGCTTAGAGCAGCCTATCTATCCCTGGAGGAGTGTTCCCAGCACAAGTATCTGGTAGTCTATTGGCCGTTTTGGGTCAATTTCTAACTCGTTCAAGTCCCAATATATAAAACCCACTTTGGCGCTGTTTTTGCGCTTGTTACTACTCAGCCAAGCTCCTCGTTGTCCTGCAGAGTGGTGCTAGCAGCAGAGAGGCTAAAAGAGTGACTGCTTACCTGATAAAAGTGTTTTTTTCCTGCTACTACCTGAGCGACTGTCCGATCTAGCTAAATAGCAAGTATTTCTGCTTCTTTAACTGTTTTAAACTGTTTATAGTTGTTTTTAAACCTGCACTTTTAAAATTTGTCCTGTTTGTTGCATTTACCTGTTGAGGCTACACACTCAAGTGCGCTAGCCTGTGTTACATATTTATTGCATTTTCCTGCTGTTTATTTGCAAAAAAAGAAAAAAACAAAAAATCTATCCTTGTTTCCTGCCTTTCCTGACCTAGAGTAGTCCAAATACAGGCTTTGCTGTATTCTGGACTTTTGGAAAGTTCCTGTGTTGCCCATTTCCTTTCTTGGATAAAAGGAGGCTTCTTTGTTCACCAGTGGGAGTGGGGAGCTTAGAGCAGCCTATCTATCCCTGGAGGAGTGTTCCCAGCACAAGAATCTGGTAGTCTATTGGCCGTTTTGGGCCAATTTCTAGCTCTTTCAAGTCCCCCTGTATAAAACCCACTTTGGCGCGGTTTTTGCGCTTGTTACTACTCAGCCAAGCTCCTCGTGGTCCTGCAGAGTGGTGCTAGCAGCAGAGAGGCTAAAAGAGTGACTGCTTACCTGATAAAAGTGTTTTTTCCTGCTACTACCTGGGCGACTGTCCGATCTAGCTAAATAGCAAGTATTTCTGCTTCTTTAACTGTTTTAAACTGTTTAAAGTTGTTTTTGCACCTGCACTTTTAAAGTTTGTCCTGTTTGTTACATTTACCTGTTGAGGCTACACACTCAAGTGTGCTAGCCTGTGTTACATATTTTTTGCATCTTCCTGCTGATTATTTGCAAGAAAAGAAAAAACAAAAAATTATCCTTGTTTCCCGCCTTTCCTGACCTAGAGTAGTCCAAATACAGGCTTTGCTGTATTCTGGACTTTTGGAAAGTTCCTGTGTTGCCCATTTCCTTTCTTGGATAAAAGGAGGCTTCTTTGTTCACCATTGGGAGTGGGGAGCTTAGAGCAGCCTATCTATCCCTGGAGGAGTGTTCCCAGCACAAGAATCTGGTAGTCTATTGGCCGTTTTGGGCCAATTTCTAGCTCTTTCAACTCCCCCTGTATAAAACCCATTTTGGCGGATTTATTGCACTTGTTACTACTCAGCCAAGCTCCTCGTGGTCCTGAAGAATGGTGCTAGCAGCAGAGAGGCTAAAAGAGTGACTGCTTACCTGATAAAAGTGTTTTTTCCTGCTACTACTTGGGCGATTGTTCGATCTAGCTAAATAGCAAGTATTTCTGCTTCTTTAACTGTTTTAAACTGTTTAAAGTTGTTTTTGCACCTGCACTTTTAAAGTTTGTCCTGTTTGTTGCATTTACCTGTTGAGGCTACACACTCAAGTGTGCTAGCCTGTGTTACATATTTATTGCATTTTCCTGTTGTTTATTTGCAAAAAAGAAAAAACAAAGAAATTATCCTTGTTTCCTGCCTTTCCTGACCTAGAGTAGTCCAAATACAGGGTTTCCTGTATTCTGGACTTTTGGAAAGTTCCTGTGTTGCCCATTTCCTTTCTTGGATAAAAGGAGGCTTCTTTGTTCACCAGTGGGAGTGGGGAGCTCAGAGCAGCCTATCTATCCCTGGAGGAGTGTTCCCAGCACAAGAATCTGGTAGTCTATTGGCCGTTTTGGGCCAATTTCTAGCTAGTTCAAGCTCACTGTATAAAACCCACTTTGGCACAGTTTTTGCACTTGTTACTACTCAGCCAAGCTCCTCGTGGTTCTGCAGAGTGGTGCTAGCAGCAGAGAGGCTAAAAGAGCGACTGCTTACCTGATAAAAGTGTTTTTTCCTGCTACTACCTGGGTGACTGTCCGATCTAGCTAAA
This sequence comes from Protopterus annectens, assembly GCF_019279795.1. Lineage (NCBI taxonomy): Eukaryota > Metazoa > Chordata > Ceratodontiformes > Protopteridae > Protopterus > Protopterus annectens. The sequence continues at coordinate 663,364,204 of NC_056739.1, forward strand.
TAGCAAGTGTTTCTGCTTCTTTAACTGTTTTAAACTGTTTAAAGTTGTTTTTGCACCTGCACTTTTAAAGTTTGTCCTGTTTGTTGCATTTACCTGTTGAGGCTACACACTCAAGTGCGCTAGCCTGTGTTACATATTTATTGCATTTTCCTGCTGTTTATTTGCAAAAAAAAAAAATTATCCTTGTTTCCTGCCTTTCCTGACCTAGAGTAGTCCAAATACAGGCTTTGCTGTATTCTGGACTTTTGGAAAGTTCCTGTGTTGCCCATTTCCTTTCTTGAATAAAAGGAGGCTTCTTTCTTCACCAGTGGGAGTGGGGAGCTTAGAGCAGCCTATATATCCATGGAGGAGTGTTGCCAGTACAAGAATCTGGTAGTCTATTGGCCATTTTGGGCCAATTTCTAGCTCTTTCAAGTCCCCCTGTATAAAACCCACTTTGGCGTGGCTTTTGTGCTTGTTACTACTCAGACAAGCTCCTCGTGGTCCTGCAGAGTGTTGCTAGCAGCAGAGAGGCTAAAAGAGTGACTGCTTACCTGATAAAAGTGTTTTTTTTCCTGCTACTACCTGGGTGACTGTCCGATCTAGCTAAATAGCAAGTATTTCTGCTTCTTTAACTGTTTTAAACTGTTTAAAGTTGTTTTTGCACCTGCACTTTTAAAGTTTGTCCTGTTTGTTGCATTTACCTGTTGAGGCTACACACTCAAGTGCGCTAGCCTGTGTTACATATTTATTGCATTTTCCTGCTGTTTATTTGCAAAAAAAGAAAAAAAACAAAAAATTATCCTTGTTTCCCGCCTTTCCTGACCTAGAGTAGTCCAAATACAGGGTTTGCTGTATTCTGGACTTTTGGAAAGTTCCTGTGTTGCCCATTTCCTTTCTTGGATAAAAGGAGGCTTCTTTGTTCACCAGTGGGAGTGGGGAGCTCAGAGCAGCCTATATATCCCTGGAGGAGTGTTCCCAGCACAAGAATCTGGTAGTCTATTGGCCGTTTTGGGCCAATTTCTAGCTCGTTCAAGCCCACTGTATAAAACCCACTTTGGCGCGTTTTTTGCACTTGTTACTACTCAGCCAAGCTACTTGTTGTCCTGCAGAGTGGTGCTAGCAGCAGAGAGGCTAAAAGAGCGACTGCTTACCTGATAAAAGTGTTTTTTCCTGCTACTACCTGGGTGACTGTCCGATCTAGCTAAATAGCAAGTATTTCTGCTTCTTTAACTGTTTTAAACTGTTTAAAGTTGTTTTTGCACCTGCACTTTTAATGTTTGTCCTGTTTGTTGCATTTACCTGTTGAGGCTACACACTCAAGTGCGCTAGCCTGTGTTACATATTTATTGCATTTTCCTGCTGTTTATTTGCAAAAAAAGAAAAAAAAATTATCCTTGTTTCCTGCCTTTCCTGACCTAGAGTAGTCCAAATACAGGCTTTGCTGTATTCTGGACTTTTGGAAAGTTCCTGTGTTGCCCATTTCCTTTCTTGGATAAAAGGAGGCTTCTTTGTTCACCAGTGGGAGTGGGGAGCTTAGAGCAGCCTATCTATCCCTGGAGGAGTGTTCCCAGCACAAGAATCTGGTAGTCTATTGGCCGTTTTGGGCCAATTTCTAGCTCTTTCAAGTCCCCTGTATAAAACCCTCTTTAGTGCGTTTTTTGCACTTGTTACTACTCAGCCAAGCTCCTCGTGGTCCTGCAGAGTGGTGCTAGCAGCAGAGAGGCTAAAAGAGTGACTGCTTACCTGATAAAAGTGTTTTTTCCTGCTACTACCTGGGTGACTGTCCGATCTAGCTAAATAGCAAGTATTTCTGCTTCTTTAACTGTTTTAAACTGTTTAAAGTTGTTTTTGCACCTGCACTTTTAAAGTTTGTCCTGTTTGTTGCATTTACCTGTTGAGGCTACACACTCAAGTGCGCTAGCCTGTGTTACATATTTATTGCATTTTCCTGCTGTTTATTTGCAAAAAAAAGAAAAAACAAAGAAATTATCCTTGTTTCCTGCCTTTCCTGACCTAGAGTAGTCCAAATACAGGCTTTGCTGTATTCTGGACTTTTGGAAAGTTCCTGTGTTGCCCATTTCCTTTCTTGGATAAAAGGAGGCTTCTTTGTTCACCAGTGGGAGTGGGGAGCTTAGAGCAGCCTATCTATCCCTGGAGGAGTGTTCCCAGCACAAGAATCTGGTAGTCTATTGGCCGTTTTGGGCCAATTTCTAGCTCTTTCAAGTCCCCCTGTATAAAACCCACTTTGGCGTGGTTTTGCACTTGTTACTACTCAGCCAAGCTCCTCGTGGTCCTGCAGAGTGGTGCTAGCAGCAGAGAGGCTAAAAGAGTGACTGCTTACCTGATAAAAGTGTTTTTTTCCTGCTACTACCTGGGCGACTGTCCGATCTAGCTAAATAGCAAGTATTTCTGCTTCTTTAACTGTTTTAAACTGTTTAAAGTTGTTTTTGCACCTGCACTTTTAAAGTTTGTCCTGTTTGTTGCATTTACCTGTTGAGGCTACACACTCAAGTGCTAGCCTGCGTTACATATTTATTGCATCTTCCTGCTGTTTATTTGCAAAAAACAAGAAACAAAAAATTATCCTTGTTTCCTGCCTTTCCTGACCTAGAGTAGTCCAAATACAGGCTTTGCTGTATTCTGGACTTTTGGAAAGTTCCTGTGTTGCCCATTTCCTTTCTTGGATAAAAGGAGGCTTCTTTGTTCACCAGTGGGAGTGGGGAGCTTAGAGCAGCCTATCTATCCCTGGAGGAGTGTTCCCAGCACAAGAATCTGGTAGTCTATTGGCCGTTTTGGGCCAATTTCTAGCTCTTTCAAGTCCCCCTGTATAAAACCCACTTTGGCATGGTTTTTGCACTTGTTACTACTCAGCCAAGCTCCTCGTGGTTCTGCAGAGTGGTGCTAGCAGCAGAGAGGCTAAAAGAGCGGCTGCTTACCTGATAAATGTGTTATTTTCCTGCTACTACCTGGGTGACTGTCCGATCTAGCTAAATAGCAAGTATTTCTGCTTCTTTAACTGTTTAAACTGTTTAAAGTTGTTTTTGCACCTGCACTTTTAAAGTTTGTCCTCTTTGTTGCATTTACCTGTTGAGGCTACACACTCAAGTGTGCTAGCCTGTGTTACATATTTATTGCATTTTCCTGCTGTTTATTTGCAAAAAAAAAGAAAAAAAACAAAAAAAAATTATCCTTGTTTCCCGCCTTTCCTGACCTAGAGTAGTCCAAATACAGGGTTTGCTGTATTCTGGACTTTTGGAAAGTTCCTGTGTTGCCCATTTCCTTTCTTGGATAAAAGGAGGCTTCTTTGTTCACCAGTGGGAGTGGGGAGCTCAGAGCAGCCTATCTATCCCTGGAGGAGTGTTCCCAGCACAAGAATCTGGTAGTCTATTGGCCGTTTTGGGCCAATTTCTAGCTCTTTCAAGTCCCCCTGTATAAAACCCACTTTGGCATGGTTTTTGCGCTTGTTACTACTCAGCCAAGCTCCTCGTGGTCCTGCAGAGTGGTGCTAGCAGCAGAGAGGCTAAAAGAGTGACTGCTTACCTGATAAAAGTGTTTTTTCCTGCTACTACCTGGGCGACTGTCCGATCTAGCTAAATAGCAAGTATTTCTGCTTCTTTAACTGTTTTAAACTGTTTAAAGTTGTTTTTGCACCTGCACTTTTAAAGGTTGTCCTGTTTGTTGCATTTACCTGTTGAGGCTACACACTCAAGTGCGCTAGCCTGTGTTACATATTTATTGCATTTTCCTGCTGTTTATTTGCAAAAAAAAAGAAAAAAAAATTATCCTTGTTTCCTGCCTTTCCTGACCTAGAGTAGTCTAAATACAGGCTTTACTGTATTCTGGACTTTTGGAAAGTTCCTGTGTTGCCCATTTCCTTTCTTGGATAAAAGGAGGCTTCTTTGTTCACCAGTGGGAGTGGGGAGATTAGAGCAGCCTATCTATCCCTGGAGGAGTGTTCCCAGCACAAGAATCTGGTAGTCTATTTGACGTTTTGGGCCAATTTCTAGCTCTTTCAAGTCCCCCTGTATAAAACCCACTTTGGCGTGGTTTTGCGCTTGTTACTACTCAGCCAAGCTCCTCGTGGTCCTGCAGAGTGGTGCTAGCAGCAGAGAGGCTAAAAGAGTGACTGCTTACCTGATAAAAGTGTTTTTTCCTGCTACTACCTGGGCGACTGTCCGATCTAGCTAAATAGCAAGTATTTCTGCTTCTTTAACTGTTTTAAACTGTTTAAAGTTGTTTTTGCACCTGCACTTTTAAAGTTTGTCCTGTTTGTTGCATTTACCTGTTGAGGCTACACACTCAAGTGCGCTAGCCTGTGTTACATATTTATTGCATTTTCCTGCTGTTTATTTGCAAAAAAAAAGAAAAAACAAAAAATTATCCTTGTTTCCTGCCTTTCCTGACCTAGAGTAGTCCAAATACAGGCTTTGCTGTATTCTGGACTTTTGGAAAGTTCCTGTGTTGCCCATTTCCTTTCTTGGATAAAAGGAGGCTTCTTTGTTCACCAGTGGGAGTGGGGAGCTTAGAGCAGCCTATCTATCCCTGGAGGAGTGTTCCCAGCACAAGAATCTGGTAGTCTATTGGCCGTTTTGGGCCAATTTCTAGCTCTTTCAAGTCCCCCTGTATAAAACCCACTTTGGCGCGGTTTTTGCACTTGTTACTACTCAGCCAAGCTCCTCGTGGTCCTGCAGAGTGGTGCTAGCAGCAGAGAGGCTAAAAGAGTGACTGCTTACCTGATAAAAGTGTTTTTTCCTGCTACTACCTGGGCGACTGTCCGATCTAGCTAAATAGCAAGTATTTCTGCTTCTTTAACTGTTTTAAACTGTTTAAAGTTGTTTTTGCACCTGCACTTTTAAAGTTTGTCCTGTTTGTTGCATTTACCTGTTGAGGCTACACACTCAAGTGCGCTAGCCTGTGTTACATATTTATTGCATTTTCCTGCTGTTTATTTGCAAAAAAAAGAAAAAACAAAAAAATTATCCTTGTTTCCTGCCTTTCCTGACCTAGAGTAGTCCAAATACAGGCTTTGCTGTATTCTGGACTTTTGGAAAGTTCCTGTGTTGCCCATTTCCTTTCTTGGATAAAAGGAGGCTTCTTTGTTCACCAGTGGGAGTGGGGAGCTTAGAGCAGCCTATCTATCCCTGGAGGAGTGTTCCCAGCACAAGAATCTGGTAGTCTATTGGCCGTTTTGGGCCAATTTCTAGCTCTTTCAAGTCCCCCTGTATAAAACCCACTTTGGCATGGTTTTTGCGCTTGTTACTACTCAGCCAAGCTCCTCGTGGTCCTGCAGAGTGGTGCTAGCAGCAGAGAGGCTAAAAGAGTGACTGCTTACCTGATAAAAGTGTTTTTTCCTGCTACTACCTGGGCGACTGTCCGATCTAGCTAAATAGCAAGTATTTCTGCTTCTTTAACTGTTTTAAACTGTTTAAAGTTGTTTTTGCACCTGCACTTTTAAAGTTTGTCCTGTTTGTTGCATTTACCTGTTGAGGCTACACACTCAAGTGTGCTAGCCTGTGTTACATATTTATTGCATTTTCCTGCTGTTTATTTGCAAAAAAAAAAAAAAAAAAAAATTATCCTTGTTTCCTGCCTTTCCTGACCTAGAGTAGTCTAAATACAGGCTTTGCTGTATTCTGGACTTTTGGAAAGTTCCTGTGTTGCCCATTTCCTTTCTTGGATAAAAGGAGGCTTCTTTGTTCACCAGTGGGAGTGGGGAGCTTAGAGCAGCCTATCTATCCCTGGAGGAGTGTTCCCAGCACAAGAATCTGGTAGTCTATTGGCCGTTTTGGGCCAATTTCTAGCTCTTTCAAGTCCCCCTGTATAAAACCCACTTTGGCGCGGTTTTTGCACTTGTTACTACTCAGCCAAGCTCCTCGTGGTTCTGCAGAGTGGTGCTAGCAGCAGAGAGGCTAAAAAAGTGGCTGCTTACCTGATAAACGTGTTATTTTCCTGCTACTACCTGGGTGACTGTCCGATCTAGCTAAATAGCAAGTATTTCTGCTTCTTTAACTGTTTTAAACTGTTTAAAGTTGTTTTTGCACCTGCACTTTTAAAGTTTGTCCTCTTTGTTGCATTTACCTGTTGAGGCTACACACTCAAGTGTGCTAGCCTGTGTTACATATTTATTGCATTTTCCTGCTGTTTATTTGCAAAAAAAGAAAAAAAAATTATCCTTGTTTCCCGCCTTTTCTGACCTAGAGTAGTCCATATACAGGCTTTGCTGTATTCTGGACTTTTGGAAAGTTCCTGTGTTGCCCATTTCCTTTCTTGGATAAAAGGAGGCTTCTTTGTTCACCAGTGGGAGTGGGGAGCTTAGAGCAGCCTATCTATCCCTGGAGGAGTGTTCCCAGCACAAGAATCTGGTAGTCTATTGGCCGTTTTGGGCCAATTTCTAGCTCTTTCAAGTCCCCCTGTATAAAACCCACATTGGCGCGTTTTTTGCACTTGTTACTACTCAGCCAAGCTCCTCGTGGTTCTGCAGAGTGGTGCTAGCAGCAGAGAGGCTAAAAGAGCGGCTGCTTACCTGATAAATGTGTTATTTTCCTGCTACTACCTGGGTGACTGTCCGATCTAGCTAAATAGCAAGTATTTCTGCTTCTTTAACTGTTTAAACTGTTTAAAGTTGTTTTTGCACCTGCACTTTTAAAGTTTGTCCTCTTTGTTGCATTTACCTGTTGAGGCTACACACTCAAGTGTGCTAGCCTGTGTTACATATTTATTGCATTTTCCTGCTGTTTATTTGCAAAAAAGAAAAAAACAAAAAAATTATCCTTGTTTCCTGCCTTTCCTGACCTAGAGTAGTCCAAATACAGGCTTTGCTGTATTCTGGACTTTTGGAAAGTTCCTGTGTTGCCCATTTCCTTTCTTGGATAAAAGGAGGCTTCTTTGTTCACCAGTGGGAGTGGGGAGCTTAGAGCAGCCTATCTATCCCTGGAGGAGTGTTCCCAGCACAAGAATCTGGTAGTCTATTGGCCGTTTTGGGCCAATTTCTAGCTCTTTCAAGTCCCCCTGTATAAAACCCACTTTGGCACGGTTTTTGCACTTGTTACTACTCAGCCAAGCTCCTCGTGGTCCTGCAGAGTGGTACTAGCAGCAGAGTGACTAAAAAAGTGACTGCTTACCTGATAAAAGTGTTTTTTTCCTGCTACTACCTGGGCGACTGTCCGATCTAGCTAAATAGCAAGTATTTCTGCTTCTTTAACTGTTTTAAACTGTTTAAAGTTGTTTTTGCACCTGCACTTTTAAAGTTTGTCCTGTTTGTTGCATTTACCTGTTGAGGCTACACACTCAAGTGCGCTAGCCTGTGTTACATATTTATTGCATTTTCCTGCTGTTTATTTGCAAAAAAAGAAAAAAAAAAAATTATCCTTGTTTCCTGCCTTTCCTGACCTAGAGTAGTCCAAATACAGGCTTTGCTGTATTCTGGACTTTTGGAAAGTTCCTGTGTTGCCCATTTCCTTTCTTGGATAAAAGGAGGCTTCTTTGTTCACCAGTGGGAGTGGGGAGCTTAGAGCAGCCTATCTATCCCTGGAGGAGTGTTCCCAGCACAAGAATCTGGTAGTCTATTGGCCGTTTTGGGCCAATTTCTAGCTCTTTCAAGTCCCCCTGTATAAAACCCACTTTGGCGCGGTTTTTGCACTTGTTACTACTCAGCCAAGCTCCTCGTGGTCCTGCAGAGTGGTGCTAGCAGCAGAGAGGCTAAAAGAGTGACTGCTTACCTGATAAAAGTGTTTTTTCCTGCTACTACCTGGGTGACTGTCCGATCTAGCTAAATAGCAAGTATTTCTGCTTCTTTAACTGTTTTAAACTGTTTAAAGTTGTTTTTGCACCTGCACTTTTAAAGTTTGTCCTGTTTGTTGCATTTACCTGTTGAGGCTACACACTCAAGTGCGCTAGCCTGTGTTACATATTTATTGCATTTTCCTGCTGTTTATTTGCAAAAAAAGAAAAAAAAAAAAATTATCCTTGTTTCCCGCCTTTCCTGACCTAGAGTAGTCCAAATACAGGCTTTGCTGTATTCTGGACTTTTGGAAAGTTCCTGTGTTGCCCATTTCCTTTCTTGGATAAAAGGAGGCTTCTTTGTTCACCAGTGGGAGTGGGGAGCTTAGAGCAGCCTATCTATCCCTGGAGGAGTGTTCCCAGCACAAGAATCTGGTAGTCTATTGGCCGTTTTGGGCCAATTTCTAGCTCTTTCAAGTCCCCCTGTATAAAACCCACTTTGGCGTGGTTTTTGCGCTTGTTACTACTCAGCCAAGCTCCTCGTGGTCCTGCAGAGTGGTGCTAGCAGCAGAGAGGCTAAAAGAGTGACTGCTTACCTGATAAAAGTGTTTTTTCCTGCTACTACCTGGGCGACTGTCCGATCTAGCTAAATAGCAAGTATTTCTGCTTCTTTAACTGTTTTAAACTGTTTAAAGTTGTTTTTGCACCTGCACTTTTAAAGTTTGTCCTGTTTGTTGCATTTACCTGTTGAGGCTACACACTCAAGTGTGCTAGCCTGTGTTACATATTTATTGCATTTTCCTGCTGTTTATTTGCAAAAAAAGGAAAAAAACAAAATAATTGTCCATGTTTACTTCCTTTCCTGACCTAGAGTAGTCCAAATACAGGCTTTGCTGTATTCTGGACTTTTGGAAAGTTCCTGTGTTGCCCATTTCCTTTCTTGGATAAAAGGAGGCTTCTTTGTTCACCAGTGGGAGTGGGGAGCTTAGAGCAGCCTATCTATCCCTGGAGGAGTGTTCCCAGCACAAGAATCTGGTAGTCTATTGGCCGTTTTGGGCCAATTTCTAGCTCTTTCAAGTCCCCCTGTATAAAACCCACTTTGGCGCGGTTTTGCACTTGTTACTACTCAGCCAAGCTCCTCGTGGTCCTGCAGAGTGGTGCTAGCAGCAGAGAGGCTAAAAGAGTGACTGCTTACCTGATAAAAGTGTTTTTTTCCTGCTACTACCTGGGTGACTGTCCGATCTAGCTAAATAGCAAGTATTTCTGCTTCTTTAACTGTTTTAAACTGTTTAAAGTTGTTTTTGCACCTGCACTTTTAAAGTTTGTCCTGTTTGTTGCATTTACCTGTTGAGGCTACACACTCAAGTGTGCTAGCCTGTGTTACATATTTATTGCATTTTCCTGCTGTTTATTTGCAAAAAAAGAAAAAAACAAAAAAATTATCCTTGTTTCCCGCCTTTCCTGACCTAGAGTAGTCCAAATACAGGCTTTGCTGTATTCTGGACTTTTGGAAAGTTCCTGTGTTGCCCATTTCCTTTCTTGGATAAAAGGAGGCTTCTTTGTTCACCAGTGGGAGTGGGGAGCTTAGAGCAGCCTATCTATCCCTGGAGGAGTGTTCCCAGCACAAGAATCTGGTAGTCTATTGGCCGTTTTGGGCCAATTTCTAGCTCTTTCAAGTCCCCCTGTATAAAACCCACTTTGGCATGGTTTTTGCGCTTGTTACTACTCAGCCAAGCTCCTCGTGGTCCTGCAGAGTGGTGCTAGCAGCAGAGAGGCTAAAAGAGTGACTGCTTACCTGATAAAAGTGTTTTTTCCTGCTACTACCTGGGCGACTGTCCGATCTAGCTAAATAGCAAGTATTTCTGCTTCTTTAACTGTTTTAAACTGTTTAAAGTTGTTTTTGCACCTGCACTTTTAAAGTTTGTCCTGTTTGTTGCATTTACCTGTTGAGGCTACACACTCAAGTGTGCTAGCCTGTGTTACATATTTATTGCATTTTCCTGCTGTTTATTTGCAAAAAAAAAAAAAATTATCCTTGTTTCCTGCCTTTCCTGACCTAGAGTAGTCCAAATACAGGGTTTGCTGTATTCTGGACTTTTGGAAAGTTCCTGTGTTGCCCATTTCCTTTCTTGGATAAAAGGAGGCTTCTTTGTTCACCAGTGGGAGTGGGGAGCTCAGAGCAGCCTATCTATCCCTGGAGGAGTGTTCCCAGCACAAGAATCTGGTAGTCTATTGGCCGTTTTGGGCCAGTTTCTTGCTCGTTCAAGACCACTGTATAAAACCCACTTTGGCGTGGTTTTTGCACTTGTTACTACTCAGCCAAGCTCCTTGTGGTCCTGCAGAGTGGTGCTAGCAGCAGAGAGGCTAAAAGAGTGACTGCTTACCTGATAAAAGTGTTTTTTTCCTGCTACTACCTGGGCGACTGTCCGATCTAGCTAAATAGCAAGTATTTCTGCTTCTTTAACTGTTTTAAACTGTTTAAAGTTGTTTTTGCACCTGCACTTTTAAAGTTTGTCCTGTTTGTTGCATTTACCTGTTGAGGCTACACACTCAAGTGCGCTAGCCTGTGTTACATATTTATTGCATTTTCCTGCTGTTTATTTGCAAAAAAAAAGAAAAAAACAAAAAAATATCCTTGTTTCCTGCCTTTCCTGACCTAGAGTAGTCCAAATACAGGCTTTGCTGTATTCTGGACTTTGGAAAGTTCCTGTGTTGCCCATTTCCTTTCTTGGATAAAAGGAGGCTTCTTTGTTCACCAGTGGGAGTGGGGAGCTTAGAGCAGCCTATCTATCCCTGGAGGAGTGTTCCCAGCACAAGAATCTGGTAGTCTATTGGCCGTTTTGGGCCAATTTCTAGCTCTTTCAAGTCCCCTGTATAAAACCCACTTTGGCGCGGTTTTTGCACTTGTTACTACTCAGCCAAGCTCCTCGTGGTCCTGCAGAGTGGTGCTAGCAGCAGAGAGGCTAAAAGAGTGACTGCTTACCTGATAAAAGTGTTTTTTCCTGCTACTACCTGGGCGACTGTCCGATCTAGCTAAATAGCAAGTATTTCTGCTTCTTTAACTGTTTTAAACTGTTTAAAGTTGTTTTTGCACCTGCACTTTTAAAGTTTGTCCTGTTTGTTGCATTTACCTGTTGAGGCTACACACTCAAGTGCGCTAGCCTGTGTTACATATTTATTGCATTTTCCTGCTGTTTATTTGCAAAAAAAAAAAAAAAAAAATATCCTTGTTTCCTGCCTTTCCTGACCTAGAGTAGTCCAAATACAGGCTTTGCTGTATTCTGGACTTTTGGAAAGTTCCTGTGTTGCCCATTTCCTTTCTTGGATAAAAGGAGGCTTCTTTGTTCACCAGTGGGAGTGGGGAGCTTAGAGCAGCCTATCTATCCCTGGAGGAGTGTTCCCAGCACAAGAATCTGGTAGTCTATTGGCCGTTTTGGGCCAATTTCTAGCTCTTTCAAGTCCCCCTGTATAAAACCCACTTTGGCGCGGTTTTTGCACTTGTTACTACTCAGCCAAGCTCCTCGTGGTCCTGCAGAGTGGTGCTAGCAGCAGAGAGGCTAAAAGAGTGACTGCTTACCTGATAAAAGTGTTTTTTCCTGCTACTACCTGGGCGACTGTCCGATCTAGCTAAATAGCAAGTATTTCTGCTTCTTTAACTGTTTTAAACTGTTTAAAGTTGTTTTTGCACCTGCACTTTTAAAGTTTGTCCTGTTTGTTGCATTTACCTGTTGAGGCTACACACTCAAGTGCGCTAGCCTGTGTTACATATTTATTGCATTTTCCTGCTGTTTATTTGCAAAAAAAGAAAAAAAAACAAAAAAATTATCCTTGTTTCCTGCCTTTCCTGACCTAGAGTAGTCCAAATACAGGCTTTGCTGTATTCTGGACTTTTGGAAAGTTCCTGTGTTGCCCATTTCCTTTCTTGGATAAAAGGAGGCTTCTTTGTTCACCAGTGGGAGTGGGGAGCTTAGAGCAGCCTATCTATCCCTGGAGGAGTGTTCCCAGCACAAGAATCTGGTAGTCTATTGGCCGTTTTGGGCCAATTTCTAGCTCTTTCAAGTCCCCCTGTATAAAACCCACTTTGGCGGTTTTTGCGCTTGTTACTACTCAGCCAAGCTCCTCGTGGTCCTGCAGAGTGGTGCTAGCAGCAGAGAGGCTAAAAGAGTGACTGCTTACCTGATAAAAGTGTTTTTTCCTGCTACTACCTGGGCGACTGTCCGATCTAGCTAAATAGCAAGTATTTCTGCTTCTTTAACTGTTTTAAACTGTTTAAAGTTGTTTTTGCACCTGCACTTTTAAAGTTTGTCCTGTTTGTTGCATTTACCTGTTGAGGCTACACACTCAAGTGTGCTAGCCTGTGTTACATATTTATTGCATTTTCCTGCTGTTTATTTGCAAAAAAGAAAAAAAAAAAAATTATCCTTGTTTCCCGCCTTTTCTGACCTAGAGTAGTCCAAATTCAGGCTTTGCTGTATTCTGGACTTTTAGAAAGTTCTTGTGTTGCCCATTTCCTTTCTTGGATAAAAGGAGGTGTCTTTGTTCACCAGTGGGAGTGGGGAGGTTAGAGCAGCCTATCTATCCTTGGAGGAGTGTTCCCAGCACAAGAATCTGGTAGTCTACTGGCCGTTTTTGGGCCAATTTCTAGCTCTTTCAAGTTTCCTGTATAAAACCCACTTTGGCGCTGTTTTTGCACTTGTTACTACTCAGCCAAGCTCCTCGTGGTCCTGCAGAGTGGTGCTAGCAGCAGAGAGGCTAAAAGAGCGACTGTTTACCTGATAAAAGTTTTTTTATTCCAGCTACTACCTGGGCGACTGACGATCTAGCTAAATAGCAAGTATTTCTGCTTCTTTAACTGTTTTAAACTGTTTAAAGTTGTTTTTGCACCTGCACTTTTAAAGTTTGTCCTGTTTGTTGCATTTACCTGTTGAGGCTACACACTCAAGTGCGCTAGCCTGTGTTACATATTTATTGCATTTTCCTGCTGTTTATTTGCAAAAAAAGAAAAAAAAAAAAATTATCCTTGTTTCCTGCCTTTCCTGACCTAGAGTAGTCCAAATACAGGCTTTGCTGTATTCTGGACTTTTGGAAAGTTCCTGTGTTGCCCATTTCCTTTCTTGGATAAAAGGAGGCTTCTTTGTTCACCAGTGGGAGTGGGGAGCTTAGAGCAGCCTATCTATCCCTGGAGGAGTGTTCCCAGCACAAGAATCTGGTAGTCTATTGGCCGTTTTGGGCCAATTTCTAGCTCTTTCAAGTCCCCCTGTATAAAACCCACTTTGGCACGGTTTTTGCGCTTGTTACTACTCAGCCAAGCTCCTCGTGGTTCTGCAGAGTGGTGCTAGCAGCAGAGAGGCTAAAAGAGCGGCTGCTTACCTGATAAACGTGTTATTTTCCTGCTACTACCTGGGTGACTGTCTGATCTAGCTAAATAGCAAGTATTTCTGCTTCTTTAACTGTTTTAAACTGTTTAAAGTTGTTTTTGCACCTGCACTTTTAAAGTTTGTCCTCTTTGTTGCATTTACCTGTTGAGGCTACACACTCAAGTGTGCTAGCCTGTGTTACATATTTATTGCATTTTCCTGCTGTTTATTTGCAAAAATGAAAAAAACAAAAAATTATCCTTGTTTCCAGCCATTCCTGACCTAGAGTAGTCCAAATACAGGCTTTGCTGTATTCTGGACTTTTGGAAAGTTCCTGTGTTGCCCATTTCCTTTCTTGGATAAAAGGAGGCTTCTTTGTTCACCAGTGGGAGTGGGGAGCTTAGAGCAGCCTATCTATCCCTGGAGGAGTGTTCCCAGCACAGGAATCTGGTAGTCTATTTGCCGTTTAGGCCAATTTCTAACTCTTTCAAGTCCCCTTGTATAAAACCCGCTTTGGCACGGTTTTTGCACTTGTTACTACTCAGCCAAGCTCCTCGTGGCCCTGCAGTGTGGTGCTAGCAGCAGAGAGGCTGTTGGCTGTTGGTGAAGCACCCACCAAGCACCCACCAAGAGGAGAAAACGCTGAGAGAAGAAAGGAGCCACTTTTGAGATTTTAAGTATTTTTCCTCTGTTCATTTGCCAAGTTTTTCTGCATAGCCACCTATTTTGAGCATTTGCTGGCTTGTTAAACTTGATTTCTGCATTAGTAACTGTATTTAGAGCACATCCTAGAGCTGTTTACTGAATTTCCTGTTTGCACTTATTTTTAAAATCATTTTTTTTCTCAAAACTTGCATTTTATCTGTCTTTGACCTAGCACTCTTGTGTGGGGTCATTTACTGCACTGTTATAATTTATTGATACTTGTGAACCTCTGCTATCTCTGAAAAAAAAAACAAAAAAACAAAAAAAATATTGCTTTTTTCCCACTTTTCTAAGACTTAAAAAAGTTCAGTTACAGGCTTGCTGTTCTTGAACTGTTTGTAAGTTTCTGTGAGGCCATTTTTTGCTTGGGCTAAAGGGAAGTCTCTCTGTTGATCAGTGGCAGTGAAAAACATTGAGCAGCCTGCCTGCCCCTGTGGGAGTGGTTACTGATTTGAAACTGTAGTTTTATTGGCCATTTTGGGTCAATTCCAAAACTCCTTCATCTTCCTCTCTTAAAACCTGGTTGCCTCATGGTTTTGGCATCTTTTCAGGCTTTTTGGCTGATGGGGGTGCACCCACCAAGAGGAGAAAACACTGAGAGAAGAAAGGAGCCACTTTTGAGATTTTAAGTATTTTTCCTCTGTTTATTTGCCAAGTTTTTCTGCATAGCCACCTATTTTGAGCATTTTCTGGCTTGTTAAACTTGATTTCTGCATTAGTAACTGTATTTAGAGCACAACCTAGAGATGTTTACTGAATTTCCTGTTTGCACTTATTTTTAAAATTGTTTTTTTCTCAAAACTTGCATGTTATCTGTCTTTGGCCTAGCAGTCTTGTGTGGGGTCATTTACTGCACTGTTATAACTTGTTGATACTTGTGAACCTCTGCTATCTTTGAAAAAAAACAAAAAAATCTTGCTTTTTTCCCACTTTTCTGAGATTTAAAAAAGTTCAGTTACAGGCTTCCTGTTCTTGAACTATTTGTAAGTTTCTGTGAGGCCATTTTTTGCTTGGGCTAAAGGGAAGTCTCTCTGTTGATCATTGGCAGTGAAAAACATTGAGCAGCCTGCCTGCCCCTGTGGGAGTGGTTACTAACTTGAAACTGTAGTTTTATTGGTCATTTTGGGTCAATTACAAAACTCCTTCATCTTCCTTTCTTAAAACCTGATTGCCTCATGGTTTTGGCGTCTTTTCAGGCTTGTTGGCTGTTGGTGAAGCACCCACCAAGAGGAGAAAACGCTGAGAGAAGAAAGTAGCCACTTTTGAGATTTTAAGTATTTTTCCTCTGTTTGTTTGCTAAGTTTTTCTGCATAGCCGCCTATTTTGAGCATTTTCTGGCTTGTTAAACTTGATTTCTGCATTAGTAACTGTATTTAGAGCACAACCTAGAGCTGTTTACTGAATTTCCTGTTTGCACTTATGTTTAAAATCGTTTTGTTCTCAAAACTTGCATTTTATCTGTCTTTGGCCTAGCACTCTTGTGTGGGGTCATTTACTGCACTGTTATAACTTGTTGATACTTGTGAACCTCTGCTGTCACTGAAAAAAACAAAAAAAAAAAAAAATCTTGCTTTTTTCCCACTTTTCTGTGATTTAAAAAAGTTCAGTTACTGGCTTGCTGTTCTTGAACTGTTTGTAAGTTTCTGTGAGGCCATTTTTTGCTTGGGCTAAAGGGAAGTCTTTCTGTTGATCAGTGGCAGTGAAAAATATTCAGCAGCCTGCCTGCCCCCCTGTGGGAGTGGTTACTGACTTGAAACTGCAGTTTTATTGGTCATTTTGGGTCAATTCCAAAACTCCTTCATCTTTCTCTCTTAAAACCTGGTTGCCTTGTGGTTTTGGCATCTTTTCAGGCTTGTTGGCTGTTGGTGAAGCACCCACCAAGAGGAGAAAATGCTGAGAGAAGAAAGGAGCCACTTTTGAGATTTTAAGTATTTTTCCTCTGTTTATTTGCCACGTTTTTCTGCATAGCCGCCTATTTTGAGCATTTTCTGGCTTGTTAAACTTTATTTCTGCATTAGTAAATGCATTTAGAGCACAACCTAGAGCTGTTTACTGAATTTCCTGTTTGCACTTATTTTTAAAATCGTTTTTTTCTCAAAACTTGCATTTTATCTGTCTTTGGCCTAGCATTCTTGTGTGGGGTCATTTACTGCACTGTTATAACTTGTTGATACTTGCGAACCTCTGCTATCTCTGAAAAAAAGAAAAAAACAAAAAAATCTTGCTTTTTTCCCACTTTTCTGAGATTTAAAAAAGTTCAGTTACAGGCTTGCTGTTCTTGAACTGTTTGTAAGTTTCTGTGAGGCCATTTTTTGCTTGGGCTAAAGGGAAGTCTCTCTGTTAATCAGTGGCAGTGAAAAACATTGAGCAGACTGCCTGCCCCTGTGGGAGTGGTTACTGACTTGAAACTGTAGTTTTATTGGCCATTTTGGGTCAATTCCAAAACTCCTTCATCTTCCTCTCTTAAAACCCTCTTTTGTGCGGTTTTGCGCGTTTTTGAGCATAGCGCAACAGTGGGCAGCGCCGCCTAATTGGGTTTAAACTATTCCTTGCTCCACAAAGTCTGCTCTTCACTTTTCCCCTTAGAACTGCTCTATCTCTCAATTTAAACACCATATTCTTATTCTAAGGCCCTTCACTGGTCCAATTAAGTAATTCTACAAGTTAGCACTATTAAACCATAAGCGCTACTTACTCTTATACTTTCTACAATTACCTTGTCCTCTATTGGTCCGTCTTAAATTCAATTTCCCTATATTACTCTAGCATGTCCAAAGGTCAGTCAATGGTTTCCTCTCCAGTCCAGCTGGTGAATCTGGGAATTTTGAGGCAATGTTACTACTGTCTCATGTACACGGACAACCCTCTCCTCCTCCAAACAGGTTCAAATATATGTGAGAGATGCAACTATTTAGCCAAACTGGAGGCTGAGCTCTCTCATCTCAAAACTGGTGTAACCAGTCATGAGGAGAAGGTAACCTCACACAACACAATTCCAGTATCACATAGTCCCACCACATCAGCGAACCAAACACATAAATACACAAAAACATACTCGGAGGCTCTAAATAAAAATCTACCTAAGCAACAGAGACCTCCAAAGCAGACATCCAAGCAAACACTACCTCAAAACAAAACACGCACAACACATAACCCACAAAGTCAGAGTGCCAAGCAGCCACAGCCCTTAAGGCTGAATAACACACATGATACTCTTGTAATAGGTGACTCTACTGTCAGACACACTGACATCCCGCTCACCAGGCTCAATAAAGAGAAGTGTGTAAGAACAAGGAGATGCTGTTGCCCAAAGGTCTGCTCCAAAAACCAAATGCAAATATATTAGATACAAACTGGAATGGACCACCACAATAAATGGATAAAATAAAATATTCTTTAATCGGACAAGCGCTTTCACGTGTTAAACACGCTTCTTCAGATCCTTAACATAAAGCCATCTAAAAGACAGTGCTTTCTAATAAAGAGTGTTCAACTAATTAAACTGATTAAACAATTAAGCAATCTATCTATGTATAGACTATCTGTTCTCAGTGATAAACATTATTAAAACATCATTGTTAAAACATCATGTTAAAACAAATGAAGCATGGATAAAAACATGAACGTAAATACAAGAGTGAAAAAGCACAAAATAGAACATAATGTCAAAAAATATGCCGTAAGCATAAAACGCAAACAGAACAAGCAAATATGAATATGTACATGGATGCCAATTAACATTGCATAAAGCTGTTGATCCTGTTCCTAAATCTCTTAACCAGGATCTCATCTCTCAGTATTTGCAGTGTATTTGAATACGCAATTGATGTAAAATCATAATGTAAAGAAATATATGTGTTATACAAACTATAAAATAGCAAAACTCATATTCCTTGACAATTCACGTGGACTGATCTTAACACATTGGACAACTCCATGTCTAACAAATACAAGAAGCTGAATGTTAGTGTATGTCATAACGACCTCGTGCTTGTGTCAAGACCGCTGTCTCGCTAGGACATATACCCTGGTTATACACTCACAAAATCAAATCGTCGTTCAATAGTGATGATGGAATATGAAGGCAAGCTGTTAATACCTAGCTAAGGAATGTCTGAATAACATGCACCATGCTTAGCTATCTCAAATAAAACTCAATGACAAACATGAAATCAAAAAACTCTAAGTACTCAAAATATCAATAGACACACCAACTACAACAGTGATATTAACACTCGCTGTCATAAAAAACAAAGCATAAGTATATAACTATATGCACCTCAAACGGAAGCTGATGTGAACCAGGCTGTCTCCCAATTTAAAACCATAAAGTACTTGTCACAACTACTCAAATGTATTCTCATTTGCTTCAAGAATAGCAGACCTTAAAACCAAAATGAAGCCCCTAGTTGTTAAACTATTCTGACTTCATAAATTAAGATTAAAACTATATTCAGACTTAGAAATATATTCAGATTTAAAAAACATCAAGTTTCAATACTGAAAATGAAAGTAAGGGTATCCCTAAAATGGTGCTGAATAAACCAGAGCTCATAAGCTGATCAAATGCATAAATAGATCGAATACTGATCAACGTATGCCAAAAGAAGTGCTTAATAGGATATCATACCCCAGACGGAACCGTCTGAAATATCTCCCACAATAAATGCATAAATCAATCCACCGTAAGCATCAAAAGCTGCTTAATATGTGAAAACATATCTTGAAGGCATGTGCTAAAGTTGGATAGAAATGTTTGATGCCTAAACATATTAATGTCCACTCTAAAAGAATCTAAGCCAACTAGAATGGTTAAGTGATGTATTGGACATGACTGGCTAATGGATAAAAGTAAACCCAGTCTAGTTCAAACAACTACAAACAACAATAATAAATCTGTTGGTAAATCACTAGCTTAAATTGTTTCAAAATTCAAAATCACATGTCTGACCATAAGTCTATCAAAGGTGTCCATATCAGCTCGAACCAATCGCAACACTACCCCGGATGGTGAAAGGGTATAAAGGTTATTGTTAAAAATATAAGTTATAAGCTACTAACAATGTATCCTGTTACATATCACATTAGTGAAGTATATATGGATAAACATTAGAACTATGCATATGTGAAGTTTGCTGGAATAAAGCTCCTAGATCTCAATAGAACAGCTGGAAAGCTAAAACTAAAAAAATTAAAAAGTTAAAAAATTAAAAAATTAAAAAAATTTCTTCCCCAAGTCTAAGTCTATATTTGGGAGACGGCTGTACTTAGACACATGCTTACTTAAGTGTACGTGCCTTGAGAGGAGCTCTGATGCTCACATATTGATTCAATCCTGGCTCATGCTGAGCTCTAAGTTTGAAAATCCAACTTAACTCCACTTGTTCTAGATCATTGAAAATATCCCCCTCCCCCGTGTTGGGTGTAATCTTTTGTAGAACCCTGAATACAAAAGAGTGTCCCCTGTTGGTTGTAATATGTTTCGCTAGGGCATTTTTCATGTCACTCTTAAGGATCTCATTAGCATGTTCCTGTACCCTTTCCTTCAATGACCTGGTCGTCATTCCAACATAAAAAGCACTGCACATCTCACAATTGGCAAGATAAATTAAATTCCTGTCCTCACATGTTGCTGTAAAATGTGGTTCAAAATTATAAGCCAAGGTAGGATGTATAAATGACTGCTCCAGTGTGATATAACTACAAATATTGCATCTCTGGCAGGGAAATGTACCAAGAACATCGCCCTTAGATATCTTAGGTCTGATGGTCTGACTGGGTTCTATGCAGAGTAATCTCCTGAGGTTCTTACTATTGCGATAAGTGTAGGCGGGTGTTGGACCTACTAACTTCATGATACGTTGGTCAGTCAATAGAATATGCCAGTTCTTAAATATGATGTTTCTGATGTGTTTGATATCACTAGTATATCTAAGGTTTAATCTCACTTTAGAATTATCAAAAGTCTTCCTGGCATCATTCGAATATCTATGTATTCTGACATCACTTCGTTGTGTTCTCTTACCATATAAAACAAAGCCTCTAATAATTTCTGTTTTATCTTTATCATAGCCCCTCTCTGCAAAACATTCTATTAGAAACTGACTCTGTTTGTGCAATTCTGTCTCCTTCTTACATAATCTTCTGACTCTAGTGAATTGACTCTTTACTATACTGTCGAACACAAATCTTGGGTGCATGCTATTGTATTGTAACAAGCTGTTCCTCCAACACTCTTTCCTGAACACAGTAGTTTCTATATTCCCTTGTTGTCCTCTATAAATAGTTAGATCCAGAAAATCTATACTATCTATGGATGAACTAACTGTGAAATTCAAGAATCCTGTGGTAGATTCCATATACTCCACAAAAGATAAGAGTTCAGCGTTGTTCCCCTGCCAAAACAGCAGTATATCGTCCACAAATCTCTTGTATAGACTGACCTTCTTAAACCAGTCATTATTAAACAAGAAGGTACGCTCCCAGTGGAGCATGACCAAGTTTGCGTACGTGTTGGCGCAGGGGGTGCCCATGGCTACCCCCCACTGCTGTAAATAAAGCTGGTCTCTGAACTTAAAAACATTATGTGTCAATACCAGTTCCATGATGGCACATAACAGGATCTCATCATTATTGCTGAACTTCTTGCTTGTGTAAATGATGTTCCTAAGTGCTTCCAGACCGAAATCATTCGGTATGGAAGTAAAGAGATTTTTCACGTCCAGGGTCACAAACATCTGGACTCTATCTAAATCTGTGGAGTATTTTTCAAAGCTCTCTAGCAAATCATAGGTATCCTTAAGAATGGAACTAGTCTCAGAGACTAAAGGTCTTAATCTTTTTTTCTAAATATGCGGATAAGGTCTCTGTAACCCAACCCTGTCCTACAACTATGGGTCTCATAGGTGGTGGAACAATACCCTTGTGTATCTTGGGCAACCCTTTAATTTACGGTATTCGGGGTTTCTCAACAAAAAAGTACTGGTATAACTCATAGTCAATCTGTCTGCACATCACATATTCATACAATTCTTGATGTACATTATACACAATCTTTTCAAGCTCTGCGTGGGTTATGGGTTTGTAAGTAACTGATTCATTCAGTAGCTCTAGCATACTCTTCACATAAACTTCTGTGTCTAACAAAACAGTAGCACCTCCTTTGTCAGCAGGTTTCACTATTAAATCGCTTGCACGTTTCAAAGAATATATGCTGTCCCATTCTTTGGTGTAAGTATTAAAAAATGGAGCACTGTGCTTATGATCATAAAAATATTTGTAAAAGTCATTTTCGCAGCTCTTCAGAAAGCATTCTGCTACTGGTGAAGGTGTAGGTGTAAACACGCTCTTTTTCTTGAAACTGTTATTCATATTATTGTCTATCGAGGCTACTGTACTGCTTTGCTGATTAAAAAACAGCTTCAGAGATAGATTCCGTATAAAGAGTCTTAAGTCTGTAAGAAGTTCAGGCAAATTACTCACCTGGGCTGGAATGCAGTTCAAGCCACGGTTCAATAGAGCCTCATCAGTGGAAGTCAATGTATAGTGGGAAAGGTTAACCGTCAAGTTATTCAATTCCTTATCCTCCCTCTCTGGAGCTGCTGTTCTCCCGAGTATTTCCTCTTCATTCTCCCTCTGCTGTTCGACCTGCCTCTTACAAAGTGCTGTTGTCGCACAGGGAGCGGTAAAAAATGCTCTATATTACTCTGGGCTATCTTCGGTTTAGCCCCTGGATTCTGTAGATTTGAGCGTGGAAGTGCTAGCTGGTTAGGTGGTGGTGTGTTATCTGACTCTGTCATGAACAGAGAAGGAGCTTCAATAGAAGAGACCAGAACATCCGTTGTAGTAACTGTCTCAATTAAAGGGGAAACGCCAACTTGACTACTGTTACTTTCACTCACATTGTGATTATTATATGGTGCTGATTCATTGTCTCTCCTATTCCTAGGCCAAACAAACACTTGGCTGTTGGTAAAATCAAAGTGATCACGTTGCAGCTTACGCATCTTGATTTGTTGCAACCGCTCCCCATAGGAAGAGGTTTGATTAAGTACAGAATCTATCCATTGCTCGAACATTGCCCCTTTAAATTTTTCTGTTATATCTTTGTATAGAGCTTCAGCTTTGTTTTTCAACTCCTCTTCCAAGGGAGTAAAATATTCTATGAGCAACTTCATGTACCCATAACTTAACTCTAGGTTCATCTGCTGCCACCTTCTTAAAAGGTCCGGATGGCTGTTGCCATAGGTAGGCATGCAGAGAACCCTCATACCTCTCGGCACTAGTTTGAAGTGTAAGCATGCTTCAAAATGTCTCCTCTGCCATGTTAGTCTCTGTAGTTTGTACAATGTATTTTCCAATTCTTTCAGGCTCACATTGAAATTATGTACATCGTCAGCATTCGCATAATTACTCTCCATCTCCGACTTAGACAATTCCATAGAGAGGAAAGGATTACCTCTCTTGTCCATCAAAGCTTCCCATCTCCTCTTCAGGTTAACTTTCTCCGGTGCATAGTCCAACTCTACTAAGGGAGTATCCATCGTGTGGCTACAGCAACTCAACGATACAGGAAAATGTGTAAGAACAAGGAGACGCTGTTGCCCAAAGGTCTGCTCCAAAAACCAAATGCAAATATATTAGATACAAACTGGAACGGACCACCACAATAAATGGATAAAATAAAATATTCTTTAATCGGACAAGCGCTTTCATGTGTTAAACACGCTTCTTCAGATCCTTAACATAAAGCCATCTAAAAGACAGTGCTTATATATTTTGTTAATCAAGGCACACCTTTCTAATAAAGAGTGTTCAACTAATTAAACTGATTAAACAATTAAACAATCTATCAATGTATAGACTATCTGTTCTCAGTGATAAACATTATTAAAACATCATTGTTAAAACATCATGTTAAAACAAATGAAGCATGGATAAAAACATGAACGTAAATACAAGAGTGAAAAAGCACAAAATAGAACATAATGTCAAAAAATATGCCGTAAGCATCCTTCCATTTGTGTTAAAGAAGGCGCTGCCAATAAGGGACAGGTCGAACAGCAGGAATCAAAGAGGGAGAACGCGATTACAGCAGAGAGAACGAGTGACTCCTGCATATATGAACACCAGGAGCAAGAACCAACAAAAAACTTGGTAATTAATATATCTAGCTTTTCTTTAACTGATGCACAAGCCTCGTTGTTAATAGAGGCCTGCACTTTATTCCAGCACAGAAAACAGTATTAACTGATTTATTAAAAGAGCTGAAGTTATTTTCTCGTAACCTAACACTTAAAACCATGTTTAAAAGAAATGTATTTGATAATATTTTTAAACAACCTAGTGCCTTTGTACCCAAGATACATCCCACAGTTGAAACTTTCACTAATGTGTGTGAACATGAAATTAGAGAGATGCATGCTAAAAATCTTCCACCTAGATTTTATAACTTGAATAAATCAGAAACTGAAGCACTGTCAGAACTAAAGGATTCTCACAGCATTGAAATTAGGCCTGCTGACAAGGGGGGAAGTGTAGTAGTAATGGATAAGGTTTTTTATTACAAGAAAATGATGGAACTTTTGAATGATACAGATACTTATGTTGAACTAAATGAGAGACAAGTACAAGGTATAATTGACAGGATATCTGTATATATTTTTGACTTATTGATTACTAATTATGTATCAGAGGAATTGTTTGACTACTTTCAGATAGAACATCCAACTATACCCATTATTTATGGTCTACCTAAAATTCACAAAGACATCACACAGCCCCCTATGAGACCTATTGTATCCAGTAAAGGATGGGCCACAGAAGCCATCTCAATTTATATTGAACAAAATTTACAAATAGTCCTAAAATCATGTGAGACTATACTAAGGAATACAAAGGCATTTCTACAACTGTTATATAATAAGACCAGGAATATTAATAGAAATTATATGTTTGTGACAATGGATGTCACTTCACTGTTCACAGTGATACCGAATAAATGGGGTATTGAGAAAATACATGATATTCTGACCTTGAAACAAGTTTTTCAAAGCACTAAGATTAATTTGATATGTGAGTTGCTTGATATTGTCCTAGAAAATAATGTCTTTATATTCAATGACAAGTTTTATCGACAGAAAGTTGGTGTAGCAATGGGCACGGCTTGTGCTAACAGCTACGCCAACTTAGCATTGGCTGCATGGGAAAAAGATCATGTATTAAGTGCTAGCAATAAATATGGTGGCAAAATTGTATGGTATATACGTTTTGTAGATGACGTCTTCCTGTTATGGGATGGTACTAGTGAAGAGTTGCAAGAGATGGTGGAGTACTTACATAGCACCACTGAATTTTTAAGATTCACTAGCCAACATTCCAGGGACTCTATTGAGTTCCTAGATGTTTTGGTTAAGAAGGCAGCGTTAGACGAACTTACAACAGGGATGTATAGAAAATCTACATGGAGAAATAGTATCTTACATAAGACTAGTATGCATCCAACATTTGTACACAAAATGTAGTGAAAGGACAATATATGAGAATAAGCTTACATAATACAGATGAAGGCTTTGTGAAGACAGTGACTATATTAGAGAAAGACTTCTTAAACAGAGGTTATAGTAAGAAAGACATAAATGAAAGCTGTAAATATACCATTGAAAATAGGGATGGGAGATGTAAACCGCTCCTCTCAAATACTATAGAAGATGTTAAAAGCAAGGAAGGTCATGATTTTAAAGTTAGATTCCCTATAACTTATTCAAGTGACATCAGAAGGTTCTGTAATATTTTTGAGAAGAATTGGAATGTTTTATTGTCGGATCCTGACTTGAGAGAATTGTTAGAAGATAGACCCAGCTTTTCTTTTAGAAATAAGAGGTCCTTAAAAAGGCAACTCTGTTATAAATCCAGAAACAATGAAAGAATGATCCTATCTGATAGGCAGGGGACTTTTCCTTGCAGAAATTGTACAGCATGTGACTATTTATATAATAAATCTACATATAAACATCCTACACTAGGATTTATAATTGATATAGATTTTATGCTGACTGCAGAACACAAAATTTGGTTTATTTCAGCTTCTGCACTGTTTGTCATGCCTTTTATATAGGCAAAACCAATAGGTGTCTAAAGAAACGTATCCTTGAACACCTTAGAGATATAAGAAATAAAAAAGACACAAGTGCTTTAGCAAAACATGTGGAAGAAGAAGATAGGAAACATATTTTTAATTTCATGGTTTTAGAAATAATAAATAAAAGTAAGAGGGGAGGTGATATAAGGAATAAGGTAGAGGAAGCCGAACAAAGATGGATTTTACTACTTCAGGCAGATAGGTCTCCTGGACTGAACAATGCTGTTTCCTTGAAACCTTTTTTAAAATCCAGACCACTAAAACATTAAGTAATATGGATTAGTACATAAAATGTGTCTGTTATATGTATATTTTATTTCATCTTATGCAGAATATAAGGCAAATTAATGTACTGATGTATGCAATTTTAATTAGTCTATGTCATAGTTCTATATGTGTTTTCATTGGTTGAACCATATTTTAAATACCAATGTTTTAACTGTTTTTATGAGTCTGAAGAAGCAATCAGCTGACTTAGATCGTGAAAGCGCTTACTCTTGTTTAATAAAGTGGTGTGAAACTGCAAGTGATCCGTTTCCTACCTTGACTACTACATCTCAGTTACAACTTTTGGTTTTATAAAGGGCACTACTGTGAAGCTGCAAGTGATTTATTTCCTGACGTGGATTATTCCATTTTTATCTTCAGCTGTGGTCTAACCATTGGACAACATACTAGACCTGATCATTACCAACATGGGGACTCTATGCTCCACACCAGAAGTATATCCCTCATTGGTAAGATCAGACCATAAATTAATTTCATTGGATGTCCACATCCCGACCCCACCCCCAGCCCAGAAAACCACAGTGAAAAACTTCTCAAAAGCGAACTTCTCACTTCTCAAAACCGAAGTGGAATTCTTCAAGGCCCCAGGGCCAGTGGAAACTACGGCCCAAACTGCAGAATCCTATATAAACACATTCTACGGACATCTCCAGGAATGCATGGATCATGCTATCCCAAACAAACCAAGACCCAATCATCCAAAGGCAGGTGTCCAGTCTTATGGACCCCTGCCATAAATAAACTGTACAACAGAAGGAGGAAGCTACTACATGATAAAGCAAAATCCCTAATAGGGAAGGCATCTCTAATCAGTACTAGCAAAAAATTACGATCCCTCATAAAATCCTCCAAGGCCAGCTTCGAGGGAAAAATTGCACAGGACACCGAAGACAATCATAAAGCTTTTTTTCAGTTATGTTAGAAACCTGGGATGCAACTCCCAGACTTGTTCTGAGTTGATTCTAAATGACAAAAAATACACTGAACCCACAGACATCGCCAATATCCTGGCAGACAGGTTCAGTGCAAACTTCTCCACCCCCTGCCCCCCAAAAGAGAAAGTATCTATCCCAGCAGAGGGCTGCCTCCCAAACATCTCTGATGCTCAGGTGAAGGCTGCCCTCTCCAAAGCAAAATACACTGCTTCCATGGGACCAGATGGCGTCCCAGGTTGCATCCTACATGAACTCCAAGAGGAACTAATCCCTCAAATAAAACAGCTATACAATCTCAGCCTCACGACAGGATATGTGCCCACAGAATGGCGTACAGCAACAGTGGTCCCACTCCACAAAGGTGGAGCCTCTACGGACCCTGGAAACTATCGCCCCATAAGCCTGACTAGCTTAGTCTGCAAGGCTATGGAGAGGATCATCATGGAGCTCATAAACAAAGACATTGGGGACCTACAGACACTAGATCCTACCCAGTTCGGCTTTGTCAAGGGCAGAGCCTGCCTTTTGAACCTGGTTGACTTCTTTGAAACAGTCACCAAAGCCATAAATGAAGGGAAGGTAGTCCACACAGCCTATCTGGACCTTGCAAAGGCATTTGACACAATACCCCACTCGGGCATCATAGATAAGCTATCCAGCTTAAATAAGAACCCCTATATCACAAGATGGGTCGCAAACTGGCTCAAAGACAGAACCCACAGAGTGAGAGTTGCTGGAGCCATGTCAGACTCGAAACCAGTCATAAGTGGCGTCCCACAGGGTTCTGTCCTGGGACCACTCTTGTTCAGTATATACTTTTCTGAGGTACAGGTAAACATGGGAGGACTATGGCTCACCAAGTTTGCAGATGACTGCAAACTGGGCGCCACAATCAACTCTCCAGCTGACACAAACATCCTTCAAAAAGTTCTCACAGAGACAGATAACTGGTGCCAGTGCCATGGTTTAAATCTAAATGCCAAAAAATGTATAGTCATACCCTTTGGCATAAACAATGTGCCCACAAATTACCACATAGGTGGAAACCCATTAAGTTCAGAGAAAGTTATTAGGGACCTGGGGACCCAAGTTGATAGCAATCTCTCCTTTGAAAACCACATTGCCAAAGTGGTTAGAAAGACCTTCTACATAGCCCACCTCATCACGAAGGGTTTCACATCTAGATCAAGAGAGGTAATCGTGCCTTTTTATTCATCCCTCATCAGGCCCATCATAGAATACAATGCCCCTTTTGGGATGTACCTTACCCGACACCTGCAGCAATTAGAAAGACCCCAAAAGTATCTCACCAAGAGGATCAAGGGTCTCAAACAGATGCCATATGCTGCTCGGTTAAAAAAACTCCAGCTCTACTCAGTTGTATGCCGCCTACTTTGAGGTGATCTATGCCTGACATACAAAGCTATGTCAAATGCAGAATTAATGGACATGCTCCACCTCAGTAAATCTAAATCCCTTAGAGCCACACGCTCGAGGGACTTGAACCTCAGCACAGAAATAAATAGAACTTGCTGGAGGGACATGTTCATAACCCAGAGGCTCCCTTCGCTCTGGAATAGAATTCCAGTTCATGTGAGGCAGAGCACCTCACTGAATCTCTTCAAGAAGAATCTCGATAGGTGGATGGGGGATCGTAGGTTTGTCCCAGGGATTACTCCCTTGTCACTATTAGACAGAGGCACAGTAAACTAAACCTTAAAAAGGGCACAGTATACTCAAATCAAGGGGTGGCGTAAGACATACAATATCAGGCTAGGCTTATAATTGCCCCAGGGCAGATAGCCTAGTATGAACCTATGAACCTATAAGTGTGACTGGTTACCTGATAAAAGTGTTTTTTTTCCTCTTACTATCTGGGCGACTGTCCGATCTAGCTAAATAGCAAGTATTTCTGCTTCATTAACTGTTTTAAACTGTTTAAAGTTGTTTTTGCACCTGCACTTTTAAAGTTTGTTCTGTTTGTTCCATTTACATGTTGAGGCTACACCCTCAAGTGCGCTAGACTGTGTTACATATTTATTGCATTTTCCTGCTGTTTATTTGCAAAAAAAGAGAAAAACAAAAAAAATATCCTTGTATCCCGCCTTTCCTGACCTAGAGTAGTCCAAACACAGGCTTTGGTGTATTCTGGACTTTTGAAAAGTTCCTGTGTTGCCCATTTCCTTTCTTGGATAAAAGGAGGCTTCTTTGTTCACCAGTGGGAGTGGGGAGCTTAGAGCAGCCTATCTATCCCTGGAGGAGTGTTCCCAGCACAAGAATCTGGTAGTCTATCGGCCGTTTTGGGCCATGTTCCAGCTCTTTCAAGTCCCCCTGTATAAAACACGCTTTGGCGCGGTTTTGCATTTGTTACTACTCAGCCAAGCTCCTTGTGGTCCTGCAGAGTGGTGCTAGCAGCAGAGAAGCTAAAAGAGCGACTGCTTACCTGATAAAAGTGTTTTTTCCTGCTACTACTTGGGCGACTGTCCGATCTAGCTAAATAGCAAGTATTTCTGCTTCTTTAACTGTTTTAAACTGTTTAAAGTTGTTTTTGCTCCTTCACTTTGAAAGTTTGTCCTGTTTGTTGCATTTACCTGTTGAGGTTACACACTCAAGTGCGCTAGCCTGTGTTACTTACTTATTGCATTTTCCTGCTGTTTATTTGCAAAAAAAGAAAAAAACAAAAAAATGATCCTTGTTTCCCCCCATTCCTGACCTAGAGTAGTCCAAATACAGGCTTTGCTGTATTCTGGACTTTTGGAAAGTTCCTGTGTTGCCCATTTCCTTTCTTGGATAAAAGGAGGCTTCTTTGTTCACCAGTGGGAGTGGGGAGCTTAGAGCAGCCTATCTATCCCTGCAGGAGTGTTCCCAGCACAAGAATCTGATAGTCTATTGGCCGTTTTGGGCCAATTTCTAACTCTTTCAAGTCCCCCCATTTAAAACCCACTTTAGCGTGTTTTTTGCACTTGTTATTACTCAGCCAAGCTACTCGTGGTCCTGCATAGAGGTGCTAGCAGCAGAGAGTCTAAAAGAGCGACTGGTTACCTGATAAAAGTGTTTTTTGACTGCTACTATCTGGGCGTCTGTCCGATCTAGCTAAATAACAAGTATTTCTGCTTCTTTAACTGTTTTAAATTATTTAAAGTTCTATTTGCACCCGCACTTTTAAAGTTTGTCCTGTTTGTTGCATTTACCTGTTGAGGCTACACACTCAAGTGCGCTAGGCTGTGTTACATATTTATTGCATTTTTCTGCTGTTTATTTGCATAAAAAGATAAAAACAAATAAATTATCCTTGTTTTGCACACCTTTCCTGACATAGAGTAGCCCAAATACAGGCTTTGCTGTATTCTGGACTTTTGGAAAGTTCCTGTGTTGCCCATTTCCTTTCTTGGATAAAAGGAGGAGTCTTTGTTCACCAGTGGGAGTGGGGAGCTTAGAGCAGCCTATCTCTCCCAGGAGGAGTGTTCCACGCACAACAATCTGGTAGTCTATTGGCCATTTTGGGCCAATTTCCAGCTCTTTCAAGTCCTCCTGTATAAAATCATCGTTGGTGTGGTTTTTGCGCTTGTTACTACTCAGCCAAGCTCCTCGTAGTCCTGCAGAGTGGTGCTAGCAGTAGCGAGGCTAAACAAGTGACTGCTTACCTGATAAAAATGTTTTTTTTCCTGATACTACCTGGGCGACTGTCCGATCTAGCTAAATAGCAAGTATTTCTGCTTCTTTAACTGTTTTAAACTGTTTAAAGTTGTTTTTGCACCTGCACTTTTAAAGTTTGTCCTCTTTGTTGCATTTACCTATTGAGACTACACACTCAAGTGCACTAGCCTGTGTTACATATTTATTGCATTTTCCTGCTGTTTATTTGCAAAAAAAGAAAAAAACTAAAAAAATTATCCTTGTTTCCCATCTTTCCTGACCTAGAGTAGTCCAAATACAGGCTTTACTGTATTCTGGACTTTTGGAAAGTTCCTGTGTTGCCCATTTCCTTTCTTGGATAAAAGGAGGCGTCTTTGTTCACCAGTGGAAGTGGGGAGCTAAGAGCAGCCTATCTATCCCTGAAGGAGTGTTCCAAGCACAAGAATCTGGTAGTCTATTGGCCATTTTGGGCCAATTTCTAGCTCTTTCAAGTCCCTCTGTATAAAACCCGCTTTGGCGTTTTTTGCGCTTGTTACTACTCAGCCAAGCTCCTCGTGGTCCTGCCGAGTAGTGCTAGCAGCAGAGAAGCTAAAAGAGTGACTGCTTACCTGATAAAAGTGTTTTTTTTCCTGATACTACCTGGGCGACTGTCCGATCTAGCTAAATAGCAAGTATTTCTGCTTCTTTAACTGTTTTAAACTGTTTAAAGTTGTTTTTGCTCCTGCACTTTTAAAGTTTGTCCTGTTTGTTGCATTTACCTGTTGAAGCTACACACTCAAATGCGCCAGCCTGTGTTACATATTTATTGTATTTTCCTGCTGTTTATTTGCAAAAGAAGAATAAACAAAAAAATTATCCTTGTTTCCCACCTTTCCTGACCTAGAGTAATCCAAATACAGGCTTTGCTGTATTCTGGACTTTTGGAAAGTTCCTGTGTTGCCCATTTCCTTTCTTGGATAAAAGGAGGCTTCTTTGTTCACCAGTGGGAATGGGGAGCTTAGAGCAGGGTATCTATCCCTGGAGGAGTGTTCCCAGCACAAGAATCTGGTAGTCTATTGGCCGTTTTGGGCCAATTTCTATCTCTTTCTAGTCCCCCTGTATAAAACCCTCTTTGGCGCACTTTTTTGCACTTGTCACTACTCAGCCAAGCTCCTCGTGGTCCTGCAGAGTGATGCTAGCAGTAGAGAGGCTAAAAGAGCAACTGCTTACCTGATAAAAGTGTTTTTTTCCTGCTACTATCTGGCCGACTGTCCGATCTAGCTACATAGCAAGTATTTCTGCTTCTTTAACTGTTTAAAACTGTTTAAAGTTGTTTTTGCACCTGCACTTTTAATGTTTGTCCTGTTTGTTCCATTTACCTGCTGAGGCTACACACTGAAGTGCGCTAGCCTGTGTTACATATTTATTGCATTTTCCTGCTGTTTTTTTGAAAAAAAGAAAAAAACAAAAAAATATCCTTGTTTCCCGCAGTTCCTGACCTAAAGTAGTCCAAATACAGGCTTTCCTGTATTCTGGACTTTTGGAAAGTTCCTGTGTTGCCCATTTCCTTTCTTGGATAAAAGGAGGCTGCTTTGTTCACAAGTGGAAGTGGGGAGCATAGAGCAGCCTGTCTATCCCTGGAGGAGTGTTCCCAGCACAAGAATCTGTTAGTCTATTGGCCGTTTTGGGCCAATTTCTAGCTGTTTCATGTCCCCCTGTATAAAACCAGATTTGCACAGTTTTTGCGCTAGTTACTACTCAGCCAAGCTACTCGTGGTCCTGCAGAGTGGTGCTAGCAGCAGAGAGGCTAAAAGAGCGACTGCTTAACTGACAAAAGTGTTTTTTTCCTGCTACTACCTGGGCGACTGTACGATCTAGCTAAATAGCAAGTATTTCTGCTTCTTTAACTGTTTTAAACTGTTTAAAGTTGTTTTTACACCTGCACTTTTAAAGTATGTCCTGTTTGTTGCATTTACCTGTTGAGGCTACACACTGAAATGAGCTAGCCTGTGTTACATATTTATTGCATTTTCCTGCTGTTTATTTGCAAAAAAAAAAAAAATTATCCTTGTTTCCAGCTTTTTCTGACCTAGAGTAGTCCAAATACAGGCTTTGCTGTATTCTGGACTTTTGGAAAGTTCCTGTGTTGCCCATTTCCTTTCTTGGATAAAAGGAAGCTTCTCTGTTCACCAGTGGGAGTGGGGAGCTTACAGCAGCCTATCTATCCCTGGAGGAGTGTTCCCAGCACAAGAATCTACTAGTCGATTGGCCATTTTGGGCCAATTTCTATCTCTTTCAAGTCCCCCTATATAACACTCGCTTTGGCGCGGTTTTTGCACTTGTTACTACTCAGCCAAGCTCCACGTGGTCCTGCAGAGTAGTGCTAGCAGCAGGGAGGCTAAAAAAGTGACTGCTTACCTGATAAAAGTGTTTTTTTCCTGCTACTACCTGGACGACTGTCCGATCTTGCTAAATAGCAAGTACTTCTGCTTCTTTAACTGTTTTAAACTGTTTAAAGTTGTTTTTGCTCCTGCACTTTTAAAGTTTGTCCAGTTTGTTGCTTTTAACTGTTGAGGCTACACACTCAAGTGCGCTAGCCTGTGTTACATATTTATTGTATTTTGCTGCTGTTTATTTGCAACAAAAGAAAAAAACAAAAAATTATCCTTGTTTCCCGCATTTCCTGACCTAGAGTAGTCCAAATACAGGCTCTGCTGTATTCTGGACTTTTGGAAATTTCCTGTGTTGTCCATTTCCTTTCATGGATAAAAGGAGGCTTATTTGCTCACCTGTGGGAGTGGGAAGCTTAGAGCAGCCTATCTATCACTGGAGGAGTGTTCCCAGCACAAGAATCTGGTAGCCTATTTGCCGTTTAAGGCCAATTTCTAGCTCTTTCAAGTCCCCCTGTATAAAACCCGCTTTGTCGCGGTTATTGTGCTTGTTACTACTCAGCCAATCTCATCGCGGTCCTGCAGAGTGGTGCTAGCAGCAGAGAGGCTAAAAGAGCGACTGCTTACCTGATAAAACTGTTTTTTTCCTGCTACTATCTGGGCGACTGTCTGATCTAGCTAAATAGCAAGTATTTCTGATTCTTTAACTGTTTTAAACTTTTTAAAGTTGTTTTTGCACCTGCACTTTTAAAGTTTGTTCTGTTTGTTCCATTTACATGTTGAGGCTACACCCTCAAGTGCGCTAGACTGTGTTACATATTTATTGCATTTTCCTGCTGTTTATTTGCAAAAAAAGAGAAAAACAAAAAAAAATATCCTTGTATCCCGCCTTTCCTGACCTAGAGTAGTCCAAACACAGGCTTTGGTGTATTCTGGACTTTTGAAAAGTTCCTGTGTTGCCCATTTCCTTTCTTGGATAAAAGGAGGCTTCTTTGTTCACCAGTGGGAGTGGGGAGCTTAGAGCAGCCTATCTATCCCTGGAGGAGTGTTCCCAGCACAAGAATCTGGTAGTCTATCGGCCGTTTTGGGCCATGTTCCAGCTCTTTCAAGTCCCCCTGTATAAAACACGCTTTGGCGCGGTTTTGCATTTGTTACTACTCAGCCAAGCTCATTGTGGTCCTGCAGAGTGGTGCTAGCAGCAGAGAATCTAAAAGAGCGACTGCTTACCTGATAAAAGTGTTTTTTCCTGCTACTACTTGGGCGACTGTCCGATCTAGCTAAATAGCAAGTATTTCTGCTTCTTTAACTGTTTTAAACTGTTTAAAGTTGTTTTTGCTCCTGCACTTTGAAAGTTTGTCCTGTTTGTTGCATTTACCTGTTGAGGTTACACACTCAAGTGCGCTAGCCTGTGTTACTTACTTATTGCATTTTCCTGCTGTTTATTTGCAAAAAAAAAAAAACAAAAAAAATGATCCTTGTTTCCCACCTTTCCTGACCTAGAGTAGTCCAAATACAGGCTTTGCTGTATTCTGGACTTTTGGAAAGTTCCTGTGTTGCCCATTTCCTTTCTTGGATAAAAGGAGGCTTCTTTGTTCACCAGTGGGAGTGGGGAGCTTAGAGCAGCCTATCTATCCCTGGAGGAGTGTTCCCAGCACAAGAATCTGGTAGTCTATTGGCCGTTTTGGGCCAATTTCTAGCTCTTTCAAGTCCCCCTGTATACAACCCGCTTTAGCTCGGTTTTTACGCTTGTTACTACTCAGCCAAGCTCCTCGTGGTCCTGCAGAGAGGTGCTAGCAGCAGAGAGGCTAAAAGAGCGACTGCTTACCTGATAAAAGTGTTTTTTTCCTGCTACTATCTGGGCGACTGTCCGATCTAGCTAAATTGCAAGTATTTCTGCTTCTTGAACTGTTTTAAATAATTTAAAGTTCTTTTTGCACCTGCACTTTTAAGGTTTGTCCTGTTTGTTGCATATACCTGTTGAGGCTACACACTCAAGTGCGCTAGCCTGTGTTACATATTTATTGCATTTTCCTACTGTTTATTTGCAAAAAAAAAGGGAAAAAATTATCCTTGTTTTGCCACCTTTCCTGACATAGAGTAGCCCAAATACAGGCTTTGCTGTATTCTGGACTTTTGGAAAGTTCCTGTGTTGTCCATTTCCTTTCTTGGATAAAAGGAGGAGTCTTTGTTCACCAGTGGGAGTGGGGAGCTTAGAGCAGCCTATCTCTCCCAGGAGGAGTGTTCCACGCACAAGAATCTGGTAGTCTATTGGCCGTTTTGTGCCAATTTCTAGCTCTTTCAAGTCCCCCTGTATAAAATCCGCTTTGGCATGGTTTTTGAACTTGTTACTACTCAGCCAAGCTCCTCATGGTCCTGCAGAGTGGTGCTAGCAGCAGAGAGGCTAAAAGAGTGACTGCTTACCTGATAAAAGTGTTTTTTTCCTGCTACTACCTGGGCAACTGTCCGATCTAGCTAAATAGCAAGTATTTCTGCTTCTTTAACTGTTTTAAACTGTTTAAAGTTGTTTTTGCACCTGCACTTTTAAAGTTTGTCCTCTTTGTTGCATTTACCTATTGAGACTACACACACAAGTGCACTAGCCTGTGTTACATATTTATTGCATTTTCCTGCTGTTTATTTGCAAAAAAAGAAAAAAAAACAAAAAATTATCCTTGTTTCATATCTTTCCTGACCTAGAGTAGTCCAAATACAGGCTTTACTGTATTCTGGACTTTTGGAAAGTTCCTGTGTTGCCCATTTCCTTTCTTGGATAAAAGGAGGCTTCTTTGTTCACCAGTGGAAGTGGGGAGCTTAGAGCAGCCTATCTATCCCTGGTGAAGTGTTCCCAGCACAAGAATCTGGTAGTCTATTGGCCATTTATGGCCAATTTCTAGCTTTTTCAAATTTCCCTGTATAAAACCTGCTTTGGTGCAATTTTTGCCCTTGTTACTACTCAGCCAAGCTCCTCGTGGTCCTGCAGAGTGGTGCTAGCAGCAGAGAGGCTAAAAGAGTGACTGCTTACCTGATAAAAGTGTTTTTTCCTGCTACTACCTGGGCGACTGTCCGATCTAGCTAAATAGCAAGTATTTCTGCTTCTTTAACTGTTTTAAACTGTTTAAAGTTGTTTTGCTCCTGCACTTTTAAAGTTTGTCCTGTTTGTTGCATTTACCTGTTGAGGCTACACACTCAAATGAGCCAGCCTGTGTTACATATTTATTGCATTTTCCTGCTGTTTTTGCAAAAAAAGAATAAACAAAAATTATCCTTTTTTCCCACCTTTCCTGACCTAGAGTAGTCCAAATACAGGCTTTGTTGTATTCTGGACATTTGGAAAGTTCCTGTGTTGCCCATTTCCTTTCTTGGATAAAAGGAGGCTTCTTTGTTCACCAGTGGGAGTGGGGAGCTTAGTCAGCCTATCTATCCCTGGAGGAGTGTTCCCAGCACAAAAATCTGGTAGTGTATTGGCCATTTTGGGCCAATTTCTAACTCTTTCAAGTCCCCCATATAAAACCCTCTTTGGCGCGTTTTTTTCACTTGTTACTACTCAGCCAAGCTCCTTGTGGTCCTGCAGAGTGGTGCTAGCAGCAGAGAGGCTAAAAGAGCGACTGCTTACCTGATAAAAGTGTTTTTTTCCAGCTACTATCTGGGCGACTGTCCAATCTAGCTAAATAGCAAGTATTTCTGCTTCTTTAACTGTTTTAAACTGTTTAAAGTTGTTTTTGCACCTGCACTTTTAAAGTTTGTCCTGTTTGTTGCATTTACCTGTTGAGGCTACACACTCAAGTGTGCTAGCCTGTGTTACATATTTATTGCATTTTCCTGCTGTTTATTTGCAAAAAAAAAAAAAAATTATCCTTGTTTCCCGCTTTTCCTGACCTAGAGTAGTCCAAATACAGGCTTTGCTGTATTCTGGACTTTTGGAAAGTTCCTGTGTTGCCCATTTCCTTTCTTGGATAAAAGGAGGCTTCTTTGTTCACCAGTGGGAGTGGGGAGCTTAGAGCAGCCTATCTATCCCTGGAGGAGTGTTCCCAGCACAAGAATCTGGTAGTCTATTAGCTGTTTTGGCCAATTTCAAGCTCTTTCAAGTCCCCCTGTATAAAACCAGATTTGCGCAGTTTTTGCACTTGTTACTACTCAGCCAAGCTCCTCGTGGTCCTGCAGAGTGGTGCTAGCAGCAGAGAGGCTAAAAGAGCGACTGCTTACCTGATAAAAGTGTTTTTTTTCCTGCTACTACCTGGGCGACTGTCTGATCTAGCTAAATAGCAAGTATTTCTGCTTCTTTAACTGTTTTAAACTGTTTAAAGTTGTTTTTACACCTGCACTTTTAAAGTTTGTCCTGTTTGTTGCATTTACCTGTTGAGGCTACACACTCAAGTGTGCTAGCCTCTGTTACATATTTATTGCATTTTCCTGCTTTTTCTTTGCAAAAAAAAGAAAAAAAAATATCCTTTTTTCCAGCCTTTCCTGACCTAGAGTAGTCCAAATACAGGCTTTGCTGTATTCTGGACTTTTGGAAAGTTCCTGTGTTGCCCATTTCCTTTCTTGGATAAAAGGAGGCTTCTTTGCTCACCAGTGGGAGAGGGGAGCTTACAGCAGCCTATCTATCCCTGGGGGAGTGTTCCCAGCACAAGAATCTGGTAGTCTATTGGCCGTTTTGGGCCAATTTCTAGCTCTTTCAAGTCCCCTGTAGAAAACCCACTTTGGCTCGTTTTTTTGCACTTGTTACTACTCAGCCAAGCTCCTCATGGTCCTGCAGAGTAGTGCTAGCAGCAGAGAGGCTAAAAGAGTGACTGCTTACCTGATAAAAGTGTTTTTTCCTGCTACTACCTGGGTGACTGTCCGATCTAGCTAAATAGCAAGTATTTCTGCTTCTTTAACTGTTTTAAACTGTTTAAAGTTGTTTTTGCACCTGCACTTTTAAAGTTTGTCCTGTTTGTTGCATTTACCTGTTGAGGCTACACACTCAAGTGCGCTAGCCTGTGTTACTTATTTATTGCATTTTCCTGCTGTTTATTTGCAAAAAAAAAAAAAAAAATTATCCTTGTTTCCCGCCTTTCCTGACCTAGAGTAGTCCAAATACAGGCTTTGCTGTATTCTGGACTTTTGGAAAGTTCCTGTGTTGCCCATTTCCTTTCTTGGATAAAAGGAGGCTGCTTTGTTCACCAGTGGGAGTGGGGAGCTTAGAGCAGCCTATCTATCCCTGGAGGAGTGTTCCCAGCACAAGAATCTGGTAGTCTATTTGCTGTTTTGGGCCAATTTCAAGCTGTTTCATGTCCCCCTGTATAAAACCCGCTTTGCGCAGTTTTTGCGCTAGTTACTACTAAGCCAATCTCCTCGTGGTCCTACAGAGTGGTGCTAGCATCAGAGATGCTAAAAGAGCGACTGCTTACCTGAAAAAAGTGTTGTTTCTTGCTACTACCTGGGAGACTGTTCGATCTAGCTAAATAGCAAGTATTTCTGCTTCTTTAACTGTTTTAAACTGTTTAAAGTTGTTTTTG
This sequence comes from Protopterus annectens, assembly GCF_019279795.1. Classification (NCBI taxonomy): domain Eukaryota; kingdom Metazoa; phylum Chordata; order Ceratodontiformes; family Protopteridae; genus Protopterus; species Protopterus annectens. The sequence continues at coordinate 663,401,833 of NC_056739.1, forward strand.
CACCTGCACTTTTAAAGTTTGTACTGTTTGTTGCCTTTACCTGTTGAGGCTACACAATCAAGTGTGCTAGACTGTGTTACATATTTATTGCATTTTTTTGCTGTTTATTTGCATAAAAAGAAAAAAACAAATAAATTATCCTTGTTTTGCGGCCTTTCCTGACATGTAGTAGCCCAAAGACATGCTTTGCTGTATTCTGGACTTTTGGAAAGTTCCTGTGTTGCCCATTTCCTTTCTTGGATAAAAGGAGGCTTCTTTGTTCACCAGTGGGAGTGGGGAGCTTAGAGCAAACTATCTATCCCTTGAGGAGTGTTCCCAGCACAAGAATCTGGTAGTCTATTGGCCGTTATGGGCCAATTTCTAGCTCTTTCAAGTCCCCTGTAGAAAACCCGCTTTGGCACAGTTTTTGCACTTTTTACTACTCAGCCAAGTTCCTCCTGGTCCTGCAGAGTGGTGCTAGCAGCAGAGAGGCTAAAAGAGTGACTGCTTACCTGATAAAAGTGTTTTTTTCCTGCTACTACCTGGGCAACTGTCCGATCTAGCTAAATAGCAAGTATTTCTGCTTCTTTAACTGTTTTAAACTGTTTAAAGTTGTTTTTGCACCTGCATTTTTAAAGTTTGTCCTGTTTTTTCCATTTACCTGTTGAGGCTACACACTCAAGTGCGCTAGCCTGTGTTACATATTTATTGCATTTTCCTGCTGTTTATTTGCAAAAAAAGAAAACAACAAAAAGAAAATATCCTTGTTTCTCGCCTTTCCTGACCTAGACTAGTCCAAATACAGGCTTTGCTGTATTCTGGACTTTTGGAAAGTTCCTGTGTTGCCCTTTTCCTTTCTTGGATAAAAGGAGACTTCTTTGTTCACAAGTGGGAATGGGGAGCTAAGTGCAGCCTATCTGTCCCTGGAGGAGTGTTCCCAGCACAAGAATCTGGTAGTCTATTGGCCATTTTGGGCCAATTTCTAGCTCTTTCAAGTCCCCATGTATAAAACCTGCTTTGGCGCAGTTTTTGCACTTGTTACTACTCAGCCAAGCTCCTTGTGGTCCTGCAGAGTTGTGCTAGCAGTAGAGAGGCTAAGAGAGCGACTGCTTACCTGCTAAAAGTGTTTTTATCTTGCTACTACCTGGGTGACTGTCTGATCTAGCTAAATAGCAAGTATTTCTGCTTTTTTAACTGTTTTCAACTGTTTAAAATTGTTTTTGCACCTGAACTTTTAAAGTCTGTCCTGTTTGTTGCATTTGCCTGTTGAGGCTACACACTGAAGTGCGCTAGCCTGTGTTACATATTTATTGCATTTTCCTGCTGTTTATTTGCAAAAAAAGAAAAAAACAAAAACTTATCCTTGTTTCCCGCCTTTCCTCGCCTAGAGAAGTCCAAATACAGGCTTTACTGTATTCTGGACTTTTGGAAAGTTCCTTTGTTGCCCATTTCCTTTCTTGGATAAAAGGAGGCTTCTTTGTTCACCAATGGGAGTGGGGAGCTTAGAGCAGCCTATCTATCCCTGGAGGAGTTTTCCCGGCACAAGAATCTGGTAGTCTATTCACCGTTTTGGGCCAATTTCTAGCTCTTTCAAGTCCCCCTGTATAAAACCCACTTTGGCGCGTTTTTTGCACTTGTTACTACTCAGCCAAGCTTCTCGTTGTCCTGCAGAGTGGTGCTAGCAGCAGAGAGGCTAAAAGAGCAACTGCTTATGTGATAAAAGTTTTTTTTCCTGCTACTACCTGGCCGATTGTCCGATCAAGCTATATAGCAAGTATTTCTGCTTCTTTAACTGTTTTAAACTGTTTAAAGTTGTTTTTGCACCTGCACGTTTAATGTTTGTCCTGTTTGTTGCATTTGCCTGTTGAGGCTACACACTGAAGTGCGCTAGCCTGTGTTACATATTTATTGCATTTCCTGCTGTTTGTTTGCAAAAAAAGAAAAAAACAAAAAAATTATCCTTGTTTCCCTCCTTTCCTGACCTAGAGTAGTCCACATACAGGCTTTGCTGTATTCTGGACTTTTGGAAAGTTCCTGTGTTGCCCATTTCCTCTCTTGGATAAAAGGAGGCTTCTTTGTTCACCAATGGGAGTGGGGAACTTAGAGCAGCCTATCTGTCCCTGGAGGAGTGTTCCCAGCACAAGAATCTGGTAGTCTGTTGGCCATTTTGTGCCAATTTCTAGCTCTTTCAGGTCCTCCAGTATAAAACCTGCTTTAGTGCGGCTTTGCACGATTTTGCGCATAGCGCAGCATCTGGCAGCGCTGCTTAATTGGGTTTAAACCATTTTTGGCTCCACAAAGTCTGCTCTTCACTTTTTCCCTTAGAACTGCTCTAGTTCTCATAATTAACACCCTATTCATTCTCTAAAGCCTGGCACTTGCTCACTAAAGCAATTATGTTAGTCAACACTAAAAAATTAAAAGCACTACACCCTCACAAACTCTCCTTGAGTACCTTACTCCCCATTGGCCCTTTTTTCAATTTTAAAGGAGTTCCCTGTACTATTCTAACATGTCCAAAGGTCACTTGGCAGTCTCCTCTCCGGTCCAGCTGGTGAATCTGGGAATCTTGAGGCAATGTTACAACTGCCTCATGTACACAGACAACCCTCTTTTCCTCCCAACAAGTTCCAACATATGTGAGAGATGCAACCGTATTGCCAAACTGGAGGCTAAGCTCTTGTAACTCAGTACTGGTGTAACCAGTAAGGAGGAGAAAGTATCCATACTCACTGCAATTCCATTCTCACATAGACCTACCACGACAGCAAACCAAACACATAAACACACAAAAACATACTCGGAGGCTCTAAATAAAAATCTGCCTAAGCAGCAGAGACCTCCAAAGCAGACACCCAAGCAACCACTATCCCAAAACAAAACACGTGCAACACATAGTTCACAAAGCCAGTGTGCTGAACAGTCACAGCCCTTAAGGCTAAACAACACACCTGATACACTTGTAAAAGGTGATTCTATCATCAGGCACACTGACGTCCCGCTCACCAGGCTGAACAAGTAGAAGGTCATGGTGAGCTGCCTGTCAGGCACTAGGATCCGCCACATAACACAAGCACTCAGGTCACTCCAAGGCAAGTACAAATATGACTCAGTCATTGTCCATGCTGGTGTGAATGACGTGAGATGTACTTCCCTGGACTACATGAAAAGAGACATAGAGGAGCTCTCTGAGCATGTAGCCCAAGCTGGTATGACCCTGACTTTGAGTAGCATCTTACACTCAACAAGAATGATGCCACAATATGAAGACATGATGAACAATTTCAACAATTGGCTTAAGTATAGGTGTCATTCAAAGGGGATCCAATGCCTGTCAGCCTGGGATGACATGCTCAACAAGCCATGCTGCTTCGCTAGGGACGGCTTGCACCTGTCACCCTTGGGCTTTCAGATATTGGCAAAGGCTCTTGCCACCCCCATAGTGCCTTTTTTAGGCAAGGCTCAAAAGACAAACCCACCTCCATAGGTATCACAAGGGATAAGAAACTAAGAGTAATGCTACTCAATGCCAGAAGTCTAAACCTCAAGATGCACGCACTTGAAACTCTCCTTAGCATGGAGAACATCTATATCTTTGCAGTAACAGAAACCTGGTTCAAGGTTCCTGAGAGCACTCCAGCTCTACCAGGTTATACCTCTTACCATGCTTTTCGGCCCCAAAACTCGGACCAAACCACAAAAGGAGGGGGAGTATCAATATTCATCAAAGATACCCACACCTCCAGGTTGGTGGCACAGCACGAAGCATCAGAGACTATCCATGTGCAACTAACAGTGGGTAAAACTGCCTTCCAGTTTATAGCCTGCTACAGACCTCCCTCCCAAACCCAGGAACCCCACTCGGCCTTCCTGAGAACTCTGGAAAATATGAAGGTCTCTCCAAACACCATTATATTGGGCAATTTCAACTACCCAAACATAGATTGGGAGCATTACTCTAGCTCCAACACCCTAGCCCAAATGTTCCTAGAATTTATAAACTCAAATGTTATGGAACAACTCCCACAAGAGGGGAAAACATACTGGACCTGATCATCACCAACATGGGGACTCTATGCGCCAGACCAGAAGTGTATCCCTCACTGGTAAGATCAGGATGTAAATTAATCTTACTGGATATCCACATCCTGACCCCATCCCCTGCCCAGAAAATCACAGTGAAAAACTTCTCTAAAGCAAACTTCACACTACTCAAAATCAAGGTGAAATCCTTCAAAGCCCCCAGGCCTGTGGAAAATACGGCCCAGACCACAGAATCCTTTATAAACGCATTCTATGAACACCTCCAGGAATGCATGGATCATGCAATCCCAAATAAAACTAAGACCCAATCCCCCAAAGGCAAGTGTCCTGTCTGGTGGACCTCAGCCATAAACAAACTATACAATAGAAGAAGGAAGTTACTACATGATAGAGCAAAATCCCAAAAAGGGAAGGCATTTCTGATCAGTATTAGCAAAAAACTATGGACACTCATAAAATCATCTAAGGCCAGCTTTGAGAGAAAAATTGCACAGGACACTAAAGGTAATCACAAATCTTTCTTTAGTTATGTTAGGAACCTGGTTGGGAATTCCCAGATATGCTCAGAATTAGTCCAAAATGACAAAAAATACACTGAACCCACATACATTGCCAACATCCTGGCCGACAGGATCAGCACAACCCCCCCCCCACCAAAAGAGCAAATATCTATTCCAGCAGCGTGCTGCCTGCCTGATATCTCAGATGCTCAGGTAAGAACCACCCTCTCCAAAGCAAAAAACACAGCATCAATGAGACGAGACAGTGTCCCGGGCTGCATCCTACATGAACTCTAAGATGAGCTGAATGCAAACATAAAGCTACTGTTCAATCTCAGCTTTACTACAGGATATGTACCCAAAGAGTGGCGTACAGCAACAGTGGTCCCTCTCCAGAAAGGTGGCGCCTCAACGGATCCTGGAAACTATCGCCCCATAAGCCTGACTAGCTTGGTCTGCAAAGCTATGGAAAGCATCATCATGAAACTCATATATAAAGATAATGGGGACCTACAGACACTGGATCCTACCCAGTTCGGCTTTGTTAAGGGCAGATCCTGCCTCTTAAACCTGGTTGATTTCTTTGAAACATTCACCAAGGCCATTGATGAGGGGAAAGTGGTCCATACAGCCTACCTGGACCTTGCAAAAGCCTTCGATACAATACCCCACTCGGGCATCATAGATAAGCTATCCAGCTTAAATATAAACCACTATGTCACTAGATGGGTTGCAAACTGACTCAAGGACAGAACCCACATGGTTAGAATTGCTGGAGCCATGTCAGACTCCAAACCAGTTACAAGTGGCGTCCCACAAGGCTCAGTCTTGGGACCTCTCTTGTTCAGTATATATTTCTCGGAGGTACAGGCCAACACAGAAGGACTGTGGCTGACCAAGTTCGCAGATAACTGCAAACTGGGCACCATAATCAACTCTCCAGCTGACACAAGCATCCTCCAAAAGGGTCTCATAGAAACAGACAACTGGTGCCAGAGCCATGACCTCAAGCTAAACGCCAAAAAGTGTTTAGTCATCCCCTTTGGCAAAAAAAAGTGCCCACAAATTATCACATAGGTGGTAATCCATTAAGTATGGAAGAAGTAATTAGGTACCTGGGGACCCAAGTTGATACCAATCTCTCATTTGACAACCACGTGGCCAAAGTGGTTAGAAAAACATTCTATATAGCCCAACTAATCATGAAGGGATTCACATCTAGATCAGGGGAGGTCATTGTGCCTCTTTACTCATCCCTCATCAGGCCCATAATTGAGTACAATGCCCCTTTTGGGATGTACCTTACCAGACACCTGCAGCAACTAGAAAGACCCCAAAAGTACCTCACAAAGAGGATCAAAGGGCTCAAACAGATGGTATATGCTGCCCGGTTAAAGAAACTCCAACTCTACTCGGTTGCATACTGCCTGCTTAGAGGCGATGTGTGCCTGACATATAAAGTCCAACCCGGAATTAATAGACATGCTGCACCTCAGAAAATCCAAATCCTATTGAGCTACGCACTCTAGGGACTTGAACCTCAGCACAGAAATAAATAGGACATGCTGGAGGGACAGATTCATAACCAGAGGCTCCCTTCACTCTGGAATAAAATTCCAGTCCAGGTTAGGCAGAGTCCCTCACTGACTCTCTTCAAGAGGAATCTTGATGAGTAGATAGAAGATCATAGGTTTACCCCGGGTATCATGCCTGTGTCACTGTTAGACAGAGGCACAGTAAACTAAACCTTGAAAAAGGGCATAGTAAAATTCATTTAAATGGGTGGCGAAAGCCAAACACACTCTGGCTAGGCTTACAAATGCCCTAGGGCAGATAGCCTAGTATGAACCTATGAACCTTATGGCAGACACTCAGCATGGCTTCTGTCCTCATCACAGCACTACTTCAGCCCTCCTAGCCTTTACCAACACCATAAACCATAATTGCAACAATAATTATATATCCTCAGCCCTCTTCTTGGATCTTTCCAAGGCATTCGATATGGTTGATCACCAACATTTAATCCACACCCTGCAAACATTCTGTCTAGATACTAGAGCCCTTCAATGGTTTCAGTCCTACCTGAATGGTCGACAGCAGGCTGTCCTCTGGCAGAACAAACTCTCTAGCCTTCTACCTAACACCCTTGGAGTACCACAAGGCTCTATACTAGGGCCCTTGCTGTTCTCCATCTTCATTAACAACCTTTATACTGTCATCCCAAAATCCAGCTGTATCCAATATGCTGATGACTCTACTCTGATTTGCTCGGCCATATCTCCAGTAGAGTTATGGTCATCTACCCAGACCACCTTTAATATAATGGAAAACTGGCTTTCTGAACGTTGTCTGATCCTAAATCCCAAAAAAACTAAAATGCTGTTATTTTCACCAACACGTAAGTCTACCGCTTTCACCGTTACCATAAATTCAAATGATGGCACAATAATCTCCCTTGACCCCCCCTACAAAACTATTAGGTGTCATCATAGATAATAATCTAAAATTCGACCTACATGTTAACCAAACTATCAAAACCATCAATAAAAAACTAGGGTCACTTTACAGAATAAAAGCCTTCCTAACGCCTCCATCTAAAATTGCCATAGCTCACTCTCACCTTCTTTCAACCCTTCTGTATGCATCCCCTCTACTCTCGAATTTAAACAAGACTGTCCTTAACAAACTGTCAATTTGCTACAACCACATTGCCAGGTTTGCTACTGGGCTGCCATTTAGGACACATCATTGCATCAATCTAAACCAGCTTGGGTGGCTTGAACTACACCGCCTAATCCAGTATAACCAACTGATTATGGCCTATAAAATCCTCTATAATCCGGAAAATACTCCTTCACTTAAAAATATTATCTCCCCCTATAACAATCCTAGACCACTTGGATCCTCTAACAAACTAGTAATTCAGACTAGCAAAATTAATAACACAGCCGGTGACTCTCTCTTTGAAAACTCTGCAAGTAGATCCTTGAGCTTTCTTCCAGCTGATATTACCTTACTTTCCACCTTAGGTCAATTTAAAAATAGACTCAAAAACATTTGTCACTTAACTGGCTATGTCACTGTATCATGCCTGGCTACCTCTCTCTAGAATGTGTAAAAATCTGTTAACCAGCTTACTGTGTAATTTAATTTAATCTTGACTCATGCTCGGGATTAACTCTAACCTGTTGGATTTGTTTAACTTGCTTACTTATGTAATCTCTGTAAATAGTCTGTTTGTAATATGTAATGCTGGAATTATGTAATGCTGTATCTGCTTACCCTTGGAGACCCCCCCCCCCCCCGGGCCTCTGGTGAAAATGGACATGCATCCAGTTGGATCCTGGTCAACAAATGTAAAATAAAAAAAAAATAAAATTCATTTAAAAAAAATAAAAATTATACTCTGAGTTTCTAAATAAACTTATGTATTTATATTTGTTTACTAGTGCAGTGCATTGATCTCAGTGGATCGTTTGTAAGCACAGCCTGGATAAATAGGATCACCTAAGAAGTGAGCAAAATGTATTTACAGAGTTATTCTAAATATGTAAACGTATCTGTTATATTTGCTAGATTCAGTGTTAGAAAGGAATGTTCTTCCACTCAACAAAGTAAAGATGTACTTAAACTTCTCGCAGAGTTTTTTTTCAATTCAAATCTAGTATGTGTCAAAGAATTGCTTAGGATTTTTGGATACATGCCTTCCATGACTCTCTTGATTCCCTTTGCCAGACTTCACATAAGAAACATTTAGCAGTACAATTCATCAGTCTGGGCTCCACATCTATTTCCTTTATCTTTTTAGTTCCCTGTTCTAAGGCTTATAAGGCAGAAAGTTCTAAGGTGGGTAGACCAGATGTGCATCATTCTGACTGGTCTTCAAGTCTGCCCATGCTCTAACCCCTCCTACATAGTCACTCTGGCTGCCTATAGGCTAATCCATTTTGGAGATAACTATAAAGGCAACCAGAGTGACTAAAAATCTACAGTACGTTTTTGCCGTCTCTTGCAGATACATCTCTGAGACTTCTCCAGTACAGCGGTCTCCAAGGCTTCCTATCAGACAGATAAAATTCCTTTTGGTGACTGTTTTTCACACATGAAAATATAATAATATATCTTTTTAGTGCTGTATCTATATGTATTTTGTGGTAAATAGCAGTATTTCATTTTAGGAATACCAGTTTTTCTGGCATGTCAGTCCATGATTTGTGTTACTGTCTCTCAAGGGATTTCTTTCAAGGAGTTGACAGTGATTTAGTACTCTAGGGCTATATTTAAGTTTATTTAATTTTTTAAAAGTTTCTGGGAAAGTTTGAACATATTTGTTTTGGAGAATAACTGGGTTTTATGTGACTGATGTGCTCACAGTTGGTGTATTTAGATTTTACTTGATTTTACAGGGCAGCTAATTTATTGAATTGTGTTTATTTATTTATTTATTTAGTTAGTTAGTTTGGCAGGTAATTCTTGTATGTTGCTTGTTTTACTTTGTTGTTGGGTAATTTTGATTAGACTACAAGGGCTGAGTGCTGTTGTACTGTTTAGGCTTACTAGTGACAACTTACCTTCTGACAACTCCTTCTGGCATACCTTACAGCAGTCAGGCTTCTTCCCAGCTACAACAAGGATACTTAGCCAGATCCCAATAAATTTTGGGATCCCCAAGATACATAAACATCAGAGTGACCCCCCCCCTTTTAGATCAACTGTGGCGGCAAAGGGCTCTAAGACAGAACCAATAGCAGCCCTTGTGGATCAACACTTTAAGGCACCCCTCAAGTCCTTTACTTATATCTTGAAAGACTCACGGCATTACCTAGATTCATAGAGGAGAATACCTAGTGGCAAGAACTTTGTGTTCATCACAATTGATGTCATTCATCTCTTTTCTGTTATATCCCATGAGGTAGGCTTGGATTATTTCACTCAAACATTGAGACGGAATGGGTTGTTGGACCAAACCAGGATTAACTTACTGGTGGACCTGGTTGAAATGGTGCTTATCAGCAATTTTCGGTTTTGAGGGTGAATACTTCAGGCAAAAAACAGATGTGGCTATGGGTGCAAAGTGCACCCTGATTTTTGCCATCCTTATTTTAGCTGAATGGGAGAAAAGGGAGATATTTACCTCAGTTTACATGAACAGAATTTTTTCTTATCATAGATTTTTGGATGCTATCCTTATTCTGTGGACAGGAGGTTCTGAAGAGCTGTTAGAATTTATAAATTATTTGAACACAGCGACTGATTTTTTTAAGATTTACATATAAGACCAGCAGCAAAAATATTGATTTCTTCGATATTTTTTGAGAAGAACCGTTTAAGTGGAGAACTCTCTTCCAACATTTTTAGGAAAATATTCAAACACACTCCTAGAATATCATAGTTGCCATCCTTTTCATCAAAAACAGAGGGTCATTAAAGGCCTAATGGTCAGGCTCTCCAGGTTGGTCAGTGTTAGAAAAATATGTATTAACATATGTGTGCAATGCTTATTTTAAATAAGGGAAGATTAACACGTTTTTATTCTATATGCAGCATTAGTTCTATATGAAGCTGAAAACATGCTTTTCTGAAATTGTGCTTTCTGACACTGCAAGATGCACTCTGACCTAGTTTGCTAGCACAGCAAAATACATGTTTTTGCTTTGAAAATGTACTGGAAAGCAGGTGATTTTCTGCTAGGTCAGGAAATTAAATAGAGAATAATAATAATTCTGTAGATCCATTCATTATGAACAATAAGCTCTGTTCATGCTAATGAAAAAGTGCACAAGCTGCAAGAAAGTTAGATACTATAAACAATGAACTGCTTCAGAAATCTGTACTTGCATTGTGCTTGAGTTAGCCATAGTACCTAGACTTGTAACATCACATAGCAAGAAAGTTATAATTGACCGGTGGTTGTCAAGGCCATCCTGTTTACTGACAAATCTTTTTTAAACTTTTAAGAGTCAGCTAGAAATGTGAGAAACATCTGTAAAGGAACAGAATTGTGAACTGGTGATCTACTATGTCAGCCATAGTGGGCAATGTCTTGAAAGAAAGGTATAATAATCGTGACACTTCCTGATTTAGTCAGACAAACTCTGTAACTGCATTTTTTGTCTCCTTGCGCAAGAATAAAGATACCTGAACTGAACCTTATGCTTTTGGTCTTTTGAAGTATTTTCTTTGACATTTTGTGGTCCTTTGGAGCTGGAAACCCTCATTTAGCCTGGGATCAGATGGGCCAGGTGGCAAGAAACTGCGCAGGGAAGATACCACATCGGATCTTCTTCATTGAAAGACCTCCGATTGAATTGTCATGCAAAAGAGGCCAGCCACTTTTCTGATCTACAACTGAAGGCGGGTTTTGTTTGAACAGTGAGTGACCAATCGCTTTTTTCTGTTTTAGATCAGGGACTTGATTGTATTTGCTCTGTGAGAATTTTGTTAAAATTCAGGGACAGAAATATTGCTATCTTGTCATAGATCAGGGAAACAGAATAAGTAGGTAGGTAGTCTGAAGGGACTGTAAACACTTGGTGGTACCACATTATAAATAAAAGGGTTACGTAACATTTAAAAGGTTAGAACAAAATGGGTAATACGTGCACAAAAACGCAAAAGACCCCAAAGCCCACCGTTAACTGAAGACGCAAAATATATGCGATCACAATGCGCCGACAACGTTAGATATTATACTAAATGGGTTAATAAATATGAATTTGATGGGAAACTAGAAAGATCCTCACTTATCAAACTTATTAGACAGTTAAAAAATGATTCTAAAGGTCGGGTTAAAAAACAGCGTAAATTAGGAGTTTCTCAGGCACACAGATGGATTGAGGAAGCAAACCGAAGAGAACAAAAGAATAAAAATTCAAAAGCAATGTTTCTAGACAAAGAGGATAATAACTTAGTTATAGCATCGGCCCCTCCGACCCCTCCGGTTCTGGTTCCCTTACCAGTTCCCTTACCGGAATATGAAGCAAAAGAACAAACTGTCCCACCTCCACAATATCCAGTTGCTCCTATAAAACCACTACCATTTGTTAGAGATCCTATCGAGACTAGGTCTCGAACACGTAATTTAAAAGGGTATATTGAATTATATCAAATAAATGGAAATTCACGGGCTATGAGTGAAGAAGAGATATGCCCACTCATAGAAGTACCAAATCCTTAGGCAGGACAAGAAGGGCAGGACCCAACTCTCTTAGTATACAGACCGTGGACACCGGAAGACATCTGGAAAGCCACAGAGGGAATTCTCCACCCAAAAATTAATTTTAGAAAGTTCTTAGAAGACTTATAGGGCATGAGATTAAGTTATCACTTAAACGGAGAGGAAGTAGAAAAAGTAGTCAGACAAATAGTAGGTCCAGATTGGCACATGATCAGTGGCAACTGGAATCCCCGTGACGCTGCACTTAGGCCCCTCCCACATAGCAGCGCAGAACTAGATAACAGAGTGAAAGGTCTGACAGACCGAATTTCTGAGAAATGGAAGCCTAGGGCAGACTGGACTTGCATTAATCAATGCATCCAACAAGAAAGTGAAACTGTTGATAGATATTTTGCCAGACTATTAGAATGTTTTAACAACCACTGTGGAATGCAGGTGCCTGAAGACCAGACACAAGATTCCCCATATGAGCAGCAGTTAAAGAATGCATTTTTGAAAGACAGTATTGCACCCATAAGCAGTTTTATTACAAAACATATGGTAGACCATCATACAAGCAGATTACAATCACTGCTTGAATATGGTAGACATGCCGAAAGGCATTTTAATAACAAAAAGAAAAAGAAAGCCCAAGTATTTTCTGTGGAAGATGGAGAAGTTTATTTAGTACAGTCCGGACAAAAGGGCAAAAAGAATGCCCAGGGAAACAAACAATATGATCAGTGATTAGAGGATTTTGAAGGGAGAAAGAAAAGAGGTGAGTGCTTCAAATGCGGTAAAAAGGGACACTTGGCAAGGGATTGCAAGAAAAATAAGAAGGCGGAAGTGGAAGACAAAAACAATGAAGGTGAGGACTAACTATATGAAAGTCAGGAATCACTAGATAGGAATAATAGAGAAAGGACAAATGAGAATGTGATAGAAGGAGCAGAGAATGTGATAATAGAGGAAGTGCAGGAAGCTACAGATAGTGAAGAAAACAAAATATTAGACCTAGCCTTACTGAGCTTAGAGTTCTATCTAGCTGACACAAAACCAGAAGTGACACTCCTGGTAGAAGGGAGGGAAGTCAAATTTTTGTGCGATTCAGGGGCATCACGAACCCTGGTACACCCCTACAAACTACCAGAAAATTAAGAATCACATGACTTTATACTAGTAAAAGCAGCTAATGGACAGCTGTATTGGGAGCCTCTCTCCCATAACATTGCAATAACAGATCCTGTTTCAGGATTAACCCAGAAAAGTAAAATTGTTGTTTCTGCAAAATGCCCAGTGAGCCTTTTGGGCAGAGATCTTATGCAACTATTAGGCATAGCAGTAGTTCCAACCATGCAGGGTATGGAAGCACAGTGACAAATTAATACTTTTGCAGTGCAAACGGAAGGTGAGATATTTTACTGGTACAGCCAGGACTTAGTTATGACTGGCCCTGGAGCAGTAACTGAAGAGTTAATGAATGAAGCTATCAGTAAGTTCCCCTCCCTTTGTATTGACATACAACACCTGTTGCACTGTACTCTGTATTATTGTAATACACCAGGACCTGACAAAGAATGTGAACAAGAATTGTTTAGAAATCATGCAAACAGATTAGTGCTGTGTAATTTGTACTGGGACATGAAAGGGAACAGTGTAGTTAGCTGTTCATTACCACAGGAGTTCTTTTCACTTTACAAATCAAATCTATTACCACATGCTAGTTAAAGTAAAGAGAAAGATTTAAAATGGGTAAACCTAGGAGAAAAACATCACAAAATGGGAAAAACAGACAGAATCAGAATTGTCAGAACAGGGAATACAAAAACAGAAACTGAACTGGATAACACAAACACATTCAGCTGTACACTTGTAGTCCAGCAAAGACAGCTGAGAAGCCCTCTTATTAGAAGAGGAAGAAAAAGCTTTGTTAGACATACCAGAAACTCACTGGTCAGCAGGAAAGTCAGACGTAGGACTTATTTGCACAGCAGGACCAGTTACTATCACACCAAAGTCAGCATTTAGACCACAAAAGAGACAGTACCCCTTGAGAAAAGATGCAGAGGCAGGTATTAAACCAATCATAGCAGCTTTACTTAAGAAGAGAATACTGGTGGAATCTCCTGATTCACCATGTAACACACCCTTATTCCCAGTTAGAAAAGCAAACGGAGAATGGCGTATGGTCCAAGATTTACAAGCTGTAAATAACGTAGTAATACCAAGAGCACCTACGGTGCCAGATCCACATACCTTGTTGAATGATTTAAAACCTCAACAGAAGTATTTTTCTGTGGTAGATATCAGCAACGCATTCTTTTTGATGCCAATACACCCTGACAGCCAGTATTGGTTTGCATTTACATTTCAGGGGAAGCGGTATACATATACACAACTACCACAGGACTATAGTGAAAGCCCAACAATATTCTCACAAGAGATAGCAAGTAATTTAGCAGGATTTATCCCACCGAGAGGTAGTCAAATTTTACTTTATGTTGATGACATCCTGCTGGCCGCCCCTACCCAGCGAGATTGTAAGGAAGATACTATAGCATTATTAAAATTCCTAGCAGTTGAAGGACACAAAGTAAGCAAAAATAAATTGCAGCATTGGAGAAAACAAGTGAAATACCTTGGATATGTAATATCCAAAGATGGCAGAACATTAGATGAAGACAGAAAAGTAGCGATCTTACAAGCACCTAAACCCGCAACCAAGAAGGAAATGATGTCCTTCTTGGGTACAACTAATTTTTGTCGAAGTTGGATCCCAAACTATGCTTTGGGATCTGCACCTTTAACCGACCTGATTTTTAAGAAGCCTATGGCAGCACAAGATTTAATACAGTGGACACCAGAAGCAGAATTAACTTTCTGCAAACTGAAACAATTGATAGCATCATCATTAGTTTTAGGATTACCAAATTATCACAAACGTTTTTTTCAAACTGTAGATTGCAAGCAAGGTTATATGACATCAGTATTGACTCAACAGCATGGGGACAAACAACGCCCCATTGCTTATTATTCATCACAACTGGACCCAGTGGCGCAGTCTCTACCCCACTGTGTACAAGCAGTAGTTGCAGCTGCAATGGCAGTGCAGGCTTCAGCCTCAGTAGTGTTATTCCACCCTCTCACATTGAGAGTGCCTCATGCAGTCACAATCATTTTACTGCAAGAAAAAGTAACATATCTTTCCCCTGCTAGACATCTTTTTTGTATGACTAAATTGCCGAGCCATCCTCACATGACAATTGAACGATGTACTACTTTGAATCCGTCTACCTTGCTCCCAACTCTTGTGGATGGCACACCCCATAACTGCCTGCAGGTAATTGAGCAAAAGACACTGCCTAGAAAATACCTCACGGATGTTCCCTTGGATGATGCCGAGGTAACATATTACATGGATAGCTCATGCAAAAGGAGTCCTACAGGACAAAACCTAACAGGTTATGCAGTAGTTTCTAATACTGAGATTGTAGAAGTGAAACCTCTACCACATAGCTTATCTGCACAAGCAGCAGAGTTGATTGCCTTGACACGGGCATATACCTTAGCAAAGGGTAAAAGCGTAAACATTTTTACAGACAGCCAGTATGCTTTTTCTACTGTACATGTTTTTGCACAACAGTGGAAGAATCGAGGAATGGTGACATTTACTGGCAAACCGATTAACCATGCACAGTTTATTTTAGATTTGTTAGATTCTATTCAGTTGCCTCAGAAAGTAGCTATTTGTAAATGCATAGCTCATACAAAACAACAAGATAGGATTTCAAAAGGCAATGCGAGAGCTGACACAGCTGCAAAGCAAGCAGCCTCAGAAGCATTTCTTTTAAATGAGGAATTACAACCTTCTTAGATTTTAGAGTTAGAAATGTTAAAAACAATGCATACACTTACTACACAAGCGGAAAAACAAAAATGGAAAAAACGAGGAGCAATTCTCAAGGAAGGGCTGTACATCTCCAAAGAGGGAAAACCGATATTACCGTCTAATTTATTTAGATATGCAGCTTTGTTGAGCCATGGGCAGAGCCATGTCTCAACAGGGGGGAATGTTACAGTTAGTGAATTGGGTATTCGCTACGTACGGGTTTACAAACTACACTAAAAAAATTTACCTGTCATGTCACATTGTAATAAACATCATGCACAAGGGGCATTAAAGCCCAAGCAAGGGAGTTTCCCTACACCACCATATCCATTTACTACTATCTGTATGGATTTCATAGAATTGAGCAAATGTGAAAACAAAAAGTACTGCCTTGTCATTGTGGATATGCTCTCCAAATGGGTGGAGGCCTTTCCGACTAGTAAACCAGATGCAGCCACTGTTGCAAAGACCCTAGTTAAAGAAATCATTCCAAGATTTGGCATACCAGAATGGATCTACAGTGACAATGGTACACATTTCATTAAACAAACTATACAACAGTTGAGCCAGTATTTTGGGATTTCTTTAAAACATCACTGTGCATATTACACATATGACCCTCAATCTGCAGGGTTAGTAGAGAGGCACAATGGAGTTTTAAAAAATAAGCTTAAAAAAACTCATGGCTGATACACAGAAGAACTGGGTGTACTGTTTGCCCCTGGCACTGTTGAGCATGAGAACTGTTCTGAATGCAAAAGGACTGACACCTTTCAAAAAGATTTTCGGAAGAGCTTATTATATACCTCAGTGGAAACCTCTCATGCCTGCAGATCAGGAAGCAGATTGGATGCTTGCAGAGTATATGAGGAGTATGCTGAATAACAAACATCTTTTACAGTTTAATTCTGTTTCAGATAAAGACCAAACCAAACCATCCGAAGTAGCAGTAGCCCCAGGCACTTGGGTCTGGGTGAAGACAATCAAAAAGAAGAATTCGATGACACCAAAGTGGGAAGGTCCGTATCAAGTACTGCTGAGCACGCGCACAGCAGTCAAAATTGCAGAATGTTCATCTTGGATTCATTTGACACACTGTAACCTAGTCAAAAACTTTGAACTTGATAAAACTCTTGCTAACACCCAGCAGCGGTAGAATGACAAGACCCAGAGATAATAGAAATGCTGAACGACTTCAGCAGTGTTGCATAATCATCTTAATAACTGCATTAGTGACAATGTTCTTTTTGCTGTGGCTTTTGCTGTGGCCTTTCTTTTCTTCAGCCACACCAGCTAGACTGAACAAACGTGATTCAACACTCATATACTGGCATCCGAACTTTAACACTTACCAAGCAATCAAATATGTGTATGCTGAGACTTTTAATATTTCAAATTGTTGGATTTGCACAGCTATACCAACAGCATATGGGGGATTATTGATGGCTGCTGTCCCCCTAAGGGTCAATGAGACCTGGGAAAACTTGATTTTTGAGACTACACCTGTAAAATCTAGAGACAAAATTGCATTATTCCTACCTGTTACACAAACAGGAATTGTATACTTTTTTAAGAATGACACGACTCAAGTAGTTTGGAGCAAATGTAATGTAACGGTTTCTTATAAATGTTATATTAAACCTAAAAATGCTAAAAATACAGAAACAATTTGTGATGCAGATTATGACTCATACTTTGAGTCCTTGCATAAAACTGTCAGTGGTATACAACATAATCCTGTTGTTTTAAAGCAACTGTCTATTATAGATAAGAAAATGTTTCATGCAGGGAAGGTGTATATCAATACTAAGGTAGAAAACTGTTATTTCATATGTGGGAAAAAGGCATACAAATGGATGCCTGAGAATTGGTCCGGCAGTTGTTTTTTGGGTTACCTGGTCCTGGCCATACAACACACTACAGCCTTGCCTCATGGGAGAATTCAAAATGTCAGAGACGTCGCAAAAAAACCTGAAAATCCAATCAAGAAACCTGAGAATCCGATGGGACAGATCATAGCAGACTGGAGAAACCATAACTCTGTGAAAGACAAGAGTAAACTAGCACACATGGACTTGAGTGACACTATCATATCCTGGGCTGGCATAGCCCCTGCATATGGTGCAGTTAAATCAATTTGGGAACTGAGAAAGCTATCCAAACTTCTCGAGGTTATGAGCAATGCAACTTTTTCCACTCTTGAATTAATGACTGATGAACTGAATGCGATGAGAACTGTGGTGCTTCAAAACCGCATGGCTCTTGACTTCACCCTAGCGGTGAGAGGTGGCACGTGCGCTTTAATCAAAGACTTGTGTTGTTCATACATTCCTGACAATAAACACAAAATCAATGATCATTTGGAAGTGATTCAGCAAGTGTCAGTCATGACCAGGCCAGGCCCGAACCCACTGATGGACTTTTTCCAGAATTTGTTTGGGGGGTGGGGTTCCATCCTAATGAACATCCTGATTGCCATTTGTGTGGGATTACTTTTGTTAGGAGCATGTATTTGCTGTGGTATTCCCTGCATGAAAAAAATTAATCAAAGATTTTATAGACATGTCAGTTTCTGAGACTTTGTATCAAAGTACTGAAATTGAAGAACTGTTGAAAAAGGAAAAACTTTCATAAGTTTAAACTGAATGACTCTCTTAGCTGCAAATCCTCAAAGGAAGAGGTTAGGGAAAGAAACAAACTGTTTATGCTTTTGAAATGGAATAAAAAGTATTAACAGGGGGAAATGTTAGAAAAATATGTATTAATATATGTGTGCAATGTTTATTTTAAATAAGGGAAGATTAACACGTTTTTATTCTATATGCAGCATTAGTTCTATTTGAAGCTGAAAACGTGCTTTTCTGAAATTGTGCTTTCTGACACTGCAAGATGCACTCTGACCTAGTTTGCTAGCACAGCAAAATACATGTTTTTACTTTGACAATGTACTGGAAAGCAGGTGATCTTCTGCTAGGTCAGGAAATTAAATAGAGAATAATAATAATTCTGTAGATCCATTCATTATGAACAATAAGCTCTGTTCATGCTAATGAAAAAGTGCACAAGCTGCAAGAAAGTTAGATACTATAAACAATGAACTGCTTCAGAAATCTGTACTTGCATTGTGCTTGAATTAGCCATAGTACCTAGACTTGTAACATCACATAGCAAGAAAGTTATAATTGACTGGTGGTCGTCAAGGCCATCCTGTTTACTGAAAAATCTTTTTTAAGCTTTTAAGAGTCAGCTAGAAATGTGAGAAACATCTGTAAAGTAACAGAATTGTGAACTGGTGATCTACTACGTCAGCCGTAGTGGGCAATGTCTTGAAAGAAAGGTATAATAATTGTGACACTTCCTGATTTAGTCAGACAAACTCTGTAAATGCATTTTTTGTCTCCTTGCACAAGAATAAAGATATCTGAACTGAACCCTATGCTTTTGGTCTTTTGAAGTATTTTCTTTGACAGTCAGTAATGATGATGATTTTTTATGTGAGATGTATACTTTGATTGGAATGTTCAAAAAATGGGGCTATCCCATTAAGCTTCTAACATCAGTTAAAGAAGAAGTTATAAAAAATCGTTCAATGAGATTTAGCCCCATTTTAAGAGGTGGGATGAGTACTATAATGATGGTGAATGTAGAAACACCTAAGAATGATGTTATGGTCTTGCAGTACAATCATTTAGCTCTGGATATGGCAAAAAGTTTATGTAGGATATGGGGCAGTATGCTTGATGCTGAATTGAAAAACAAATTAGGTGCAAAATTTAAAGTTGTATACAGCAGGGGCAGAAATATCAAGGAAATACTTGAATGTGACAATGAAAAGTTTACAAAGACATACATCTCTAGGATGAGCAAATGTGGGGCATGCAGTAGTTGTAGGTTTATTAATGATAGTCCTTATGTGACTATTGAAACATACAACAGGACACTGCAGTGTCCTGGACACTGCAACTGCAATACAAAAGGAGTTGTATATATTGCTACATGTGTGTCATGCCCTGCATTCTACACAGGCAAGACCATCAGGAAGTTGACATAATTCTGGAGCATAGTAGTGATATAAGAAAAACAAAAGAGACCAGTGCTTTATACATGCACACTAGAGAATGCAATGAGTATAAAAATGTTATATTTTTTGTGATAGAAAAAAGTAGGAATGAGAGGGTATGAGTCTGAATTAGAACTTTTAAACAAAGAGTTAGAATGGCAACTTAGACTAAATGCCAAAGAGAAGCCAGGCATTAATGACAATACATCTCTTTGTGTGTTCTAAAAAGAAAAGCAAAAGATGTTTGAATTTTTTATTTATTTTTTTTTTTTGAAGTTTATACTTGATGGATATGTTTTATCTGGTTTAAAGTGCTTATGATCTACCTTTTGCAAAGATTTGTTTCATTTACCATTTTTACAACAGGTTAAAGTTGCATTCCAGATATCTTATTTTCAACTTTTAACTGTTTTAACATGTTTACTATTTATTAATTAGAGATTTTATTCTATATGTTACATAATTTGACATGGCAGTAAATGATGTAAAGATTGACTTTAAGATCTGGTGTTATTTAAACAGAGCTTAAAGTT
This sequence comes from Protopterus annectens, assembly GCF_019279795.1. Taxonomy (NCBI): domain Eukaryota; kingdom Metazoa; phylum Chordata; order Ceratodontiformes; family Protopteridae; genus Protopterus; species Protopterus annectens. The sequence continues at coordinate 663,421,994 of NC_056739.1, forward strand.
GTTTTCACTGACTCTGATGATGCCTTAATATTTTATCAGATGAAAGCGCTTAGTCCATAAATTTTGTATGTTAATTTATTTTATGTTTTAATAGTGTGGAAACATTAAAGTGAGTGCTTTTTCTTTATCATGGGCAGTGGGTTTCTTATTTTTCCGTTATTTGTGTTTTAAGTCGTCTGTGTGCTGGTTTGGAGCACCTATACTTACCCAGATCTTGCCAGTCCTTCTCCTAATGTACCTAAAAAGAAAGAAAAAAACAACTAAAACATGAGCATATGCCTCCTTAGCAGGCCATTACAATGCTTGAGCCAATATTATGTGACTATGGAGTGGCCACTCCTAGTTCCTCAGACCACTTACCTATTTCCTTAAAATTCTCTGGTTTAGCTTCACTGGCCACTATGAACTGGGGGTCAGACATCCTCTGTGCTCTTCTAGTGTCCTGTATGAACATGGGAGAGCTGTCCAGTATGGGTACAGGATATACTTTTAGAAATCTTCTCAAGGTACCTGGAGAAAGAGACCTTTTGTTCATGATGATGTGTTGTCCCCTAACCATTAACCCCTTAGGGATGTGCCTATAAAAAAGAAACAAAAAACTAATTACATTGGAAATAAATAAATGGTTTCTGTCTGTAAAAATTATGTTATTACCTTATCCAGGAGTTTATTACAGTCTGTCAACTCTGGGTGCCATATGTCTTTTTTAATACTTCTTTTCCTCTTTTTAAGGAAAATAACACATTGTCAGATGTATCTGATGTTGACAGAGACTGGATTCTAAAACCCTAGACTATGATGCTGTAGATAGTGAGCCTGAAGCGATACCTATGGAGATGTTTCTTTTTCTAAGATTATTTCCAGATTGAGAGATGTATTTGCTTGAGAAGAGATACATGCTCCCCCAGACTTGGACAGATATTATGATTTACTTGTAAAAGAAGTCCCAAATTCTACACCCATTCCTCCTATTGCATGCTTTGGAGGATGCACTAAAAGTTGCCTGTAATGCTTCTGATTCCCTATCATCATAGTCTGAAAAAGCAGATAAATACTATAGAGTTTCACATGTTAATACATTTCTCTATTCGCACCTTACAGCTGATCCTACTGCAATCACTCTTCTGGCTCAAACAGTGAATCTTGCCTTCTCCAACTCATCTTTTGGGGTTTTGATAAGCATACAGAAATCCTTTCTGATTTCACCACTCAGAATTGCTTTTTCTAGGGTGCTTAAAGACTCATGCAAAAGCATTTTACCCCAACACTAGGTGGAGACATACTGAGAAGTATTCCTGAACTCATCTGTCCCAAGTTTCAGCCAGTGAATTCCTCAGGATACTAGGTCTTATGGCTTTTATGAACCCAGTGATACCACTTGCCAGACTGCACATGAGAAAAATTCAGTGGTTCCTTAAAAACATGTGGGTCTAGCATCTTGACCCCTAGAGTTTCCAGTACCAATGTTGTACTTTGTAAAGTTAGAACTTCAGTGATGGAAGGATCAAATAACTTTCATCCAGGACTCCGTTTTTCTCTTTCTACCCCAAAACAGTTAATAGTGACAGACTCTCCAGATTTTGCTTGGGGTCTCATTTTCTCATTTCTATATGAGTATAAGTACAAGGTCTATGGCACAATTTGGACATATCAAAGTATATAAATCTCCAAGAAATATTGTCTGTAACTCATACTATAAAAGTTCTGAATCATCTTTGGGAGCAAAGCCCTCTTCAGATGATTACTGACAACACCACAGTGATGTGGTACATGAACAAACAAGGGGTGCCAAGTCCTCACTGCCAGTTGGGGATGATTGTTTGGCAGTTATCTGTTTAACACTCACTAACTCTTCAGAATTCTTGTATTCTGACAGAGCAAAAAAAAAAAGGCAGACACACTCAGCAGATCCTGCACAGAGTAGAAGCTCATCTCCAAGGTATTCCAGGAATAGCTCCAAATGTGGGAACAAAACAGTGCTGTTACTCTCCTTTCAAAGCAGATAACTAGAAATGTCTGTATGACAAATCCTTGTAAACAAGCATGGAAAATAGATGTTCTTTCCTTCCCTTCATCTGGGATGTTCCTATATATTTTTCCACCCGTTCTACTGATTTCCAAGTTAAATCTGAAGATTCAGAAAGATTTACCAAAAATCATTGTGGTGATTCCTTTTTGGCCCAGGTTAAATTGGTTCTTGGAATTGGCCAAGTGAAATTACCACAAGTTTCCTCACAGATGGGATCAACTCATACGAGATGAAGAAAGTTTAATATACCCTAACATCAAACAACTAGAATTGACTGCCTGGATGATTTAATAATACTGTTTAGGCACTTTTCTATGAGGATGTCCAGCAGGTACTAAAGGAGGCAGGGACTGCTTTTAGAAAGTCATGTATACTGGCAACAAAATGTATAATTTGATGCCTAGCCAAAAAACAGAGTCTGATTAGGGAGTTTGCATCCTTGGTAATAAAATATTTATGTGGCCTACTGTCCTTTGGCCGTTTCTATGCCTCTGTCAAAGTGCATCTTATGGCCATTTTAACTCATCTTCCCATTGATCCTCCTCTTTCACAAGCAAGGGGCAACAAATTTTGAAAGGGGTGTTGCAAATGCCTTGCAAACAAATACCTCCATCTTGGGATCTCAACTTTTTGATGAAAATATTACTTTCTCAACTTTTGAACCTACCTCTTTGGCTGAGTTGAGGTTCATTACTTGGAAAATTGATCTACTTGTTGCTCTGACATCCGCAAGATGTTCATCTGAGTTGCAAGCTGTCAAGGTGTGGGAACCCTATCTGGTTTTCCATAAAGATAGCATCACTCAGTGGATTAACCTAAAGTTGTCTCAGAGTTTGCTTTAAATCAAGCTTTCAGTCTCCAAATTTTCTATCCAGATCCAAAAAACAACGGAGAAAGTATTCTTCATATCTTGGGTGTGCATAGGCAACTCAGGTACTACCTTAGCAGAATTAAGTCTTTAGGGAAAGCTGTCCAACTACTTATTTCCTATTCTGGGACTAAGAAAGTTCAACCCATGTCTAAACAGAATATTTTTGGATTGCTTTTCCCTGCTATTGTCTTTTGTTACTCCACCATGGCAAAACTATTTCAGGCAGGGTTAGGGTCAATTCTACCAGGGCCCTCATTTCTTTGATGGCATATTAGAAAGCAACGGACTCAAGAAGCATTCGAGAGCAGCAACTTAGACCTCTATTCATACATTTGCAAAGCAGTATAAACTGAATTCTTTGCCTATTTCCTGAGCAGACTTTGCAAGGTCCACCGGCCAGGGGCTCCTGTACTCTTATATTTCTACATCCCAGAGTATTTAAGCTTTGATAATCTACCCATAGGCTATGACAGCTGTGAGAATGCTGAACATAATACAGTTCTGTAACTTGCATGCACCTGTAACAGTAGATATTTGAATTTTCATTGCTGCAGTATCTGCACCCCCCTGCTCTGCATAGTGTATGTGGTTTACAGCTTTTATTGCTGTGATGGCTGTTATGGTTTACATTTGGTTAGTAGTTATCGTTAGTTCAGGAGGAGCCCCACCTGAAGATTTTTAATGATTCTGGCTGCATTGTAAAGTGCAGAATGATATTTATGGTAAACTGGTGAAACTGCTACATAGTTGAATTATTGTCTGGTAATAGGATATTCTAACTAGTTATACTGACTCATGCTGAATAAGACTGGTTGCAGAGTCTGAATGAATTTCTTTGGATGACTTCTAATAGGCTATGTTCACTTGCTCTGCTTTCTGTACAATATTTATGATGGTTGAGCTTATTTTGATGTCCTTATTTTATTGCTTTTAGTCTTACATTCTTTCCTTTTCTCTTCTTTGCTACTTTTAGAGCCACTGAGGACCTGCTCACTTTGGGTCACCCCCCCCCCCACTTGTGTGAGCAAGGAATCCTCTCAGTCCAGCTAAAAGCAAAGAAAACTCTAACCAGCAATCATCCAAAATAGACTGCAGCCCCAGGTTTAACTCCATGAACCTTGTTGTTGCCACTTGTGTAGTGTAGGTGCCAGCTTTTGTGACTACTGTTAAGCCTTGTTAAAATTTGTTACAGTCAGCTAGAGTGCTAACCGCAGGGGCAACAGCTGCAAACCTTATTCCTCTTAGCCCACCCCCACCTCTTTCATCCATTTCACTGTTGATAATTTGTTGTATGTTAAGGTATTTAGCCCTTCTCAATAGTCATAGCCTTCAGTCCCTCCTCCTCAATACTTGCTCTTCACGAAACACCAAACAGAGGTGCAAAGTCTCCAGCTGCTTTTATCTTTAACTACATTGTGTGCAGCAAACAATGAGCAAAAGGGAATACAAATATAAAAGAGAATACAATCTGCCATTGCAGACTAGTAAGCAGCATACAACTTCTACCTGTGGTGTACTCCTACACATAGTTTTTCTTGGAGAAACCTTCCAGTCCTTGAACAAGGGTGCCTGTATGTTTACCTTATTTCCTTGGCTGTCCTTTGATAATTAGCTAGGTTAGCAGTGTGCCTTGGATTCTCCCCTGCTACTTTAAATTCCAATTGATGGTTTCCCTCCCTTCCCCCACCCCCAAGTGTTTGCTCATGTACAGCACACCAAAGGTTTTAAAAACACTGGATGGCATATTTGCTCTAATTGCAACTGAAAGCCCTCCAGGTGTATCATCTCTAGTAAGTGTTCGTGGACAAGCTGATTGTTTTAGCGAAGTTCTATCTGGAAGGTGTAGCCCCACTCTGTTTGCTTCGCTCACTTCACTCCTCTCCCACCCCCATTCCCACCCACCCCATGTCATTACCTTTATACTTATCCATACAACCACACCTCCTCACTTCTTCTCAAATCCCTTACCCCTCTACTTCCTGTTCTCATACTACTTCCCTTCTTTGCTCCTCCCCACACTTACCTACTATCCACTATCAAAGACTACTATACCTTACTCCCACCCCTTCCTCTCATCCTCTGTTCTACATCCCATAAAGTGACATCTCTTACAACTCAAACTATACTCTTACCTTCTCTACTCCTTATACTCTATCACCTCACCTCCTATCACTCACAATTATATACTCCCTATTCCCATCCCTCAAACACCACTCTTATCTCAAGTACTACACCACAACCCTATCTACTAATTTGTCCCTCTATCCTTCCCCCCAACACTCCCATTCCTAAAATAAAAATATCTCCCCCCTCCCCTTTAAAACAAAAAAACAAAGTCTATTTACTCAAATTAAAACCCCATTACAAACCTCTACTTCTATCTGGTGACATTCATCCTAACCCAGGTCCTACAGACACTATCCTGAACAATAAACCCCTGTATCTAAACCTGCCAACCCCTCCAACCCACAAAAGAAGTACAATTATCCTCTATCAATGTCAGGAGCCTTGTAAATAAAGTTCAAGAATGCCATTCTTGGATAGCTAACTATACTCCTGACATAGTTACCCTAACTGAAACATGGTTAAAACCACACCATCTGGACAGTGAAATCATCCCTCCTGGCTATAATATCCTTAGATTAGATAGACCTAAAAGAAAAGGAGGAGGAGTCTCCATACTCTACTCCAATTGTCTCTCCCAAATCAGTCCTACACTAGACTTACCTTCCTTCTCACCAGCTGAACTCCTACTGACCAACTTCAAACTTAACAGTTTCAACATCATAACTGTCATAGCAATCCATATTCCTCCTGGTGATAATATTAACATACTTGAGAACATCCTATCTCACCTCTCATATACCATCCACAATGAAATAATTATACTGGGAGATGTAAATATTGATTGGCTTACAATATAAGCTCCCAACACTACTTCCTGTATAAATATAGTTGGGTTTGAGCAGCTAATCACAACCCCAACCTACATTAATAAATCTCACCTACGTAGCTCTCTTCTTGACTGGATATTGGTCTTCCACCCTTAAAACAATCATAACTCCCAAACCCTTCTAAATGCCCTCAGTGACCACTGCCCTATAACAGTTACCAGACATACTCCCCACCTTACCAAACCTAACAAATTTATTACCGCCCGCTCACTTTCTCATTTATGTCGTAACTCCTTTATTCACCAACTCTCCAAAATTAACTGGTCTTACCTCACCACTCTTCCTTTAGATGAAGCTGTCCACTCCTTCAACACTACATTCCTAAACATTCTTAACTCCCTTGCTCCTCTTCGCGCAATTAGAATTAAATCTAATACTGCTCCATGGCTCACTAAATCTACCAGAACCCTCATGAAAGACCGGGATAGGATTTGGAAAATGTGGACTAAAACTAGGACCCCTTCTCTTCTTCAGAAATATAAATAACTCAGAAATAAAATAAAAAAAATCATCCATTATGACAAAATAAACTTCTATGCCAATCCTCCCTCTACTCTTAAATCAGACCCAAAGAAATTCTGGAGCTCTATTAAACAAACTCTTCATCCAGGAAACCCTTCCTCTCCTAACCCATGTCCCAGTTCAACACCTGAAAACATAGCCAACAAATTTAACAATCATTTTATAAACTCAGTAACCTCCATAATAAATTTTCTCCCCACCAGAAACACTAGCACCCCACAAACTCTATACCTCTTCCAAACCCTCCGAACTCCTTTTCTCTAAAAGCAGTATCAACTAACTATGTAAAGTCATTACTCTCTAAACTTAAACCTTGCACCACATCTGTTGACAAGCTACCCTCTTACTTCCTGCAGATTGCCGCTGAACCTCTTGCCTATCCTGTATCCATCTTAATCAACCGATCCATTTCTGAATCCTATGTCCCTACTGTACGGAATAATTTCTTTACTCTACCTATTCATAAAGGGGGCAACTCCTCAGACATATCCAACTTCAGACTGATTGCTATACTCTCTCCACTCTCAAAAATCCCAGAGAAATGCATTCACAAGCAGGTAATGTATTACCTTCACCAGGAGAACCATCTCACACCCACACAACATGGTTTCCGTCCCAAGCATAGTACAACTACTGCACTCATATCATTCATCAACATAGTCTCCCTAGCCTGAAATAACAATAAACTTGTCTCATGCCTATTCCTTGGCCTTTCTAAAGCTTTTGACACTGTCTCTCACCCACTCCTTCTAGATAAACTCAATAACTTACATTTCTCTCCCCCTACTATCTCCTGGTTCTCCAGCTATCTCTCTACCCAGCAGCAATCAGTTGAATGGCTCTCTGTACTATCCTCCCCCTCTCACTGTACAAATGGGAGTCCCCCAAGGGTCCATATTTGGACCACTTCTCTTTAATATTTTCACCAACTTGCTCTACACCTCTTGTCCCCAGTCATCTCTTGTGCAATATGCTGATGGCTCAACAGTTATAACCATTGCTGACTACCCAACTGACCTCCACTCAACTACCCAGGCATCCTTCCACACCATTGAGGCTTGGCTTAGTTATAACAAACTAATACTTAATCCAAAAAAAAAAATAAGCCCTTACTCTTCCTCTCTAAAAACATCACCACACTCAAAGGTACATTTACCATCCTTATCCTGCAACACTATCATCTCAGCTGAATCTAGTACTAAATTGCTAGGTGTTACAATAGATGATCAGCTTAAGTTTGATATTCATATTACTAACTCGGTAAAAAGAATTCATCAGAAACTTGGACACCTTTTCCGTAGCAAGAAATACTTAACTAACACTGCCCAAATAACTCTCTCCCAGGCTTTATTACTCCCAAAACTCCTGCACAGCTGCCACATATTCACAAACCTAAATTCTGCACTTATTTTCAGGCTTGAAACTACCTATAATAAGATCATCAGATTTGCAGCTAACCAAACCTACAAGTCACACCACTGCCTAGCATTACAGCAACTGGACTGGCTAGAATTCCCTCAGCTGCTCCAACTATACCAACTACAAATCATCCACTCTATCCTCTATCTATCCTCCTTCTGCCCCAGCCTCTCCACTATCATATCCAAATATTCCCCTGCTAGGACACTATGCAGCTCAAATCAAGAATTATTAGACATCTACAAACCCAAAACCAAAATAAGCTGCCTTCTCTATAACTATAACCCAGCTACATCCTGGAACCAACTCCGCATGGAAATAAAACCCCTCCAGCATAGCAAAAGTTTCAAATTTGCCACAAGGAAATACCTAAAAACAAAGTGGTCATGCCACTGTAGCCAACCACCCTGAAACCACCATCCTTTTACCTATTTCACCACCTCACTCTTAATGTAGCTCTAACACTATTCCCCTGCCTCTTCTACCTCTTCCCTTCCTCTATCTCCAACCACTCTTAATTCTTACAGTCTCAAAACAACCTACGTGTCTAGTCTGTCTCCTATACTCTACCTCCCCTACACCTCCTACTAGCCATTCTTACTTTCCTTTCTTGTTTCCAAACTCCTGTGCAACTAGATCCTACCCACTTTAAATAAGCATCTGCCTAACTATTAACTCATTTTGCTCTAAGCAGCTTAAATAATATTGTAACTAGTCACATTTTCTTCTGATAATTGTTTAAAACCTTGTTTGTAACAACTGACATACTTGTCTGCCAATTGTTAATACTCTGTCTAATTGAATTGCCTGAGGAGATTTTTTTCTCACCAGGTCTCTGCTTGTAAGATCCTATAGCTGATTGTTACTACTATGTTACTAAAATTTAATAAATTGTTTTCTAGTCCTGAAGAGCTTTTCTCCACAGGTCTCTGCTGAAAATGAGCCAAAAGCTCAGCCAGACTAACCCAGTTAATAAATGTAAAATAAATAAATAAAATAAATAAATAATGTATAGTTCCATGCAAAAAGCATTAGCCTTTAGACAGCCAGAGGGACTGTGTATGAGTTAGTGACAGCTTTGAGAAGCTGGATAACTGTTGTATGTTTGGTAGGATGTTACCCATAGGCTACTTCAGAAGTGAAGGATTCAAATATCTCTGTTATGAGTAAGTGCATCCTGGTCTTCTATTCTGTATCCCCTGGTCCATCCTCCTCCTCTTCTGTCTGTCACAACATTAATCTCCCTGTCTTTTATCCAGTTCTTCATAATCTGGATGTCCATTGGCAAATCAAGATATTACCTAGACAAAACTTAATCGTTCAGGAAAGTTAGTCAGCTGTTTGTCTCCTATTATGGTAAGAGACAAGGACAACTAGTGTCAAAGCAAACAATTTCAACATGGCTGTCTCATGCTATTTCCTTTTTTTATTCTTACCATAGCACGTCCAGCAAGGTTAATACCTATTCAATCAGGGCTTTCCCTTCTGTGACTTTTTGGTTAATATTCTAGAGTCAGCAATTTAGTCCTCAGTACATCAATTCATAAAGCATTACAAAGTAAATTCTTTTTCCAGATCCAGAACATGTTTTGCTAGCACAATTCTTTAGGGGTTCATGGATTTCTAATTGTCTTCCTTGTTCCTATACATTTCTAAATAGTGATAATCTACTGTAATAGCTTAGGCTACTGTGAAATCGACTGAACATTGAGCATACTACAATTGTGTAAGTAAAAAAAAACAATAGATGTTCAGATAGGTCACTGTTATTGTAACCATTTCCTCTCACTATCCCCTTCTTTGGTTGTTTTGTATTGACAATGTGTGGTTCTGTATATAATATATCCTGTTTTTATGTATTTATTTATTTATGTAGTTTGTTTCCTAGCCTTTTTCTTTTCAGGGTTATTGCCTCCTTTCTTGGGTCAAGAAAGCTCTTAAGTTATTTGGCACCCTTAACTTCCGTTTATGGTGAGCTCTGCTCAAGTTCCTGGCAGTTAAATCAACTGGAAAGTGCCTCAAAGCTTTGAAAAGCTGTCCAGTTGGTCATATCCTTGTCAGGATATAACCCCAGTAGCTCAGGCTACTGCAACAGTGTTGTATTAAAACATCTACTGTTATTACACAGATGTACCGTGCAAATTATTTGCATATGATTTGGTGTTTTCAGGAGGAGTTGGGGGCTGTGGGATAAAATCATTTATTCAATTATATGAGCTATCAAATTTCTGTTTTCCAGTCATAGCTCTCAACCTCTTAGTGCAAAAAATCTGGACAAAGTCAAAAATAAAGGGGGGATAAAGCCCCCAAAATAGGGACAATTTTTAAATATTGCTCTTATAAACTTAAAAAGTTAATAGAACAAAGGTCTTGTGTCACCATTCATTTTATGAAGGATATGAAGCCTGAAACCCACATGCCTGACATTATATAGTGAATTCAGTCCTTACTGATTTACAACAAAAATCCAGAAAACCACAGTTTTAATAAGGAACAGAGCAAAAATATGAAGCAAAAATTTGGATAGCTGAGGTGTATGTTTCCAGTACCAGTACATTACATGTGCAGTTTAGAATGCTTGCTCTACTAACAACAGTTTTTTTTCTCACTCTTACAATGTGGTGCTACATTTGAGTTATTTGGTAGCTTTATCAGCTGTTCTGTTCAGTAAATGGAAACTCACCAACTTTTGATTGTATTTAACACATTTAAGACATGTTGGATTCATAAAGACTTAAGTATGTCTGAATGCAATGATTAAGCTGTCATTTTTGTTTTGTTTCCATCTTGTAAAGTATGTTAGTGCCCATTTTATTTATACTGTGATGGTCAGGTTATGTTCTGTTTATCAGCTTGAGTTTATTAATTCATAACCAGCACAAAAATCAGTAATTATCATCTGTACCAACTACGATGTCATAGGTCCAGTAAAAATCCTCTTTATTTAGCAAATTGCAAAAACATGTATAAATCTTCTAACCAAAATCAACTAGTAGCCTAACTTTAAAAATAAATATTTTGCTTCTTACAAGTAATAAAGGTATCATAACAATAATAAAAAACCTTGAAAATGCCAGCACATTTCATTTTAATGTTCAATATTATTGATAATATTTGTGACAATAAATTTACATTTACTTAATATTTATTGCTATGTTTATGATTTTATGATGCAGTGTACTGGAGTGTTCAAGGTTTTATATTATCATTATGGTATCTTTAGTATTTGTAAAAGCTCTATTCACAAAATATTTGTTTTTAAAGTTGGACTACCTAATTGATTTTGGTTGGCTTATTATTTATTAATCATAGGAATTTAATTTTAATTATATTTATTCTGAGGAAGTTTCTGATGTATACTGGGGAACAAAAGCATTGTTTGAGGATTGAGCCCCCAAGCCTTTCTGTGTTGAAGGAAAGACTTCTAGCTTATCAGCGAGAGTGGTAAGCACTAGACAGCCCATCTACCAAAAGAGGAGTGGTTTCTGGCCCAGAAATTGTAGATTATTGGCCGTTTGGGCAGTTTTTCCATCTCTTTCATCTTTCTGGTTTAAAAGCCCATGTTTGCACTTGTTTCCTGCCTTTCCTGTAACTAGTCTAGTCCAGGTACAGATTTGCTGTATCCAGGACTGTTTATAAGCTTCTGAGCCTCCCAAGCCTTTCTATGTTGGAGGGAAGCCTTGGAGCTTATCAGTGAGAGTGGTAAGCACTAGGTAGCCTAGCTACCAAAGGAGGAGTGGTTTTTGGCCCAAAAATAGTAGATTATTGGCCATTTGGGCAGTTTTTCCCTTCTCTTTCATCTTTCTGGTTTAAAAGCCCATGTTTGTGCTTGTTTCCTACTTTTCCTGTAACTAATCAAGTCCAGATACAGATTTGCTGTATCCATGACTGTTTGTAAGCTTTTGAGCAGTGCCAAGGTCTGCTCTTCAATTTTTCCCTTAGGTCTGCTAGTTCTCTCCTCTCCTGCCCTTTTACTAGCTTGTTTAGCACTTTACCAGACTTCTTGTAGCATAGTTTAGCACTTTACCAGACTTCTTGTAGCAATTATTGTAGCACGCAAAAGTGTTACCAGCACTAAACATTCTACAAGGATACAGCTCCAGTATTTATTAATGCCCAGCCCTCCAGACATCTCTAAAGGTCAGTTCCCTGTGCTTTCTCCTATTAGCCTGGTGAACTTGGGCATCCTGAGGTAATGTAGCAACTGCCTCATGCACAATGACAACTCTCTCCACTTACCTCCCAACACTCAGACTTGTGAGAAATGCACTTATATATCCAAATTGGAAGCCACACGCACTCTCCAGCCAAGACTGGAATAGCTGGTCAAGAGGAGAAGGTCAACACTTGTACCACACTACATGGAACACATAGCCGTCCAGAAGACACACCAGCACTGCCTTCACATAAAAACACAAACCACACACCCACCTTCATGGAGGCTCTCAGTAAAAATCTACACAAACAGCAGAGACCTCCAAGGCAGAAACTCACCCGACCACCACAACACTAATGACAAGACACATAACTCTCTTAAAAAGTGTGCCACTCAACCAAAGCCCCTAAGGCAAAACAGCATGCCCAACACACTAGTCATAGGTGACTCTATAGTGAGGCACACTGATGTCCCACTCACTAGGTTGAATAAGGAGAAAGTAACAGTCAGCTGCCTGTCAGGTGCCAGGATCCACCACATAACGCATACACATAGGTCCCTAAACAGTACAAATATGACTCTGTCATTGTACATGTGGGTGTGAATGACCTGAGATGTACCTCCCTGGATGACATGAAAAGAGACATGGAGGAGCTCTTGGATTATGTAGCCCAGGCGGGAATGACCGTAGCTCTGAGCAGCATCCTACCATCACCCAGAATGATACCACAGTACAAGCAGAAAATGATTGATTTCAACAATTGGCTAAGTTTCTGGTGTCATTCTAAGGGGATCCAGTATCTGTCTGCCTGGGATGACATGATTGACAGGCCTCGATGCTTTGCCAGAGATGGCCTGCATCTGTCACCCCTGGGATTCCGGATACTGGCCAAGGCTCTTGCCGCCCCTATAGTGCCTTTTTTAGGTGGTGTTCCAAAGACCAAATTACCACCGTAACAGCTACAAACAAATGCAGTCTGAGAGTCATGCTGCTCAACGCTAGAAGTCTAAATCTCAAAATGCACTCACTCGAACCACTCCTTAAAATGGAGAATATAGACATTTGTGCTGTAACAAAGACCTGGTTCAAGGTAGCAGAAAGCACCCCTGCACTACCAGGCTATAACTCATTCCACACCTTTCGGCCCCAGAACTTTGACCGAAGCTCCAAAGGTGGTTCTGTTTCCATATTCATAAAGGATGTGCACACCTCCGGACTGGTAGCCCAACACAACACATCTGAGATACTTCAGGTGCAGCTAACACTGGGTAAGACAGTGATTCAGGTCGTAGCCTGCTATAGGTCCCCATCCATGTCCCAAGATTCACATTCCACGTTCCTAAGCACCCTGGAGAATATTAAGGTCCAGCTTAACACTCTCATACTGGGTGACTTCAAATACCCCTCCATTAACTAGGAAAACTACTCATGTACCAATACACTTGCCCAATGCTTTCTGGAATTCATTAATATCAGTGCTCTGGAACAGCTCATTCTTACCCCCACTAGAGGTAGCAACATCCTTGACCTGGTCATTACTAACATGGGCGACCATTGCTCTACACCAATAGTCAACTCCTCCCTGGTGAGATCCGACCACAAACTTATCACCATGGAAATCCACATCCCTCCCACCATTCACAGAGGTAACCACCATGAAAAACTGCTCCAAAGCTAACTTGGGGCTCCTAAAAACAGAGGTGGCTAACTTCACTGCACCCATGCAAATGGAGAATAGTTGCATGACTGCCGAATCATACACTAATACACTGTGCGAACACATACACAAATGCATGGATCTCGTTATACCCAATAGAACTAAGATGTTCTCCTCAAAAAAAAAGGAAGCCAATCTGGTGGTCCCCTGCCATAAACAAACTCTACAACAGAAGGAGGAAACTGATGCAGAATAAGGCAAAGTCCCAAGACTGGAAAACCCCCTTATCAGCCTCAACAAAAGGTTGAGATCCCTCATCACATCCTCTAAAGCTAGCTATGAAAACAGAATTGCCATAAGGCCTTCTATAGTTATGTAAAGAATCTCCACGGCAATACCTAGATTTGCTCTGAGCTACTGCACAATGGTACCCTCCTATACTGAGCCGACAGATATTGCCAATATACTGGCCAACAGATTCAGTGCTAACTTTACCCCCCCAAAGGACCAATCACAATACCAGTAGATTGCCAGGCACCCAGTATTACTTCTGCACAGGTTAAAACAGCGCTGTCCAAGGCCAAGAATACAGCTTCTGTGGGACCTGACAATATCCCTGGCTGTGTTCTACATGATCTACAGAATGAACTGGCACCTCAGCTGTGTGCCATGTTCAATCACATCGTCATCTCAGGCTTTGTCCCTACAGAACGGCATACTGCTACAGTCAACCCTCTCCAGAAAGGAGGAGCGACTACAGACCCTGAGAATTATCAGCCAGTTATCCTTATGAGTCTGATATGCAAAGCTATGGAACCCATCATCATGGACCTAATAAACAAGGATATAGGAAATCTCCAAACTCTGGATCCTACAGAGTTTGGTTTTTTGAAGAGTAGATCATGCCTGCTCAACTTGGTTGACTTTGTTTAGTCAATCACCAGAGCTATGGATGAAGACAAGGTGGTTCATACAGCCTACCTTGATCTGGCCAAGGCTTTTGATACCATTCCCCACTCAGGAATCATAGAAAAACTCACTAAGCTAGGCATCAACCCCTATATCACTAGGTGGGTTGCAAACTGGCTCACAGATGAAACCCACAGTGTGAAAGCAGCTGACTCCAAGTCAGACTGCTGACCAGTCACAAGTGGAGTCCCACAGGGTTCGGTCCTGGCCTGGATCCTCTCCTGTTTGGTATCTACTTCTCTGAAGTCCAGGCCAACACAAAGGGACTCTGGCTGACAAAGTTCACAGACGATTGAAAGTTGGGAGCTATTATTAACTCCCCAGGTGATGTTGACATCCTATAGAAAGGCCTCAATGACACCAACGACTGGTGTCAGAACAAGCCATAGCCTTAAGCTCAATGCCAAAAAATGTCTCGTCATTCCCCTTGGGAAAAACCCAGTTCCCTTGAATTACCACATTGACGGTAGTCCACTGAACACAGAAGGCATTATAAGAGATCTGGAAGCACAGGTTTACACCAACCTCTCTTTTGACCACCATGTTGCCACTGTAGTCAGAAAGTCCTATATGGCACATCTCATTACTAAGGGATTTTCTTCCAGGAGGAAAGAGGTCATTGTCTCCCTCTACTCTTCCCTCATTAGGCCAGTCATCAAGTACAATGCCCCATTTGGCATGTACCTCACTAGACACCTGCAACAACTTGGAGAGGCCACAAAATTACCTCACAAAGAGGATCCTAAGCCTTAAACACTTGTCCTATATGGACAGACTCAAAAAAACTCCAACTCTTCTCTGTCTCATATCGCCTACTTAGAGGCAATATCTGCTTAACTTACAAAGCCATGTCTGACCCAGCTCTATTAGAAATGCTACATCTAAAGAAATCCCAATCCCTCTGCACCACATGGTCCAGTGACCTCCACCTCATTACCACAATCAACAGAACATGCTGGAGGGATAGGTTCATAACCCAGAGACTGCCCATGCTATGTAATAGACTTCCCATACATGTCAAGCAGAGCACCTCACTGGCCCTCTTCAAGGGAAATCTTGCTGAGTGGATGGGAAATAAAAAATTCATCCCAGGGATCACTCCAGTGGCTCTACTTGACAGACGCACTAGGAACTAAGGTCGGATGGCACGATGTCAGGTTAATCCTATGGGCTAGGCTTGTAAAGGCTCCAGGGCCATTAGCCTAGTACACACCTATGAACCTATGATTTATACTTGTTTTTCCAATTCAATAAATAAAGTTGATTTTTACTGGAACTCTGACGTCATGGTTGATACAGCTGATAGCCATTGATTTTTGTTCTGGTTAGCTGTTGTCTTCACTGATGGTGCAACTACGTCACTGTTATTTTTTTTATTAATTTGTATTATTTTGCTATGTGTGGATGTTTAATGGTCTACTGTTGATGGGTATAATAAAAGTTCTGATATGAAAAAAACAAACCCTACTGGCTACTATGTTGTGTTGGAAACAATGGATCACAGCACTCCATCATAGTTATCAGATAGACCTCATAATGAGGAAGCGGTCAGTGGATAACTTATGGTTTGTGAGTTTCTTTCAGGACAAGTTAGAGAAAATAGGATGAAAATGCTAAGATCAGGACTGTCTGACATCAATGACGAGATTAAGTTCAACAGAAAGCCACTTTTGCACAGGGCACAAAAAGAAGTGGGGTGTATGGAGGGTATCAGAAGTTGTAAAATGATGCTGTCTGACAAACTGGAAATGACAAAGCAGATAAAAGTGTGCTAGGCAGTGGGAAGTTCACAATAAGAATACAGAAGGAGGGAGGCAAAATGTAGGGGTACTGACTATTCCCAAGTCTTTTCATTATGGCAATAGAATTGCTAGTCAGAAGAATAAATTGAATACCAATAGAAAAGAAGAGAAGAAGCAGAGACAATCCCACATTATACATTGTTTACAGATAATTGTATGCTGTTAGTGGAGAAATAAGAAGACATCTTAAGAATGGTGCAAAACATATCTGAGGATTTCAAAAGGAATCAGGACTAGAGTGTAACAAAAAGACATAGAAAACAGAGTTCAGCTAGGGAAGCTGCACAAGATGGGGGAGTAAGAGGACTGTGACACAAGCAGGGAACAAAATATCGTGAATTTTAACTATGGATGGTGCTGGAGATAAACAAGGGGAGCAAACAACAAAAGGCTTAAAAAGGTCCTAGAGTGCATATACCAGAAGTATAAAAAGGAAACACAAATCAGGGCGATTGATGAGGAGAATGATAGTTAATGATACAGTGATATACCTGTTGTTCCACAATGAAAACAAATACAATGCAATTGTAGAAATACTTAGGAAATGAGAGAATTATACCTAGGAAAAGGGGCCGGCAAGAATAATGCTAACCACACTGTATGGAAGTAGAGAGGTAGGAAATAGTGGTGACCCCAACTTTAGGAGATGCAGGCTGACTTTTGGTGTAAAATAGCAGATGTGAGGAAGAGAAGAGCTGGGTTGCAATAGGTGAACTTACATAGGGAAATGAAAACTATGCCAGACAGGAAGATCTATGTGCCCCATTTCTAAGAAGATCTCACAAAAGTATAAAAGCAATTAGGAAGATGCCATTCCAGAAAATGAAGATGCAAAAAAAAATACAGAAAATGAAGATGCAAAAAGCAAATGTAACTGAGGTAGATACAATCTATAGTAAGGAATACATGGCATGGAAATGGGTCTTATGGGGGAAGGGGATATGGAAAACAGGCCAGTGGCTGGCAGGAAGAAATGAGGATAGATATGGAAGGAGAAGGAGAGAGGAAAAAAAAGGATGGTGAAAATAGAACAGAGGATGCCTTGATGAAATTTAAACAAGGACTTACAAAAATAGTATCTGCCCTGGGAGATAAAAAAGTGAGAGTAAAGTGAGGGAAGAAATTTCAGTAAGGAAATGGGCAGGGTGGAAAGGGAGAAGAGGAGAAGGGATGATCTACAGGGACCTAAGAAAATAGAATAAGAAAGATGCATGAATGATCTAAAAGTTGGAAAAAGGAAGGGAAGAAGAGCCATGACAGGAGGCAGTGGAAGTGTGCCTCATGACCAAACTCTGGGGTGTATATGAGAACATTAGTTGAGAATCTTGTATAGCTGGTACAAGAATCCCAAAAGACTGTGAATAGAAAGGAAAAAGGTAACAGCAGCATATTGGAAGCATGTATAGTGTGGGCTATGATGTCATACAGATATCCACAAGTTACAAGTGCAGATGTACTAGAATGGAAGAAAGTTTGGGGAATACAGCCAAGAAATACTTGTGAGATTTGCAGTTTTGGTACAAAGGATCCATGAACTAGAGAGAGAAGAACTAAAATAATGTTTGCTGGTGTTGGCTTTGTGTGTCACAAAACCTATTTCTAAAACAGTACAAAGCACATTAAACACAAAATATGGATTATTAGAGGGCATGATATGGTTATATGGGAGACAAATCTGTCCCTCCAACATGTTCTATTAATGTCACATACCAGGTTAAGGTCTTTAGACTGAGTAACCCTTGTCCAATTTGACTTGCGGATATGCAGCATTTCCAATAAAGCATGGTCAGAGATTGCCTTATATGCAAGGCAGAGATTGCTTCTGAGTAGTCTGTATGAAACAGAATAAAGTGACAGTGGTGTCAGATTATTCACATAGGACAGATGCTGAAGACCTTGAATTTTCCTTGTGGGAACCTCTGTTGTCTCTCCAATTGCTGCAGGTGCTTGGAAAGGTACATACCAAAAGGGGCATTGTACTCAATTATTGGTCTGATGAGGGAAAAGTACAGGGAGGCTATAACTTCTTTTCTTTCTGGAGGCAATGCCCTTACTTCTGAGATGAACAATACAGAATACCCTTCTTACCACTCTGGAGACATGGTGATCAAAGGTAAGATCGCTATCAACCTGTGTGACCAGGTCTCTCACCATTGAGTGCATACTTATGGTGTTTCTATTTATGTGGTAGTTAGCATAAACATCGCTCTTACTGAAAGGGATGATAACATATTTTTTTTTGTATTGCGTTTAAGGCCATGACTTTGGCATCAGTCATCTGTCTGTGTAAGATCCTCTTGTAGGATGTTGACATCATCTGGAGATTCTATGACCACTCCCAGTTTGTAGTCATCAGCAAACTTTGTCAGACACAGACCTTTAGTTTTTGGTTGTACTTCAGAGAAATAGATTCCACACAGTAGAGATTCCAAGACTGATAGCTGTGGAACAACATGGGTTACAGGTCTGCTGCTGGAAGTGGATTCCCCTGTTTTGACTATATGGGTTCTATCAGTGAGCCAGTTAGTGACCCATCTAACAATATAAGGGTTGATACCTAGCTGGATGAGTTTGTCAATGATGCCAGAGAGGGGTATAGTGTCAAAAGCCTTGGCTAAGTCTAGGTAGGCCATATGAACAAATTTCCCCTCATCCAGGGCCTTGTTGACTGCCTCAAAGAAGCTTTAACAGGCATGATCTCCTTTTAACAAATCCAAACTGAGTAGGGTCAAATGTTTGGAGATTACCTATACCATTGTTGATAAGGTCCACGATGATTCACTCCATGGCCTTCCAAATTAGGCTAGTCAGGCTAGTAGGTCTATAGTTTCCTGCGTCAGTGGATGCACCACCTTTATGCAAGGGAATAAAGGTGGCCATTTTCCATTTAGCTGGGACAAAGCAGATGCTTAGACTATGATTGAAAAGAGTACCCGATAGTGTTGCTAATTCTTGTTGGAGCCCATGTAGGATGCAGCCTGGAATGTTATGTTTTTGGCCTTAGAAAGGGTGTTTACAACCTGCTCTTTAGAGATACAATGTAGGAGACAGGTGATAGGGATGTCATGGAGTATGTGTGGCAGGGACAGGGGATTGTAGTTTTCACAGAACCTGTCAGCCAACAGGTTAGCTATGTCCACAGGCTCAGTATATGAGGTAACATTAACTACCAGTTATCATCCTTGGAGGCTTTACAAACATCTGCTCCTGATGTTGAGGGGGACCCTTGGCTGATTATATCTCAGGGACCAAGGGACCGAGGTGGATTCCACAGGTCTTAAGAAGGAGATCCCTACTACACTTAATGAATGTTGTAAGGAGTCTGACCCTCCAAGGGATTTTCATGTGGATGCCCTACAAAAAAAGAAACAGAGGATCCCTAGTATACTCAGGGATTATTTAATGCTTTAATGGCTTTAAAGCCTTCTCAAGGGGTGTTTGTGCCTTTCCCTCCCTGGTCTTCCATTCCTCCTAAAGGATCCAGGGAACTAGACTATTCAGATGAGAATCTGGCTTCTGGAGAAGAATCCCTGGCTTACTCTTCTCAAATCCCTACCCCCTTAGACTATGATTCAGAGGAAGATGATTCTATTTGTCCAGATTCCCCTTTGGAGGAACTCTTCCTTGGGAATAGTGTTGCTTGTATGATGGAGTATAAGTGTGATTGTTCTCAAGTCTCTGACATTCAGAAATGTTATTATGAGCACTTCCAGATTGGAGTCTCCTAAGCCATCAGCTGTTCCTTTCAGATACCTTTTCAGTCGCTTGTGCCCAAGAAACCTGATACACTTTACAAGGTGACTGACAAATGTAAATTTCTTTATAAATGTACGTCTACTGACCCTTTGCAGTGTCTGCCTCTTCTGACAAGCTCTCCAAGCTTTTGCCCTCTACCAAGTTGCTCGTTTCAGATAAGGATAGTAGGGCTATGGAGAGGCTGGGCAAAAAGGTTTACACTGCTGCTACTTTATTCTTTCAGGTCATCTGCTACCAGACTGATATGGCCAGATTTATTTAACCCTCCTTTTTCAGGTTTCCAAAATGGTTTCTGACCTTCCTGACTTTGAGGGGAAGGTTTCTGCCATTTCACTGTCAGTCTATAACCTCTGAAGTCGCTCATTACTGTATAAAATGCAGATACAATGCAGCTGATGCCTCTTCCAGGGCTGCTGCCTTTGGTCTGTTATGAAGCATTACTTTTGTCTCCATCTTCAGGCTTTGCCTACTGACATTAAGGCCAAACTGTTTGATGCTCCTTTGGATATTAAAAATCTTTTTGGTGCTGCTGCTGCTGAACTTTTCAAGTCTCTCCCGAATAAAATAAAGTATTGCAGGTGTTGAAACAAATTTTTGTTTCTCCTATTCTAAGTTTCATTAGAAATATGCCTCCAAATCTGCTTTTGTTTGTAGGTATTCTCACCCTCTGCCTAAGGGGGAGGAGGGGAATGGTTCTAGCAAGTGCCTCCTGCTAAGTCTACTCAAAACCCTACCTCCTAGAAACCTGCTTTTCAAGATAAGCTGGGTTCCATTTGATAGTTTGTTTCCCCTTTCCCTCATCTAGGTTCCCTATCCCTCTGTCTTTTCCTGCTTCTTCCAAATTGGTTAAAGATCCAACGCACTTTTCTATCCATTATCTGCCAGGGATATGTCATTGTTTGGAAATTCCTTCCTTCTTTTTTGGGCATCCTTCAGCTTTTTGTTTTTTCAGAGTTGGCCTGTTCTGTTTTGGTCCATGGCACCATTCAAGCAGTACCTCCGTCCCAGCCAGAGAGATGTTTTATTCCAGAATGTTTTTGGTTCCCAGTAAGTTCGGCATTTGGAGAACAATTCTGGATCTTTTCTAGCTCAACATCTTTCTCAAGATCTATTCCTTTTGAATGTTGCCTTTTCAGACTCTATTCCCCCTTCTTCTACAACAGGCCTTTCTGGTCTCTCTGGGTCTCAGAGATGGCTACCTTCATATCCCTGTCCATCCCCTTTTCAGGACATTTTTACTTTTGCCTGTTTCTTCCTTGCACTTTCAGTTTTCTGCTTTGGCTTTGACCTCTCTACTGCCCAAAGGGTATTCGCCAAAAGCATTTTGGCTACATCAGCTAGAGACAATCATAAAGCCTTCTTCACTAATGTCCACAATATCAAAGGAAGCAAGCAGATCTGTTCAGAACTGGTGGTCAAGGACACCACATTCACAAATGCTGTAGATATAGCCAATCTACTGGCTGACAGGTTCAGTGAAAACTTCTCCCCTCTGTCCCCCCATCAGTAAATCAGGACATCCCCGGTACCTGCCCCCAACCCTTATCTCTAGAGAACATGTCATCAATGCCCTCTCAAAGGCAAAAAATACAGCCTCCATGGGACCTGATAACATCCCAGGGTGCATCCTACATGAACTCAGGCGTGAATTTGCAGTACCATTAGGCACCCTATTCAACCAAATCCTGAGTACTGGCTTTGTTCCAGTCAAGTGGAGGACAGCCACTGTCATCCCTTTACCCAAAGGTGGAGCATCCACCGATCCAGGAAATTATAGACCTATCAGCCTAACTAGCCTGATCTGCAAGGCTATGAAAGAATTATCATGGACCTCATTAACAGGGACATTGGTAACCTCCAAACACTTGACCCCACACAGTTTGGCTTTGTCAAGGGGAGGTCATGTCTGTTAAATCTGGTTGACTTCTTTGAGACAGTCTCCAAAGCCATGGACGAGGGGAAGATGGTGCACACTAACTACCTTGACCTTGCCAAAGCCTTCAACACTATTTCCCACTCAGGCATAGTAGATAAACTCTCTCAACTAGGCATCAATCCATATGTTACCAGACGGGTATCAAACTGGCTCACTGCTAGAACCTACCTAATCAAAATAGGGGAAGCCACCTCAAGCAGTAGACCAGTAATGAGCGGCGTACCCCAGGGATCGGCCGTGGGGCCTCTGTTATTCAGGATATACTTCTCTGAGGTGCAGGCAAAAACCAGTGGGCAACGACTGACAAAGTTTGCAGATGACTGCAAGCTGGGTGCAGTCATCAATTTCCCAAGTGATATGGATGTCCTCCATGAGGGTCTCATCCAAACAAATGATTGGTGCCAGAAACATGGCCTCATGCTGAATGCAAAAAAATGCATCATCATCCCCTTTGGGGAGAGTGATGCTCCCACATATTATCGCATTAATAACAATGTCCTAAGTACACAATCAGTAGTGAGGGATTTGGGCACCCAGGTTGATAGAAACCTGACTTTTGACGACCATGTTGCTTCTGTTGTATGGAAAGCATTCTACATGGCCTACTTCATAAGTAAGGGTATCTCATCCAGGGGCATAGAGGTCATAAGATCCCTGTATTATTCCCTTATAAGGCCAATTATTGAGTACAATGCCCCCTTTGGCATGTACCTTGCAAAGCACATGCAGCAGCTGGAGAGACCACAGTGGTTCCTCACTACAAAACTCCAGGGCCTCAAACACCTACCCTACACAGATAGGCTAAAAGCCCTGTCCCTCTACTTACTTTCATACAGACTCCTCAGAGGTGACCTCTGTCTGGCATACAAAGCACTCTCAGACCCCACATTGATGGACTGCTGCATATCTGCAAGTCAAGCTCCACTCAAGCAACCTGTACTCTCGACCTCAGCCTGGACTATGATATCAACAGAAATTGTTGACGGGACAGATTTGTTTCCCAGAGACTCAACCATCTGTGGAATAGACTCCCACTCCATGTCAAGCAGAGTACCTCATTATCCCTTTTTAAGTGCAACCTGGATAATTGGACGGGAAACAGAAAATACACTCCGGGTATTCCACCTGTGTCCCTTCTGGACAGGGGCTCCAGGTGCTGACTTGTCAAACATGGGCTAAACTCATGGCTAGGCTTATAACAGCCTCAGGGCCAATAGCTTAGCAACTTCCTATGATCCTGTCATTGCCTTTTGCAGGATGAGAGGAGTTCAGATCTTTCCCTATCTGGACAATCTGCTCATTCAGGCTTCTTCCTTTATGCTCTGCTTCGGGATCTCTAGTTTACTATTTCTTTCAGAAATTAGCTCTGACACTTTCTCAGGATCATATTTTCCTCAGTTGCAAGCTTGAGACCATCCCAATGCTGGCATCTTTGCCTGCCCCAAGGCCCTTTCTCTTTCTACATTTTTTCCATTCTCTTCATCATCTGACTTGAGTCACAGCCATGGAATTTCTCAAGGTCCCCTGGTTTATGGCTTCCCCCATTCCCATGCTCTCCCTGGCCAGTCTTCACATAAGAAAGCTTCAGTGGTATCTGAAGTCAGTGTGGCTCCAACATTGTCACTCCCTGGACTTCCCATTCCTCTTCCTTCCTTGTCTCAAGCTTGAACTTCAGTGGTGGATTCATCAACTTTCTCTCAACCCATGACTTCCTTTCCAGCTCCAATCCTAACTCAAGAGCTCTTTACAGATGCCTCAAACAGGGCATGTAGGGGGGCTTCCTTTGGCTCTTTTAAGGTTCAAGGCTTCTGGCATCTTCATCAGAGGTCAGATCACATCAGTATAAAGCAGGTGAGGGCTGTGCTTCTCGCTCTTCAGGGTTCTCTTTCCCTCTTTCATCCCGGACCCCCAAAAATTTTACAAACAATACAACAGTAATATGGTATGTCATCATGCAAGGGTGTACTAGGTCTTATCCTCCTTGCAGACTAGGTTTTCATGTCTGGGATCTAGCTGTCCAGTATCAAATTACTCTTCAGGCTGTTTACATTCCCTCAGAGCACAGTCTAGTGGCTGGAATCTGAGCAGGTCCAGCACACTAGCTTAGGAATGGATGCTTCGATGCTTTACAGAGATGTGTTTCTGGGCATTGTCCCTCAGTGGGCTATTCATCAGGTAGAACTTTCTGCATCACCTCTGAAAAGACAACTTCCTCTGTTCTGTACTAGATTCCCAAGTCCTCTGGTTTGGAAAGTGGATGCCCTGTCTTTTCTTGGAAGGGTATGTTTCTGTACATCTTCTATCCCCTTCTGCAGTTAACATCAGTCTTACACAAAATCAGGCAGAACTCTCCCAAAATCTTGCTAGTGACTCCCTTTTGGCCCAAACAGCACTGGTTCCTCCTTTCTCACTTGGCCAGGGACAATACCACAGTTTACCTCCCTGTGTGTATCTCTTCACACAAGATAAGGAGGTCTCTTATCCCTCCTCACTTGTCCACTCCTCTACTGACTCTGTGGCTGATAGGGTTTTGATACCTTTTAGGTATCTCCCTTCTGCTGATGTACTTCATGTCCTGTGACAGGCCAGGAAACCCACTACCAGGAAATTTGTTCAAATGGAAAAGATTTTTTGTCTGGTACCTCTTTCACCATCAGGATCTCCTATCTGTGGATGTTCCTCTGGTTCTGTCTTCTTTATGGGATCTGCTCCATGCTGGGTTAGCATATTCTTCAGTTAAAATTGACCTGTCTGCAATTTCTGCATGTATGCCCTTGACACCTTCTCCTCTGGCCTCTAGATTTGAGGTCAAACAATTTCTTAAGGCATTCTACATATCAGGCCTCCACAGAAGCCTATTCCACCTTCCTGGGACCTTGATTTTGTACTTGAAAAATTGACTCAGGTTCATTTTGAGACTTCTTCTTCAGCTTCCTTACAACATCATACTTGGAAGACTGTTCTTTTGGCTCTCATTTCAGCGAAGAGTGTCTGAACTCCAGGCTCTCATGGCTGTTCCTCCTTTGTTAGTTTTCCATAGTGACACGATGTCTTTTTGTATTAACCATTATTTTATGTCCAAGGTGGTCATTGAGTTGTCTTCGAATCAGTCTATTCATCTGCCTTCCTTTTTTCCTCCTTCACAGTCTGCCAGTGAGAATGTTCTTCACACTTTGGATTTGCATATATAGTTCAGATATCATTTGAATAAAACTAATGTTATTCACAAATCTGTGCACCTTTCATCCCAGGTATTTGGAGGTGGCTGTTTCTAAGCAAGCCATCTCTTCCTGGATTTCTAAGGCCATATCATTTTGTTTTTTCTTTCATGGTAAATGTTTTTACTCATTAGTAAAAGCTCATTGTAGCAGGACTGTTGCCTCCACTGGTGCTTTTTTAAGGGTCTGGATACCAATTCTATCCTTGAAGCTGCTATTTGATCCTGTGTTCATACTTTCACTAAGCAATAAAAGTTGGGTGTTCTTTTCAGGGCCAGAGCTGACTTTGGCAGGGCTGTCCTGCATAGGTTTCCAGAGGGCTTTTCCATGCTGTTCTCCTTCCAGGTTTCCTCTTAAGCTTTTGTACTCTCTCTTAGATACTGCAACAGTGATATAGAAGTACATAGTACAGTTGTGTAAAACCTTAGTATAACAGTAGATGTCCTTCTGTTCACTTTTGCAGTATCTGCTGCCTCATTACTGCCCCTCTCTTCTAGCCTGTTCATTCTTGCTTTCCTGGTCAAGAGGCTTTTTTCCTTTTTTCTCCTTCTGGATGCACATCTCTTTCTCCTTATCCCTAAGGACATTCTGGTCCTGTTTTTTTTTTCATTTCTGAATGTGTGCATCTGTATGTAACTTTTATGAATGAAGTCAGTGAAAAGTGGCAGGCTCAGATGAAGGAATGGCAGATATGATCAAAATGTCAGGTGAGTTAGGGGAGAAACAGTGCCAGAGGGTACTCCTAGCAGTGTGGAGAGAAAGGTGCATTCTAGAAGACTGGAGAATAAACACTCTAGTGCCAGTGTACAAGAATAAAAGGGAGATCCATAACTGTGGACAATATAGAAATATCAAACTCCTGTCACACTGCATGAACGTTCTAAAGATGTATAAATGAATGCTCAGAGAAGTAGAAAGTGCGATGGGAGAGAAGCAGTTTGGATTCAGATCAGGATTCAGCATAACCATTCCAGTATTTGCAGTGAGACAGATACATGAGAAGAATCTACAGATGAGAAGACCGTCCAACTGGGCATTCCCAGACATAGAGAAAGCATATAATAAAGTTGAAGAAAGCTGAGATAGACAGTCCTGCGATGGTTCAAGGTACCATTACACAAGTAAGAGCACTGTTCAGACTCAGTGAGTGGTTCCCAGTGGGATTAGATTTGCATTAGGATTCAGCTCTGAGCCCACTGCTGTTTATACTGGTGATGGACTATATTATCAAACAGGTCAGAGTAAACAATTCCACAAAGCTTCTGTATATAGACATTGTGGGCAGAGTCTGAACAAGAAAGTCAGCAAATGATAGGGGAATAGAATACAAAACTGAATGCACTCTTGAAACTGAGCATAGATAAGACTATTGTAAGGGCTGCAAATGACTGAAATCAAAGAAGGTTAAAATTGAAATAGACAGAAAAATAGTGGAACAGGTTTATAGCTTCAAGTATCTGGTAGGGGTTTAGAGGAGAAGACAAGTCTGAATAAGGAAGTCAAAGCTAGAATCAGAGTGCTGTAGCCAACTGGCACAGTGTGTCAGGAGTAGTACATGACAGATGAATGCCAAAGAAGCTAAAAAGTAAGGTGTACAAAACAATGATGTAGCTGAATGGTACATAGACATGGGTGGTGAAGGCAGAGCAGTTGAGGAAGCTAGAGGCAATGGAGATGAAGTGCCTGACACAGGTAGTATGATGCACTCTGTGTGGGTTGGATGCAGAAATGAGGACATCAGGGCAGAAGTGCAAGTAGCTACACCTGCAGAGAAGGTCAAAGAGAACAGATTACAGTGAATTCAGCACATGTGCAGAAAAGCGGAAGACAATTTAGTGAAGAATATTTGGTCCAAATTGGAAGAACATTTGAAGAAACGGGGCATGCATGGATGAATTATGTGAGAGAAAACCTGCAACAGTCAGGCATGAGTGTCAAATATGGCAGGAGAGTGGCACTGAATAGACAGAGATGGCAGCAGTTGACACAACACCCCGACTCCATGTAGAAAATGGGAGAAAGATGGGGTTAATGATGATGATGATATCAAAGTGCTGGATAGTGGGAGTACTGCAGGAATGGGAGAAGGGTGGGGTTAATGATGATGATGATATCAAAGTGCTGGATAGTGAGACCACTGCAGGAATGGGAGAAGGGTGGGGTTAATGATGATGATGATATCAAAGTGCTGGATAGTGAGACCACTGCAGGAATGGGAGAAGGGTGGGGTTAATGATGATGATGCTACCAAAGTGCTGGATAGTGAGAGTACTGCAGGGTTGGAACACAACATGGAGAATCTTCCATATGACTGCCACATGGGACACAACAGCATGATGCTGACATGACTCACTACAGTGCTGTTGTGGTCCAGCAGTGGTGGAGGAGAAATACAACCCTTTACAGACTGAGCATGGAAGTTCACACTTAGAGCTTTGCTGGTGCAGGAGCAGTCTAGCTTGCTGTTTTCTACTCAACAGATAACATTGCTAGTGCCACTAAACAGAATCTGTCATTGGTGTTAACACTAGCCAACACATTCCACTCAGTCTTGTCATGCCTATATTAATAACCCCGCTTCTAGTCTCATGGGGACACTTGATATATAAATTACTGGTCTAGAATGGTTACCCAGAAGATGTGGACATGGCAAAACATAGGCAGGCAATTCAGCAACAAGCAGGTACTGTCTGTGTGATTGACAGCACTCTGGCTGGTGACTTAAGTGTCTGCACATCTCTGGTGTGCATCTATTATTAGTCTAAACTGTGTGTCTTCCCATTGCTTTGGAGATGAAGAAATGACTACTCTCATTCCCTGTATTCTTTTTAATGTTATAGTTAGACATTTATAGTTTATATGGTTACATGGATTATTGATTGGTAGTAGAACTAAAAGGCATACCTACCACCCAGAAACCTGCAGAGGTTTACATACCATCCAAACACTTGCTGGATCATTATATCACCCATTGACTGTGTCAGCTTTTTTGCCTTTGCTGTTTTTGCAGGCCATTGTGGTTTTAAAAGTGGTGGCTCATTATCCTTCTATTCTTCCTGCTACCTTTGTTTGTTGGGGGAGCTGAGATATTGTGTGTTTGATCATGCGCTATACAACAGGCTGTAAAGATCTGACAAGCTTAGGCATGTGTGTACTGCAGGATCTCTTCTAAATCATCAAGGAAAAAAAAGATTTTAGGAATGCAATTGCACTGTCAGTATAGTTCCAATCCCTGTGGTTGGCACAATTGTATGACACCTACTGGGATGTCTGTGGAAACCTGATTGATGTAACCAGACACAGCTTTAGTGACTGTGAATAGCATCACCCAAGAGATTACCATTGGGGATGAAGCTACCTGGCACACAGTCCTGGAGTACAACATGTTGGTGAAGTTGGCTTTCTTCAGGATTGTGTGGGCACACACATCTATAATATGGCCCTTGGGGGTCACAAAGTAATTAGCAACTGTTAGAGCATTCACTATGGTAATTTATATCTTTAGGCACATCATTAATGGGAGGTTTTCTAATCATGACACATGGCATTCAGAGGACCAAGTATGCCCACTTGCCAGGGTTCCATTATGCCCAAGTTGTTAGTGTCAAAATGTTGATCCGTGCATATCACAGCAGGGACTGCATAAACTAAGTGGCAATATTACTTATGAAGTCCTGTAAAAACTCCTGTGTGTCCCCATTTGGATGGTGGAGTGACCTGTTGGCCAGTATACTAACTGCTAATACTACTCATGCTTGCACAGGTATTACACGACCCTTATGACTCCATCCCCTGAAGGAACTGCACAGTAAGCCAATGCAATTGTATTACTGAAACAGTTTAGCTGCCACTTGTGGGAGAGTAATGTAGATGAAAATGTGTTCCTTAAACACCACTCCGCCCAGTTGTGATGCATGGTGCAGGGCCTGTGTCTGATAGTGTCACATGTGCTACTATAATATTTGAGATGAAAAATGGTGTATTTTCATTTTGTTAAGTGATCATCTGCAGTTACTAATGCATTCACTCTGGTATGCTATCTGTTCCTCTGGGATATGGATGATGCACCATATAAATTACCTCCTGCAATGTCAAGTATGTACCAAATGCATTCATCTAGACTGAGTATTGCTTGCAAGCATACTGTAGGTTGCAACTTAGATGCATATTACACGTACATTTATGAATTCTGTAAGGCCTTAGTATTTGCTTTCTGATACACATTGCACAAATGTGTATGAATATTGAGCTTCATTTTAAGTGCATAAACCCTATGAAGTATGTTGATGAAATCACTAAGACAAAAGCCCCAAAGATGTAATGCACAATCTTATTAAACAACACAGCTGCATTATTTTAAAATATATAAAATAGCAAAGTCTCCTTGTGGTAAGATTTCATTATGTGTATAAATTCCAAATCACTTAATATACTTTGGTATAATTGCTTGTATGTATTTGTGGAGTTTTACTCTCTGGGACTTCGCTGAAAAGGGGCTCTATGCCCATTCAGACTGTCCCAGTCAATAAATAGGCATAAAAAATAAACACATTTAAACATAGCCATAAAGTTGTGAAAAGTTAACGTTGCATAATGAGTGAGCAAAACAACCGCAACATCTTCAATGTAGGCCTCACTCTTAGGACCCCTCCCCCCCAACAAAATTCCTAACTATTCATTTTTTTCCATGTAATTCTTGATAAAATGATAAAAACATGCAGATTGTATATTATACAGTTATTTAATTGAAAATGTAGGCTATATTCCTTCATTCTAACTAGAACGAGACAATTATCCATTTGGAAAAATAAAAATATTACTTTTATAACTCGCTCAGCACTGTCATCCAGTCAATGAAAGTAATAAGTAATAGGAATCGGTTGTATCAGGCCCTAGAATCTGCAAGCAAGTGGCCATAATTTTCCCTTCAAACTACATCTTATAGAAGGCCATTAGGTCAGTGTTCTTTGCTCAGAATGAGACCATATTCTGCTGCCCTGACTTATATGTGCTAGACACCAACCTGTATTCTGAAGCAGTACAGTATTTAAGGAAATACAAAGCATCACCTGTGAAGTTGAATGTCTTTCCGCATTCTGCGGTGTCCTTATTTCTTCTGCTATCCTAGCATTGGTGTGGTCAACAATGAATCTCCAGATCACAATTAGTCCCAGTCAGAAATTGTTGCTTCTATGTTTCACCATCTGCCTACCCACGATTTCCCACCATGGCTCTGTTTTCCCTGATATGAAGATCCCCCTGTTTTTTTCATCTGCCTTGCTTTAATCGTTTCAACTTTTTAACATGACAGATTACGTTTAGCCCTGGAAATGTTTCTCTTGCCAAAGGCAAGCAACATGAATTCACTCTGCAGGTTCCTTGCCTGCTCGGCTTGATCTATTAGTAGGAATGAGATACAAGTTTGTTCTGCAAACATATACCTGTTAGTGGCATGTTTTTGTAAAGCTTTTGATAGCATGCATTACAAGCTAAATAAATTATGTTGCAGCTAAATTCTGAAAAACAGATAAGGAACTAACAGACTAAAGGAAGTAGAGGGAGTATAAGTTTAAGAGAATATCTAAATAAAAAAATATGATACAGAAATAAACTACCACCGTTTGACTAGTTCTGTGGAGCATGATATCAAGCATGTACTAATTATCAAGAGCAGTCTCCATGGTGACATATGACTGGTAGTTTAGACACAAATGGAATGAATCAGCTCTGATGAGATGGTTTGGTTTGTACAGTGCTGAAATATCTGCAGTATAGGAATTAAAGATTCAAGGTCTTGCCCTTTTGCAGTGGAGTTTATGGTCAGCAAACATACTTTGTGGGAAGACTTTAGGATAAAAGAATAAAAGCAATTGGAGTACCTGCATTGTTTTTGAGATGCCATTCTACCTAACTCAAAAGAGAAATAACAACATAAAATCAAATATTGGTGAGTTTAGTTTTTGAATTAGCATTTAATTGAAGATTTGCTGAGTTCTTCCTTCCATTGAACAAGGGGCTAATGAGAACATAATACAAATATGTCATTTGGTTTGTGGGTATACTAAGGAAATAAAATTATTCAGAAAGAACATACATACTTCAAAAATACCAAAATGGTGCTGGAGGTTGTTGGCACAGCATTGTAGACTCTACTTACATAACTGCTGATGTGCACCCTGAAGAGAAAAGAGGAAGAGGGCAGTTGTGCAGCTTAGATGCACAGCATTGTCAAGGAGCAAATGGAAGGGGTGGATATAAAATTGAAGTACAAAAGGGAAAGGGCATTGAGCTGAAGGGGAAGTCAGACTTAAGAAAAAGCATTATGTAGGGGCTGGAATAGGCCTTGATTACTTTGAATCAAAAGCATGGTGCAAGTCTCGCCTGGTTTCGTAGTGCGTGGAACCCTGCAAGCAAAAATGTATAGATGTAAGGGAATGATGAGTGCTGATTGTCTAGGTATATTATGCTGCATTCAGCAAATCACAGATGCACTCCAGTAGGCCACGATGTTCTCAGGTTTGATTCTTGGCTGGAGTGCCTTCTGTGCGGAGTCTGCATATCCTCCCTGGGGTTGAGTAAATGTTGAAGACATGCAGGTAGGTACGTGCATGCATGTGTGGGTGTTTCTTCTTTGAAAGTTGGGTGCTGGGCTGGCAACTCAATACCATAAAAATTCACTGCCAGTCATTAATAGACCAGTGATCCACTGTGGCGACCCCAAACTGGGAAAATCTGAAAGACATATGCACTCCAGTAACAGCCCCATATGTTCATATCTATATTCAGACCATACGGGCAGCATGGTCACTATAGCCTGCATGGTGAAGATGTGAACTGTCTCAAAGAACATCATTTTTTAAAACATAATTTAAACAATTTATAAAGTCATGTTTCCATGAGAGAACTGTACTACGTCTGCCAGCTTCATCAGAACTTCTGTCAGTGTGTGCTTGATTTTGACAAAGGTTTCTTAACTGATATTAAATATTTCGAATAAGACAAAAATACTTTAGTTTATAAATCCTTTATAGGAACTTTACTGTCATCTGCATGAAATGATTTAGAAGAAATTAATTTGATAATACAGGAAATTTTATATCAGCTAAAATTAGTACAGTGAGTTCCACTCTTTTTTTTCTTTTTAATTCCTGGAATTTTATGCAAGCATTCATCTTTCACTATTCTAGTGTTGATTTTCTGACAGATAGCTTGACATAAAATATGAGTTTGTCTTAAATAATAAAGATATTGATATAAAGAGGGTAGGAAACTTATGAATTTTATGTCTATTTTTTTCTTTAAACACTGTGAGCTGTTTCAGTAATTTGATATTTTTCTGTATTGTTTCTAGAAGTGAAGTCTGTATTGTAAGATTATTGAATTTGTTTCTTCATTGTTTACTTGCAACCTAGCAATCTTGCATCCAACCAGTATGAATATATTTTTTCATCTGAGATTTATGTGAAGGTCTAATCCGTGTTGTTTAGAATTTTATAACAATGCCTCTGTATCTGCAAAATCCATTACTTTAACAGCCCCAAAAGTTCCATTCAGTTCTGCTGACACATATAAGCTAAAGACACAGGTGATACAGCAGACATTTGTAGCAGTTGTAAGTAGGACTTTCAGAGGAGTCTCAGCTGAAAAATTCCACCTACTGTGTTACATGTTTTACCATTCTGTATCCTCAATTTTCTGTGACTATATGTGGCAACATTACCGCCATAGAACTGTGTGATAAGAGCTAGCTTTGTCACCCAACTGTTTTCTATCAAACATCAGTTATTCTGTCAAAACTATTGCCTTTTTCAACTTTGTTATATAATTGTTTATATTGTATTGCATTATTCAAACTAATAATTCATTTATGGGATTCATTTGCATTAAGACTATCAGAGAAAATATATGAGTAGCACTTTTGCATTTTGAATGTTAAAATATGATTTCTTATTACTGTGTCTGGTGTTTATATATGTTACCTAACTTGTGGACAAGTATCTAATAGATGTGGTATCATCTAATCATTTTAACAAGCCAAGTTGTCACATTGATTGGACTTTGCTATAGTTAATTACTGCTGGTTTAGTTTCTATTTATACTCTGTCAATAACTCACTCTCTATGGTGTTTTTCCTTTTTTCATGGTTGTGGGAATGTAACATTAGTATATTTAAGTAACATGAATGGGGTTTATGTTCCTCACATGAGGAGTGCAGGAGAGCATGCCCTTTGCAAAATAAATAAATAAATGAATAAATATATATATTTTTTTGACAAATGGAAACTTCAGCTGGTTTTCCCCCATCTATTTGAACCTTCTAGCTAAAGGAACTCTGGAACTTGTAACAAAACCAGTGACAAAAGTTGGTTTTCCAATACTGTAATAAAATGTCAGTTTAAATATTAAAAAATGCTTTTGCATGGTAAAATGAGTTCACAGTAAATAGAATAATCAATGTACAGTTAAATTACCCTGAAAATTACTTGCATTACTCCTATGATCCTATTACTGTAAACAGAATTCAGCAGTGGGGACTGTATACTGCTCACCAGCTTGCACTCTTCATTTCTGCCCTTTACATAGTTACATGCCATGCCTTTCAAAGTCTCAACATATTAATATATGGCAAAAACATTAACAATCTTCATATAGAATACAGCTGATGGCAACTCATACCATGTTTCAGACACACAGTACCACTTAGGACCCTTACACAAAAGGAGGCCGAAATACATTCCATCATCAGGATGTTTTCTTTTTCCTTATCATAGTTAATCTTCCTCAGTAGTAGATCATCCCTAATGAATCTGTGATGCTGTAATCAAAATTCACTAATAACAATGTCACACTCGTTTTTTAACTGATTGGTGGGTGTTGTTTTTATCACAGTTCATGATTTTGCTGTCAGCAATTGTAATTGCAGCCTAACAGCTTTAGATTTTATCTGTGGCAATTTTTCTTAAGTGCGTATCTATCATTCAATTCATACCTAAATATAACAAAAAGATGCATGTAAAGATTATTGATTATAGATATACCTATATATGGATATATATAGATAAGATACAGAAATAGATATATCACAATGAGCGTTGTTGTGTACAAAGCCACTCCTGCACTTTCACACAGGGAAAAGTATGCATTTATTTTTTAATCATCAAATACCACACATTTCTGAAAACTGATGAGTTGGCAGTTACTATTTTAAAACTAGAAACTGTTATTCTTTCTGTTGGAGTGAATATAGTATAGGACCATTATAATGTGTACAATAGTAACTATTAGAGTGAGGGCATTCTTGCTGAGTTCACTATAGTACATTAAGGTAGAATAATAGGCCTGAAAATATAGAGTCAGACTTGTGTTTATATGTATGCATTCAGATTCAGAGAAATGCAGAATGTTCCTTTTTTCAAGGGAAAGATACAATCTTGCTGGCTAAGCATAAGATGTACAGAAATAATGTTTATAGAATGTTCTTTTCTCAAGGTAAAGATGTACATAGCAATGGAATGCTAGATAAAGAGGCACATATAAGACAAGGCTTGGAAACCAAGGCAACCAAGGCTAAAGAGGCATGAAAATCATTACAGGGTATTGGCATTATAGGTTCATAGGTGTGTACTAGGCTAATGGCCCTGGAGCCTTTACAAGCCTAGCCCAAAAAAATTGCCCAGGCACTGTCTCACCCAATGTTAGTTCACAGTGCCCCTATCCAATAGGGCAACTGGAATGATCCCTGGAGTGAACTTTCTGCTACCCATCCAGTCATCAAAATTTCTCTTGAGGAAGGCCAGCGAGGTGCTCTGCTTGACATGAATGGGAAACTTATTGCAGAGTATGGGCAGTCTTTGGAAGCTGAACCTGTCCCTCCAGCATGTTCTGTTAATTGTGGTAATGAAGTTTTGCTCTCTGGAGCATGTGACATGGGGGGATTGGGATTTCTTTAGGTGTAGCATTTCAAGAAGGGCTGGGTTGGACATGGCTTTGTAAGTCAAGTAGATATCACCTCTAAGTTGATGATAAGAGACTGAGAAGTTTCTTGAGTCTGTCCATGTAGGGCATATGTTTGAGGCCTAGGATCCTGTTTGTGAGGTACTTTTGTGGGCTCTCCAGCTGTTGTAGGTGTCTGGTCAGGTACATGCCAAACAGGGCATTATATTCGATGATTGATCGAATAAGGGATGAGTAGAGAGGGATGATGACCTCTTTCTTCCTGGATGCAAAACCTTTGGTTATAAGATGTGTCACATAGAAGGACTTTCTGACAACAGTGGCAATGTGGTGGTCGAAGGTGACATGGCTGTTGACCTAGATGCCCAGATCTCTTATGGCCCTTTCAGTGTTCAGTGGGCTCACATCAATGGGGTCATTTGTGGGAACTGTGTTTTTTTCCAAAGGGGATGATAACGCATTTTTTGGCATTAAGCTTTAGGCCATGGTTCTGACACCACTCATTGGTCTCATAGAGGCCCTTTTATAGGATGTCTGCATCACTTGGGGACTTGCTAATGACTCCTAGCTTGCAGTCATCAGTGAACTTGGTCAGCCAATGTCCTTCTGTGTTGGCCTGGACTTCTAAGAAGTAGATGCCAAACAAGAGAGGGTCCAGAAATGAGCCATGTGGGACTCCACTCATGACTGGTCAACAGTCTGACTTGAAATCCACAATTTTCACTCTGTGAGTCCTGTCTGTGAGCCAATTTGCAACCCACCTAGTTATGTAAGGATTGATGCCTAGCTTGCTGAGTTTATCAGTGATACCTGAGTGGGGAATGGTATCAAAGGCCTTGGCTAGGTCAAGGTATTATTAGGTATTAGGAAATATGTTAGATACAGTTTGTGAAGTCAGTTAGTTAGTTCAGACTGACAGAAAAGATAAAATATCCAGCATTTTAGAATATGAGTTAGATTTTGGACTTATATGTAAAAGGATCTCTACAATACAGACACTCAAGCCTGAGTACAGAAGACAGGTCAAATAAAGACTGTTTCAGTTTATATTCTTCAGGAGAATCAGAATATACATGAAGAAACTTTGGATATATTTGGCAGCACTCTTATTACAAACCAGCATTCCAGCATTTCTGTAAACTGTTCTTGTTTATCAGCACTCTTAATGAAAACAGTATTCAGACATTGTGAACAACTAATAACGCCTTATTAACAGAACAATTGTATTTGCAGAATTCATTCTGAAAAGTACAAAATGCTTGACCCATAAAGGAGAGACTGGCACCTGTTCAGCACAAGTTTTGGTAATTAACAGATAAAGACTTTCATTCCAGTCTCATTTCAGTTGTTTCCAGTTAATTCCAGCATATTGTGGTCTTATCAATTTTTTAATGGTGAGCCACTATGAATGGGGTAAAACATTTAAAGCAAGTCCCCAAACCCCATAGCAACCTTGTATCAGCAGTCAGACTATGTGTGTTCTACAGAACAATCTACAGAAAAACAGTGTTTGTTTAATGCGTCCTTAACAGTGTTCATTCAGAATACTTTTTCAAACTTCAACAAATACAGCTGTAGTAAGTGATCCTTTCAAGTACAGTTTTGAGTGCAGCAGCCAGCTAAACACTTTTTGCAGTATATCAACACCTATAGCAGATGGTTCATAACAGACTTTTCAAGCAGTACACCAGTGTTTTTCCAGACAGTAGACTGTGAACTCCATACAGAAAAAGGCCACAGCTAAAAACACTACAGTTTCTCTTTACAGACCAGACCTTTCAGTAAAATAACACTAATATTCCTGATGTAAACTTCATACTGAAAAACAGCCAACGCATACAACCTCCACATACAGTAATTGCAGCTGTTAGACAAATTACAGAGCACCAGAATTTACTTCAGAAAAAGCCTTCAGACGACCAGCGTTAAATCAACAAACTTCAGCAGTGTTCCTTCACAACATAAAATATATTAGCCAGTTAACAGCTACATACTTCACCATCTAGACAAACTTTCAGGTTTCCAGTATGACATCACACAGCCAAGAAGCAACAAAAAGGTTAAAAAGCAGCAGATAACAGGACACATTCTTCCAAAATCATGAAGTTATGTAAGACTTTATGTGCACTTTTTAGCTAACCACTCATAAAAGTTTAAGTATATAAGTAAAATTCATTTTAATACCTCTTGTAGAAACATGTCAAATAATACTTCTGCAGTTAAGACATCAGTAAATGTTTGGTTTAAATTTAAACATTGGATAAAGCAGTCTAAAAAACTGTGTTCCAGAAATGTTTGTTTAAAGTTAAAGGTTATTAGTTCAAGAACGTTAAATATTTCTATACACAAAATGGTTAAATCACAGAAGCAGAATGTAACAGATTTGCAGAGTGGATCAGCTTCTTTCAGTAATGTAATTCAAAATACAGAGCTAAGTCACAGTACAATTTCAAATACAAATGTTCAGAATTTAATAAATTCTACTTTACATGTAATTCAATGTACAAAATTAAGTTGCAGTGTTAAAGATGCAGTCATCAACACAGTCAGTATATGTAACATGCAGCCAAGGTATCAGGTTCACATTACAGATGTTCAAAATGAAACCAGTGCAAATATTGCACTAACAGGGGTTAAGAGGGATTGGAGTGTAAATTTTGTTCAGTCTGATAAATTAAATGATATACAGATTAGTTCTATAAAAAAGATTTTCAATTTTTCTATAAAGGATGTGGCAATCCAACACCAAACCAGAGCATTTATCTATCAGTGTTTAAGGTTAAAAGAAATAACAATATTTCATTGTTTACAGAAAAATTATGGAATAATGTACTGAGTAACACAGTAAAATCAACATCAGTTACAAATACATCTTTATTAGAGGACATGAATGCAGTGTGGTCAGGATTTAAAGGGTCAATGATTATAGCAGCTAGCAGTCCAAAGTGCAACAGCTCTGTACTAGGTGTGGACATGTCATTAGCTATATGTTGTTTTAGACTTCAGTAACAAGATTTTATGTAAAAGTAAAAATGCTATAGAATGTACAGTAGTGCACACAGGTGACACCTATAAGAATTTGCAGGCAGTAGTTTGTGCAACTGTACAGAATTTAAAGAATTGGTTATGACAGAAACATGCAGATTTATGGATTAAAGATAAAATAGGCTCCAGTTCAGCTCACACAACTGAAGTGTTCAAAAAGACACATTGGGTGTGGCCAGTTAGAAAAAAGGGTAACTGCATGCATTTATGTTGTATAGGGTATACCAGAAATGACAGTCAAGATAACTTGCAGAATAAAGGGGTTACAGTTACAGATTTGGCAAACTGATTTTTTTGTTATTGTTTTGTTTAGAAGACATTGTTAAGAGTTTTGTATTATGGTAATAAGGTGTTACAATGCATAAATAATATATTGATATTTTGCTAGTTTACAGAATGTAAAATTTAAAGACAATGCTACATTTTAAAAGTGACAGTATAGTCAAAAGTTCAGATCACATGAATGAAAAGAGTGCATCATAAGTTCAGATCACATGAATGAAAAGAGTGCATCATAAATATTATGTGTCATTAAAGCCACAGGTTCAACTCCTATGTCATACTTGTAAAAATGATAGACAAGTAAAGTTCCAGAATTAGATCAGTTCTACTCTAGTAATAAATGTGCAAATAATGTTTTACTGCTTTACAGAATGTAAAATTTAAAGTCAATGCTATATTGTAAAAGTGACAGTACAGTCAAGAGTTCAGATTCCATGCATGGACAAGAGTGCACCATAAATATTATGTCATTAAATCCACAGGTTCAACTCTTATGTTATAAAGGGCAAACAAGCTAAGTTACAGAATTAGATCAGTTCAACTTTAATCATAAATGTATATACTATATAAAAAAAAATGAATGTACTTGTATAAAGGACATACAAGTAAACTTCCAGATAAAGAAACTTCACATACTTGCATAAAAGACAGACAAGTAAACTTCCAGAATCAAATCAGTTTAAATATGATAATAAATGTGTCTATGTTATCAGTTTAAGATTGCATATATTTCATTCAGAAATTGCAGTTTACCAAGCACAGTAGATCATATTACAGCCAGATCAGTAAGCTGAATTAAAGACAGTACTGTATGCCATAAGGCAGTATGGTAAAATCAATTTAATATCCTTAGTGACCGTTTATGCAGCTACACTCCTTACTATGTTTCCAAGAAAGTTATAGTGAGTAATGATAAATTATTGCAGCATTCAGTAGTACTGAAAAGTTAAATGATGTCAGCTAAAAATAACTCTTATGGTAAGACAGTGGGTGGAGTTTCACTCGTAGAACAGTATGTTAAAATTTGAGGGTCATGAGAGTAAATCTAAATAGTTCAACAGTTAAGATTAATTTTATATAAGTGCAGAAATGCACAGTGTCAGATTACTAATTTAATTTTAGGTTATGACAGGAAAACTGAGGTTTCCATTTGATTTAATAATAAAGTTACAGCCTTCCCATTTCACTGTAGTACATTATTAGTTAAGTTACAGACTTGCAAGAAGTTCACTATACTACATTATCAGTTTGCTTACAGATTTACAAGAATTTATCTTTATTTCATGCAGAAAATGTAAATAAAGTCAGGACAACAAACAGTGTATTTAGCTCATTATAGTGCCTTATCTGTTTGGTTACAAAATTCATACAGAAAAATGTAAATAAAGTCAGGACAACAAGCTATGCTATCCATTCATAATTGTTAAAGATGCAAATGTTATTTTAAGGACCTGATACTTTTTTGTGCTTTGCAGAAAGAATTTCCAGGACTAATTTTAAATACAGTAAAAAAAAGCTAAAAATAAATGAAAAAGGATCAGTTTAAAAAGCCTAACTATAAAAAGGACACTTGGACATTAAAGCAGGCCTTCCTGTACCTCATCAGTGATTGGGACAATGAAGTAAAATTTGGCAAGAGCTGTGGTGCAGACGTCAACTATCTATGTGTTTCAGTTATTTCTGTAAAAACAAAAACATGAATCCAATCTCCCAAATTACACCACTCCGCTTATTCCATCTAACTTTAAAACAAGATTAAAAATAAGTAAGCGCTTTTCTTTTACACAATGGAAAAATTCAATAAAGCCTACATGGAGTGATTTTCCTTGTAGGACAGTGGCATGGAGCTTACACAGAAGTAAGTAGCAGTGCAATCCAGTAAACAGAGCAGAGGGGCATGCTTGAGCGTGCGAACACGGACGTGTCCGTGGCATACAAATTACCATGAAAGCAGGTGAATTGCATGCAAATGAGGGTGCTGGAGTGACCCAGCAAGTAGATAGGGAGTTGTGCAGACCCCTTGTTGGTGTCCAAACTGTACAAGGAAAATTTCTGTGTACAAGAAAATAAATGTTGAACAGGGGTTGTAAAAGCCTGTGTAGAAGGTCAGAAATTGCATAGCAGGCACAAATATGTGCAAAACTATGTCCTGTGTGTCCAAAAGGTAATGCAAAATATATATATTTTTTTTATGCAGTGGAATAGTGTGGGCTGCTCGGCAACTTGTAGAGAACTAACAGCTATGTGGGACAACAGGTACTCTGTCCAATACTCAGTAAACACGTCTGTTCCCAAAAGCACTAATAAAAAACATGAAAAAACAAACCAAGTGCTGAAAGGGTCAAACTACCATAAGCTCCGCACTAGCCGCTCGAGCAAAATCAACTATTTATTCAGTAAACTCTGTCCAATGCTGACTGGCGCATAATATGCATTAGGCCACAAGGCAGCAAAATCCACTGCAGTATGCAAGGAAAATGCCAAACAGTGGGGTCGTAGGACAGACGCATGACTGTCAATGCTAGAGTCCCCTACCCCAACACATCAGTGTTCCCATACAACTACAGTATCAGTATGTTTGCATGGATATATCAGCAGACCACACAATCACAGGGCTGTCCCAAACAACCTGGCTACATGTTCTATTTTCCACAATATGCATGGGTCAAAGTGTATGTCTGTCTGCTGCTGATAGTGTGAGGAATTAAATGACACTTTCTTGTGGCGTTGAGTTAAGGACATTAGCATGGTTGATGGTGTTCATAAGTCAAAGCTGGCTGCACATTCAGCTTTTGCATGTGAGGTACTGCTATCATAGGAGTCCCATAGACTGTCAAAATGCTCCAATATGTGACTGCAAGAAAGCTGGACAAAGCCAAAGACAATGGAGGGAGAGGGGGCCAAACCTACATACATTATACATGCTCTGAGTAACCTAGAAGGTGGCTAGTATAACAGCAGGTTGCAACAGGTCACAGTAGCAGCAGAATGTAAAGGACATCACTTAACTGAGTCAGTACTTACAACAATTCATTGAGCTCCATTTAGTAGTATATTACCAGAAAACACAACTGTATGAGAAACAGAGCAGACATATGGGTCATAATCCTGTACATCCTGCTAAAACATGTACAGTGAGAGGCGTGAAGACTGTCACCCTTTATGTGGTGTTATATCATATACCCCAGTCACATCATATCAACAACCACTTAGAGCAGGAAATCTGGACAAAGCCATAAACAGTGGTGGGACAAAGGCCCAAATATTAGAAGAATGATTAACTACAGGCCAGACAAATGTAGACAGTTCAGAGAAAAATAGGTTGTGCATTAGCATGGGTTTCCTGGTGTGTATGGAGTCAGTAACTCAAATGTCTGTCATAATTTCCTAACGTCAGTCTATAATGATTTGCCATTGATGTACCAGAAAATCACAGTGTTATGTAAAACGTACCAGACATATGATGCAAAAGCCTGTACAGTTTACAGTTGTCTGATGGTAACACACCAAGGCTGCATAATGACATAATCCACCCAACCACAGAAGCCTGTGCCTGTGGAACATCACCCTGTAGACAGAGAATGGTGAGCAGGTGGTGGAATGTGCAAGGGCTTCAACACAGGACTTGGACAGGCCATATTGTCACTTGCCAATTGTCTAGCAAATTGCAACTGGCCAGAAATGGCGATACTGGTAACTGTGCACACATAGCAGGGATATTAACAGGTACCCCACTGCTAGGACAGTAGATATAACAGCATAAAGCAGGTTCACTCTGCAGGCCACACACTCTGTGTAATACAAGGCCACTTTGCATAGCCAACAAGTATTGTGGCTGCAGCCACATGTACCCAAGTTGTAATTGGTGGCATGTGCAATAAGTACTGCGAGCTGTAGTGTGTAATAGTAGGTAGGTAGGGGTTCTAATCTCACATCAGCCACCAGGTGTGTGTGTGTGTGTGTGTGTGTGTGTGTGTGTGTGTGTGTGTGTGTGTGTGTGTGTGTGTGTGTGTGTGTGTGTATGTGTGTGTGTAAATATTACCCTTACAGCAGTGCAGACATGTCCATCTGGCCTACGTCTGTGCAATGGTGAATCACTTTATGGCCCTGTGATTAGCATCCTCCTCAACATTGGCCTCCCTGTCAACACCTGCTGATTTCATCCATCTTAACAGCCCTGACTGACAATCTCAAAACAGATCAGCTTTGTGGTGCATGCAATAAGTAATTAGTGCTATGGTGTATACTACTAGATAGGTAGGGGATCTAATCTCACAACAGACAACTGTGTGTGTAAATATATCCCCTTGCAACTATGTACACATCCCTATCTCTGTACTATGGTTATACATTTTAAGGCCCTGTGACTACCTGCAAGCCTCCCCACTGGCATCCTTTGCAAGGCCTTCTGATATCATCTACCTTAACAGCACTGGCTGACAGTATCAAAACAGATAAGCTCCATGGCTCATGCAGTAAGTGTTTAGTGCTATAGTGTATACTAATAGATAGGTAGGGGTCTAATCTCAATTGGTGTAAGTGTGCAAATATATTCCCATGCAGCAGTACACATAAGGCCATATGGGTGTGCAACTGTTATGCATTGTACTGCCCTGTCAGTAGCTGCAGGCTATATATAGCCCACATCTATCTTGGCATAAATGCTATCTGCCACCACCTACATTTGTATGTACAAAACACCCAGGTGACACATAT
The DNA here is from genome assembly GCF_019279795.1 of Protopterus annectens. Classification (NCBI taxonomy): domain Eukaryota; kingdom Metazoa; phylum Chordata; order Ceratodontiformes; family Protopteridae; genus Protopterus; species Protopterus annectens. The sequence goes on from NC_056739.1 coordinate 663,465,281, forward strand.
CAAGTGTAGTAGGCCTTGTCACAGGGCATGCATGCATGATTACACTGACTGCCCACATTGTCCCTGACACATTGTTCTACAGATATGCACCTAGGTAACCTTGCACTTGTACAGCCATACCTTGCTGATGTCATATGTCTGCTGCGCTGCCATGCCATCCTGTGCTGCTCTATTGCTGCCAAGTCTCCATAGTTTAGCCACTCAGACCCCTGGAGCAGAAACATACACATTTCTGTGAGATGCCTGTCATTCTGCAACACTACCACCAATCTAACATCATGCAACAAAGGTACACAAAGTCTGATGTGTACTAATGACACATGCCAGCATACAGCACCTGTTATGGCATAACACTACCATACTACAAAACTACATGTACTGTACTATAGTCACCCTGTGCATCAGACACATATTTGCATTTCTCAGCATTGATGGTATGGATGGCAGGGCAGTGGCACAGGTATCATCACAAGCACAGAGTGTGGTTTGGGGGTGGCAGAGTCCTAGGCTTTGACAAACAGTTGACAACATATGTGTGAGTCAGGAAGGGGTGCTGGCTAGCTGGGAGATGGAGAATGCCGTGTGTGTCTGTTGAGACTTGCATGTGACAGTGATGTATGAGTGTGTGCATGTACACAGTCAAGCCCAGCACTAGCCCTACATGTGTGTATGTTGGACAGCTGTGGACCATACCTGGCAGAGTGGACAGTTCACTGTCTCTGACCATAAACACAGGAGCTGGCTCTTCCAGGAGTGACACTGGCACAACCATGGCCAAGGTCAGATGTAGTGCTAGCAGCTGACAGAACCACCCAGGACCACATGCCCATGGCCTTCCACATCATGATGTAGACAGCACACTTCATTCTGTAGTGCTGCAGGCACTGCCACTACTGGAGCATGAGTGTGCATGGCTGACCTACATCCATGTGTGGGTTGCCCAACTCCAACCAGATGTTCCAACACAGACAACGTGTGGTCAAAGACTGACAATGTCTCACCCCATCTTCTGTCCACTATATCAGTGAAATAATCCATGATGTCACCAATGTGGTGGAAGGAGTCATAGATGCCACACTGTGCTGCATTCATAATCCTGAGCATCCATCTGGTGTTGCAGTAGAACATGCCTGTACCTCCATGATGAACCAAAACATGCATTAAGTGACCTGTGATGTGACTCATGTGACAGGTGGTGGATGAGCAGCAGTCCTACTTTGATCACCCCTGTCAATCTGCCTGTGTGGGACCTCGCCAGCTGTCTGGCTATGGCCAGTGTCTACACTCACTAATGCCATAGTTGCCACACTCTCCTGTTTGATGTCACCACAATCTGACTTAAAAAATATCTGTAGCCTCAGGGGACTGAGTATTTGTCGGCATACTGACTGTGTACAGGGACAATGAGGGAGGAAGTGGGATGTCAATCCATGGGGCAGATTCTGTCCCCAACAACCCCACCTGTGCCTCAGTATAGCCACCATCATCAGCAGAGTCTGATGAGACACTGACATCAGGTTGTGAGGGGGACACACTCCAACACAAACATTCACCTGTAAGGAGGAAGAGAACATACGTACATTACCACCTGCACTATTATGTATGGTAATCCACACTCACACATACAGGTGAGGTACCACAAGTGCATTACACATACCACATCTTATTTCTGATCACATGCACAACACACAAACAGACTACAACATACACAGACAAGACAGGCCCTTTATGACATGCAGTGCAACTACATCCGGATAATGTTGCCAGTACTATACACTTGTGAGATAAGGAATATGTCAGTGTATCTGATAGACGTACACCTACAACACACTGCACCCATCTTGAGCATACTATGCCAGTTATAGTATCACAGCCTCAGGTATGTACCAGCTTTATACTGTGTGTGAACAGGCATCTGTGAGTGATTGCCTCCTGTATAGCAGACTGCATAGACTTTCTCAACAATAAGTGCAAATGTGTTACTTCTCCTACAAATACACAAGTGTGATTACCCATTCAATGCATTTCAGTAAATCCCTACAAAATGGAATATACAAGTATTGTATCCTGGCTAAGCATAACATTTGTGCCTATGGCAAAATGGCAGTCCTTAACATTCTTAGGGTATATATGCTCCATAAGACAACAGTATCACACTTACCAGGTACAGGACCTTTGACTCCGATCACACCTGATGTACCCATGGAAATGTGAGTGAGAGGTATTGTCAGTATTACCAAATGTGGCATTGCTACAGGTAGTATGTGTGTATATCAACATGTACAGTAGTTAATGTGATACTGCCTACATTGCTGACACTCTGAGTATGTGTGCACAACTGTGTATTAAAGCCACACCCCCAATGAAAATAGACCTGACACTCATGTACTGGTATGCAGAGCCTGCTACAATGACTGATACAGTATTACAGTGATGAACACAGGACGCCTACTTGGATGCTACTCTGATGTGGATACTGTGGCACCCACCTCAACGATGTATGGAATGATGCATGGTTGAGAGCCGATGGTTGATCCCAGGTTTACCAGGAATTCCTATGTGTCTGAGAGTGGTTGTTCTGCTGCAGGCCCTCCACTGGTGGCAGCATGGTCCCTGGCTACAGTAGCAGACCTTTGCCATGCAGCACTGACCATATATGTTGCCTGGTGCCTGACCTGCTCATAGGTTCTGTCCTGTAGCTCTATTTGTTTGACTGCTGCACCACAGTGCTGCACATTGTTCATGATGCTGATTACTCTTGGACAGCAGAATGTTATGATCCAGTCTGAGGCCATCCAAGATAACATTGTTTTCAGCATATAAAATGGTGTGTGCCTCCTTAGATACATCCTTCCTAAAAGAGAACAAGAGGGGAACACATCACAGGACCAGATATGTGTATATCCACTATGTACAGACCTTGCACAACCAAAATGGCTTGCACTATGGACTGCTACCTCCCACATCATACCCCACAGTCTATCAACACACTATGTATGTGGCTGTCACCAACATAGTAGCAATACCGGTATGTCCCTGTGTACCATGACAGAGTGTGCTGTATGTCTCCACACCCATCAATGCTGTCTACTGTGGTGTGTCCCCTATGGACAAAGTTCCACTACTATGTCATACAGCCACTGTCAGAAAAATAGGTGTGTGTTATTACAAGTATATGGGGACAGTCCAGCAACACCAGTGTGCCACAACGACAGACAGCAATGCAAACCTGCTGTAGTATATCTTCCCTATAGGCGCCATACCTGTCCAGTACATAGATGATTGTGGAATGTTTACATGTGCCTGATTTAGGTGGTCCTGTTAGCACAAACATGTGGATGTCTGGCAAAGGGTTGGCCAATAAGCGATGGTTGTTGTCAGAATATAGAGAATCTGGCTGTCACATGCCAGTACCCTCAGAAAAAGCTTATGCTACATTAATATCTGTTACTCTATTCATACTCTTACTTTGTATGACCAATATGTACACTCTGTCACTGAGGCTGGGCCTGTGTTTTCCCACTAATAATGGCTATTACCTGAATTCCTGCTGCAGGGGATTGTTAGCCATAGCTCTCAAGTGGTGAGATACGAATGTCAGCAAAATAGTGACCTAGTCAGAGTACATCAGGGATAGTCAGGGACACCTTTACAATGTCTGAACTATTCCTGTGTGACATTCACAGACTGAGATGAGCTGAATGACAGTACATCATGTGATATAACAACTGTGTCTACCCTTACTTACTGCCAATATCGTTAACTCATAATCCAGTAGCTTTCATACAGGAGCTGACCACTGTAGGAGGGAGTGAGAGGGACAGAGCTGTGATTTCGTTCAGAAGGCACAGTTCAGAGGCATGCCTGTAGCTGTTGGACAGCAGTGTATCACTGACATGTCATTCCCAGGGATGTACTACAGCCCTACTGTTGTAATCCCTGTTCCCCTTAACTGCATCCTCTCATCCGTATGTGAACAAATCCTCAAGAAAAAAGCTTGCTAAATCATACTCCGTCTTGGTAAAGCAACTTACAGACCTGTTTCTCATAGGCAGTTGCTTGACTTTTGTAGGCCATGCTCATTAACAGGTAATTGCCTGTGTACCAATCCAGTCCTCAGACTTGCTAATTGCATCCAACACAGCTGGGTTGCACTTTCATTAGCCAATGACATGGCACAACAGTGTAATTATTTAAGGCCTTCATGTAGGCTTTGGCCCCTTTCTTAGTCTTTGGGATGGACATTAGTGAGGTGTTGAGACTACAGCATCACAAAAGGTAGGTACAAATACTGCCCACTGTTGAGATTTATGAGGTAGGTCCACAGTTTTGCATGCTATGTTTGGCCATTGTCAAATGACATTGTGACTATATGGCAGTTCAGTGTTAAACATGGGTTAAGATCAGTAAGGGGGAAGAGACATGTGAGTGTCAGACATCATACCTGTCAAAATATGCATGCTGATGCAGTAGCTGATAGTCTGTCAGCTCACTATATTTGTGGGGGCAAACTGTGAAACATGTCCCTGTCACTTGTCTT
>NC_056739.1:663474820-663632320 GCF_019279795.1 Protopterus annectens
AGTTTTTATTTATATAGTTATTATTTATATAGTGCAGGAATTTATACTATTTATATAGTGTTTATTTTGCCAATCTGTATGTGTTTTTAGTCCCTACAGGTAAGTGATTTAGACATTATGTGTACATTCTGTATGGTGATGGCAATACAATGGGGATAAGAAATTAACTTTTTTCCACTGTAGTCCGATCTTGGAGTTGAGCTGGTATATTTAATTTATGGGGGTGTGTGGGGTGGAGGGGGGCTTGCCCCCCCTGCAAAAACGTAGTAAAAGGTGTGTTTGTTAGTTTGGTGTTGTTATAGGTGGAGGGGATGTTATTGACATGTGCTTTGTAGTTTTTTTATGTTGTAATGCAAAGTTTCAGTGTTCTGAGTTTTCGATGTTGTGAGTTTTCAGTGTTTTGGGTTTTCGATATTATGGTCTCAGTGTCTTGAGATTCAATGTTATGGGAATTAGATGTTTTGAAATAGAACCTTATATCTCTACATCTGTATATATATATATATATATATATATATATATATGGGAACACATCACATAATCGAATTACTGAAATCTCGAATGTCATATGGTCGAGACCATATGATTGAGATTGCAGTAAATCGAAGATGTGTAGTGTGTAAAAATAAGAGTTTACTTACCTTAATACATTGTGTGCACACAGAGGCAAGGATTCTTGTACGCTCTGTGTGTATGTAATGTTTTTTTTTTTTTTTTGCGGTTTTGACAGGAAATGAGAAATCTCCCATTTTGCGCTTCCACATACAGCGCAAGACGGGACATTTCCCATTTCCCCACTGTAGCACGATGTTGGAGTTGATATATTTAAGTAGGGGTGTGGGGCACAGCCCCCATATAGGGTGCAGGGGAAGCCCCCCTGCAAAAGCAAAGTTTGTCTTTTTTTTTTTTTTTTTTGGTTTTGCTTCAGAAGTTCGAGTTTACGAAACTCGATCTTTTGCTTACGGTTATTTGCAGTTCGAGATTTTGTAAATCGAGCTTCTGAAGTTAATCCATATATATATATATATATTTATATATATATATATATATATATATATATACATACACACACACACACACACACACACACACACACACACACACATATACATATATATATATATATATATATATATATATATAAATGGGTCTACTGCTTTTGGTCGAATTACATTTAGTCAAAACTGATTTCAGGCAGCCCACTTCACCGAAAATGCATTTCATTGAAAACCCATTTGCTTGAATTCCACTTAGTCAAAAATGGAATATAGCCCCTGCGCCACTGCAGTGCAACCCTGTAGTGAGAGTATAAAGTTAGGGTGGGTGTATCCATTAAAAATACATTGAAACATATAACATCAGTAAAAATTTGTTGCAAAATGTGGGGTCTACACCCCCATATGTGGGGGGGGGGTGGCCCCACACCCCCTTAACTTTATATTCTCACTCCAGTGTCACACTACAGAGGGGCAGGGGCTATATTCCATTTTCAACCAAATGGAATTCGAACAAATGAGCTTTCATTCAAATGAGCTTTCAGTGAAGTGAGCTGCCTGAAATCATTTTCAACTAAATGTAATTCCACCAAACCAGTAGGGGTTTGGCGTAATGGTTAAGATGTTTGATTCCCATTCACAAAGTACATTGTTTGATTCTCACCTTTGGGAAAATTGGTTAGGCTTAGAATAGCCTATTAAGAAAGATAGCCTAGTAATTAGCTATAAAACTGTGAATCAAAGCGCAAGAGAAAATTAAATTTTTAGAGTGCTTTTTGTAAATGTGAATAGTGTTAAGAATATAGTAAGAATATTAGAATTTTTAGAGTGGTATAATACATGTGATGTAGATGTAATTATATTGAAAGACTCAAGATTTTTAACAAATGAAGAAAGATTACAAACTAAGAAACTTTGGGAAACAAAGATAATGTAGAATTGAAAACATAAAGGAGGGTTTGGCACAATGGTTTAGGTTTTTACCTCACAGATACAAGATTCAGGGTTTGATTGCAACCTCTGGTTGTTGGCTAAGCTTGTAATAGTCTACTAGCTTAGTATTTAGGATTGCCTTAGTGGAGTCTAGAGATAATGATCAAGTCTGTAAACATAATTTAGTGTTAGGTTTGGCATATTGTTTAAGATTGTTGCCTCACAGAAACCTAAAAATAATCCTTCAGGGCAATTATCATAATATTCGGGTCTATATCACTTCGATGAAATGGCAGAAGTTTGAACACCATATGTTCGAACTTCTAACCTCAAAGTGCAAAGCCATCGAAGGCTTAGAACAGTGATTCTTTTCCCAGGGAAAATATCGCTGTTCCAAGAAAACACACACACAACACAAGCACACCCAAATAAATAATCCATACATATACACTTCACAAAACCCTACTTCTAACCCAACACTAAACCGTACATACACTATTATCTATCCTATTACCTTAACCCAAACCCTAACTCTAAGGTCTGTAACTATCGCACACTCACCTTACCCACTCTCTAACTCTAAGGTCCATAACTATCACACACTCACCTTACCCGCTCCCTAAACCTTAGGACCGTAACTATCACACACTCACCTTAACCCAGTCTGTTTGCACACTTACCTTAACCCAGTCCATAACCTTTGCACCACAGTGGAGGGAATAGTCAAGCCACAGAAACGGCCCACCAAAATCTTTCCCTGTGAAAGAATTCAGTGTTCCGCGGCTTCGCGATAATCAGTTTCCGAACTTCACAGTTCGAACATATGGTGTTCGAACTGCTGAAGTTTCGATGAACTGATAGGAACCCTAATATTCAACTATAAACATATGAACCTATGAATAGCCATATTCTTTAGAAATGCAGTAAAAATATTAAATATAACTTTAGCAAAAATGGGAAGATTAACCATTGTAGCTTTAAATTGGAAAAAAAACTATATAAAATTACAACTTTTGAAAATGAGAAAGCTTGTTTCATTAGATTTTAGACTATGTAGTGATAAACATGAATAGGAGACTATAACTATGATTTAAGAGGCAAACGTAAAAAGGAAATTATATAAGAAAAATGTTAGATGTTATAAGATGTCATAAGTTAAAACTCCGAGACAAAAAATTGTGGACTTAGAAAAGGAGTATGTAAAGAACTGAAACAGTTTATTTTATAGAAATCAGAAGGTTTAGTTATAGGAGAAGGGGAAGTACTTGAAACAGAATTTTCTGATCATAAAAATAGGCAAAAGAATAAAAAAGGATACATGAGAAAGCATGGAATGAAGAAGGAAAGAGATTAGTAATACAGTTATGGAAAGATCATATCAATATTTATTTATATTTATTTAACATTTATTTTACCAGGATAAGTCCAGCTGGACATCATGTGTCCTTCTTCAGTGGAGTCCTGGGGAGAAAAGCTCCAAAAAAAAACAGTGTACATACATGCTTTAGATAACAATAAAACTGGCATGCAAGATAAGAGAAACAATATAACATTTTATAAAAATTGGTCTAAATGATGGATGATATTTAAGAAAAAATATAAAAAGTTTTTTTACAGTGGCAATATGATGTGAGAAAAGTAGAAAAAGAAAAATATAAAAGAACATATAATGATGCATTGGAAGATTTAGAAAATAATGATAGAAAGTAGTTTGACAAAGGAAAAGAATTATATGAATGAAATCAAGAAAAAGTACGAGAATTGTTGTATAGCAATGACATTTTTTACAAAGAAAAACAGAAGTATCACGTTACTCAAGCAGATTAGTAAAGGAAGATGGTAGTGTAATAAGAGAAATAAAATTGTAAAAGAAATAGAAAGAACTCAGGAAAAGATTATGGGTTGTGCAGTACAATATGTACAAGAAATGTTTAAAAGAAAAAAGAAGGTAGCGAAAAAAACATGCAAAGTAAAAAGGTTAACAGAAAAAGAGAATCAAGAGTTGGAAAATGAAATTTCTTTAAATGAGCTAGATAAAGTATTAGGATAAGAAAATCTAGATTTGACTACAGGCCCAGATGGAATAGGGTATGCAATGTATACAAATTTGACAGACTGGCAACAAATATATATTTTAAAGATATTCAATAAATAGTGAAATGAAGGTTTTTTTTGTATAAAGAATTATGTAGTAGAATGCTTATTTTCATATGGAAGAAAAAAATAGAAAAGAATTTAAAAAATTGACAGCAATAGTATTAAATAATAATGATTATAAGATCTTTATGAAAATAATACAAAAGAGATTTGAAACTAAAATGGAAAATATTATGGAAGATAGCATATATATAGTATAAAGGGGAAGGGTTTTCAGTAATTATGAATAATAGAGAAATTGTAGATGACATGATGAACACAAAAGAAGAAGCAAAAAATCATGATAGGAGACCTTAATAAGGTACTAGATGCAATTAGTCTTGAAATCTTAAGGGTAATACTTAAAGAATATAATATAAGTGAGAACATTAAGAAATTATGTATGTTAGCATATAGCAATAATAAAGTAAAAATATTTGTAAATGGTTAAGCCAAGGTACATATGAAGGGTGGTATAAGACAGGAATGTCCAGTGAGTTTTATACCTTTTGCATTAGTTATGGACGTGATAGCATGTGAAATAAATTGTGGGGGTCTTGTGGGGGTGTTGATCAGCTGGTCCAAGACATTTGTACTGACAAGCAATCTCTGAGCCTCACCTTTACTAGCCATCCCTTCTGAAGAAATGTTTCTTCACTGTAAGAACTCTTGAATCATTTCTGCTATCAATTCCTAAAATTCCTGTCTTTTTGACAGGTAAATAAGAAAGTGCTAGCATTTCAATTTACTTCATTACCTTAGATGTTTAACTTAGTTTTTATTGGTGGATTATTTGAAATAGATTTAAATAAATAGGATGTGTGTCCAAGCTTTCATTGAAATACACATTCTCCTGTGAAATATGATTTCTATCCAGTGTAGCCCAGTTATATATATTCTCATATATATTTTTCCTAAAATCTACTCTCTTTTATTATATTTCCCTTCTAAATTTCCCAATATATCCTCACTATGGTAAAGCAAGATTCAGTCACCTCCTGAGCTGATTACTCCACCCAAAATTCTCTTAAGGTCTTGTGTATTTCTTCTCTCCTGCCAGTAATGCATTACTACAATAAATCTACTACTATTGTCTTTTTTTCTCTTCTGTTATGGTTGGAACCTATCTAGCAATCAGTATCTCTGGTGACATTTTGTTTTGTTCCTGGATTTCTGTTGAGTATCAACCATTTAAAAAAAAATCTCTGCTAATTTCTATCCAAATGTGATGCCTGTGACATTGCTATTTGCACCTTATATTTCATAATTGAATTTGATACTCATTGCTTTTTGTCTATGCCTATAAGGCTGCTTATATTCCATGTTAATATATTCAGACTAAACATTATATAATAAAGATATTACTCTAATCTATTAAACGTTATATATTTGTTTTTAGTTTGCATGGATACACCGGCAAGCTGATCTTTTATGTGTTTGCTTCTTCTCATCTCCATTTGTACCTATGTCACATTTTTCAATAATGTTTGCTTCAATGAAAACACTCAAAGAAAATAATAGATAGATTTTTAGACCCCATATCCTTATTTAACTTTAAGTAAACATTAAATATAATGTACATTTTCAAAACATGAGGTTTACCACTCCAGATAGTAGCAGTTGCCCTAAATCAGTTGCTGCACCCACATGCATTAACTATTCTAAAGTTAATGTTATCCATAATAAAACTCATTTGAACTTGTGTTACCACTTATTTGCTTTCTGCTATTTTCTCATATTTAGCCCCTTCCAGATGTGAAACGTAGATTGTTTGTTTTGAGTTAACATTATCTTTTAGCCCTGGGAAAATGTGCACTGGCTACCATTAAATAAACTAAATTGTTCACTGTTAGATTTATTAAAGCATTAATACTGCAGAGGAGGCAACTACTTACAGAACTTACTTCCAACTGTTTCAGACATCATTTATTTGTCACTGAATTGCTTACCAGTTTACATGTAAATGTTAATTACACTGTACCTCATAAATGTTTCTCAGCACAGATTGTACAGAGCTTTTCTAATCAAGCTCTCACACCTGCAGACAGGTCAACCAAGCAAAATCTGTTGGTAATGGGAAAGAAAATCTGCTAAAAACATTACAGATGCATGAAATAATCTTTGTAAATTTCATTCAGAGACTACTGTTCAGACTTTATATTGTTAATGGCCTGTACTTGTAGACTTCTTGCAAAGCCACATGTCTCATGATTAATCCTATATCCAATGGGGTTGATGCTTCACAGTCTTCCATTTATTCACTAATTTCACTGTGCTGAAGGTCTTCTTCCTGATTCTTCATTTTAAGGTACTCCTGATCCTTCCCATCAGCTCATGTCTTTTTTTCCTGTTGCTCTTACATTTTCTTTGATGCAATGGAAAAGGTTTAACTGATAAAGTCTCTCTAAAGGTTTTATTATTGGTAGAAGAATAAGAAAGTGAGTGACATTCTGTTTGCTGTCCAGCTTTTTCTTGGCTAAACTGTTTTATTTCTTCCTTAGCCTGATCTGCATCCATGTCTTTTATCATCCAGGAAACAAATTCCAAAGATATCCAGATACAGCAGCTTGAATCTCACACCTGCTTCTTGCCATTCTGTGATTTCTGGGATAAGGTTGCTTCTTTTCTGCCTAGTGCACAGTGAATAATCATTTTACATAAACACTCTAGTTTACCAAATTTTAATGCTTTTCCTTTCTGACATAGTTTTGATTTGAGCAACTGTTTCTGTTGTTATGATTGTATCTTTACTAATATAGCTCTTGGCTGCTTTACCATGACCAGATTTGGAGCATACAAATAATGCTCAGTTAACAGATCCTGCTGTGGAATAGCACTCCAATTGCTTATCTGTACACTCATAAATTAATACAGTTTGTTCCAGTTTCTCTGCACAACAGACAATCTCAGCTTTTCTCTGTGTGCTCTGTCTTCTAGCTCTTCTATATTTGAAACAAATATCCTAAGAATTCTTGTGCTCAGCCAGACTTTTTTTCATTTCATACTTTGATTTATTTTTGCATGTTTATGAGCCATCTGAGTAGCCATGTAAAACATTTTCTATTTCTCCAACTTTTTTGTTATATTGCTGTATATATTTCTTCAGCATTTGCTTATTTTATCACCTCTGAGTGCATTTGATATATTTTCCTCTTAATAACTGAAAACCATCTCCTGTGCCAAAGTTGAAAATGTAACTGCTTTTTGCTGAACAGTTACAAAGTTCTTCTTAGTCTGATTTTTTTCTCTTCCTATCTGCCATCCAGGCAATGTAATTACTACCCAGTAACTGCATTTTATTCAAATTGATAGCTTTTATTCTCCCCTTGCAGGCCATTTTAAGCCTCTCAATTTTCCCTTTTGATGCTCAAATTATCCTAACCCATGTGGTGTTACATTGGCCTTATCCATCCCATGGTCACTAACTATATATTAACTCTAATGAAAATCACTGTAATCATACCATAGATAATTGGAGTGAACCGAAGTATGTAATAAAGCATTTAGGAGCTGCCTCTGTCCATTAGTAGTATGGGGCAGTACTGGGGTAAATTTTTTGTTTCCCTTCCATAGATCCAAATTAAGTTTCTCTTTAATATGGACAGGGATGAGCTTTGTTTTAATTGGGTGGGTCGTCTGTTCCCATGCAGTAATATCCTCTTTGAGATATACCTGTCCATCCAATCCCTTTGGTTGATGCTGCAGAAGTTGATTAGATCCCAAGACTGAGTATTTATGATGATATTTAAATTGCTGATGTGCAGTAAATCCATCAGTACTGGCTAAGAGGATGCCTTGTATGCCAGACACAGCTCACCTCTTAGCAAGCTTTAGGATGCCATGTATAGTGACAGGGGTTTGAGTCTGTGTAGGGCATATTGTTTAGGAGTGGTCACTCTTTGTTTGTCAGACCAGTCATTTTTGTCTCCTGATCCTGCTGGTGTAGCTCATAGTGCCATCATGGTTGGGGAGATAACCTCATCCAATGTAGCTGTAGGCATTGCCTTGGTGGGCAAGAGAGAACCACTTTTGCTGGTCTCTGGGTAAGGGGCAGGTGATAATTATTCATGTAGTTGGGTTAGGGAGCCTGAATTTGAGATGGGTATGCCTAAAGCATATGACAGGGTGCCTAGAGAGGAGTTGTGGCATTGTATGAGAAAGTCATGAGTGTCAGAGAAGTATGTAAGAGTGGTACAGGATATGTATGAGGGTAGTGTGACAGCAGTGAGGTCTGCAGTGGGAGTGATGTATGCATTTAAGGTGGAGATGGGATTGCATCAAGGATCTGCTCTGAGCCCTTTCTTATTTGCAATGGTGATGGACAGGTTGACAGACGAGATCAGACAGGAGTCCCTGTGGACTATGATGTTTGCAGATGACATTGTGATCTGTAGTGAGAGTAGGGAACAGATAGAGAGGTGGAGGTATGCTCTAGAGAGAAGAGGAATGAAGGTCAGCAGGACTAAGACAGAATATATGTGTGTGAATGAGAGGGAGGATAGAGGAATGGTGAGAATGCAGGGAGTAGAGGTGGCGAAGGTGGATGAGTTTAAGTACTCGGGATCAACAGTTCAGAGTAATGGTGAGTGTGGAAGAGAGGAGAAGAAGAGAGTACAGGCAGGATGGAGTGGGTGGAGAAGAGTGTCAGAAGTGATTTGTGACAGATGAGTACCAGTAAGAATGAAAGGGAAGGTCTACAAGAGGGTAATGAGAGCAGGTATGTTATATGGGATGGAGACAGTGGCATTTACAAAAAGGCAGGAATCAGAGCTTGACATGGCAGAGTTGAAGATGTTAAGATTTGCACTGAGTGTGACAAGGATGGACAGGATTATGAATAAGTATATTAGAGGCTCAGCCCAGGTTGGAAGGTTTGGAGACAAAGCCAGAGAGGCAAGATTACATTGGTTTGGACATGTGCTGAGGAGGGATGCAGAGTATATTGGGAAAAAGTTGCTAAGGCTGAAGCTGCCAGGTAACAGGAAAAGAGGAAGGCCTAAGATAAGGTTTATGGATGTGGTGAGAGAGGACATGCAGGTGGTTGGTGTGACAGAGCAAGATGCAGAGGACAGGAAGAAATGGAAACAGTTGATCTGCTGTGGCGACCCCTAACGGGAGCAGCCGAAAGAAGAAGATGCCTACTAAGGGTCTACCTTTTTCAAGGGGTTTCTCAGAAAAAGTGAACACAGTGAGAAACTCTTGCCTTTTTCTGAATTTCTTTCTGCGGACAGTGAGAGCTTTACTGAGATTTGCTAAATAACTCATTTTTGCCTTTTCTTTGCCAACTACTTTAGCCAAGAAAAAAAGAGTTCCAGGAGGAATGGTTGCATTTCAGGAATTTGTTTCAATCTGAACATACTGATTCTATTAAGTAATGTTTTAGACTTCCCCTTGAGGATATATCATTTTCTGAAATCTTATTAAAGATTAAATGTTTTCAGTGGGAGCAGAATGAAATTCTAGTTGCACAGAAAATGTACTATGATTTGTTACAACTGGAAATGCCTATATATGCAGCTGTTCCTCCTGTTTTACCTGTTTTAGGAATTTTTTTCTCACTTCTTCTATTTTTGCTGACAGTCATCATAATCTTGCCCCCAGGAAATCTGACAGGTTATACAAGGTACTTCAGGCTCATTTGTGCTTGTTTTATAACCCTAAAGCAGATCTAACAGGGATTTTTCTATACAAAAGTACTTCTGCTAAACACATCACTGCTACTAAATCCATTTCTTCTGACCAGAATGGAAAAGCCTTTGGCAAGTTGGGAAATAACATACATTCATCTGCTACCTTAACTTTCATAATTTTAATCCTTTGAGTTCATATGTTAAAGTTTTTGCTTTTATCTTTGCAGAATATGCAAACATTAATGTTCAATCTTTCCTATTCTGAGATTAAAAATATATATATTTGAATAACTCTTTAATTTCTGCTTCTTAAGCTACTAAGCATGTTTTAATGTGTGCTTATGATGTTACTGATAATACTTCCAGAACTGCTGATTCTACATCAGTCATGAGAAGATTTGTTAGACTTTGTTATCAAAACTTTCCTGAAGATGTTAAAGCTGAAATTTTAAATTCTTGATTATACAAAGAACTTGTTGCATTGCCCTTCTGCATTGTGAAAAAAGGAGAAAGTCAATTCAAGGAGTTCCTCACATATTTCAACACACCTGCATACTTCTCAACTGTCCAGATTTCTACAGAATGTCCATATTTTTGCCTGTTATTTTTTATTTGTTCCTCCTGATAAATGGCTTTTATTCAAGGATTTTTCTGGTACCAAAGAGTGAAGGACATCGGAGGCCTATGCTTTATCTTTCCTTTCTAAATCTTTTAGTCAATATTCCAAAGTTCAAAATGTTATCCCTTCAGTTTGTTTTGCCTCTGCTCCATTTACTAGCTGTCCTGGTAAAGATATACCTAAAGAATGCCAAACATTGCACTCTTACTGGCAAGCAGTACAGGCATTTCATAAGATTTTTATTTATTTATTTTTATCTGATTCACATTATCAGTTCTCTGCCCCTAAGGTATTTACAGTGTCTTCTTCCAGTAATTGCAGTTCTTGCACCCTTTAAGACATTCACATTTTCCATATTTAGATGAATGTTTTATCTATGCAGACTCCTTTTCCAGTTGTCAGGAGTCTTTCACAATTGTTCAGAATCTTCTACTCAGTCTGAATTTTCAAATCACTTTCAGAAATCTGTAATCCTGTCTTACAGAACAGTTTTCCTGTGAGGTCTGTTAAATTCTGCCACAGGAAGTCTTTCTTCCTCCAGCCAAAGTAGAGATGTTCCAAAGTTTTTCCAGAGTTTCTCCAGGTAAAGCCATATATCTGCAAGGGAATTTCTCAGGATTTTGTGTTTCAGGGCATCTATGATTCTCATGCTTCCTCTTACCAGATTCCACATGAGAAAAACTGAATTGTACCTTAGATTAATCTGGTCTCAGCATCTTCAACCTTCATGTTTTTAAATCCCTCTTCTGGGGTTTATAAGATAGGAGAAAGGTTCTTTGGTTGGTAGACCAGATCTCAAAAATCCAGCTCTCCCAATTTCCATTTTGACTACAGTCTAGGCTGTCACTACAGATGCATCAGTGCTAATG
Organism: Protopterus annectens; assembly: GCF_019279795.1. Taxonomy (NCBI): domain Eukaryota; kingdom Metazoa; phylum Chordata; order Ceratodontiformes; family Protopteridae; genus Protopterus; species Protopterus annectens. The sequence goes on from NC_056739.1 coordinate 663,486,003, forward strand.
AGTGGAGAGGTTTCCAAAGGCATGAAAGTGGGAGGTCTGTCAAACCAGCACATGTCAGAGAGATGATGGCAGTGAACAGTACTTTGAAAAACTTAAATAATTGGGTCTATATCATTTACACGAAGAAGCAAAATGTTGATTCACCTTTAGTCAACCCATATTTGTCGACTCTGTCAAATCATCGATTTCTTTCTAAGGAAAAGAAATTGGTTGGCCGTTCTTTTAAATCTGCCCTTTTCCTGACTATAGTGTGATCTCTGAGTTAGTATATTTAGTTAGGGGGTGTGGGGAAGTTTATTTTAATGTGGTGTGCATGTTTGGGCTACTGATTTCTTTCCTTAGAAAGAAATCGGTGATTTGGCCGTTCGATGTTGTGCAGTTTTGACAAGTGCGAATCAATTAAACTTAAGTCGACATTTTACTTATTTGACTTTATAATATAGACTCAAATAATCTCTGGTCCCTAGAACCCCTGCAAGTTTACATATCAGCACCACACTGATGTGGTACATAAACAAGAAAGAGGGTACAAGAGCTTTCCCTCCTTTTAGACTTGGTATGCTAGCAAATCAGGTCAGTTTGACTCTTCAGACGTTATACAATCTGTAAAAGCAAAACCTGACTGCACACTGACTTTGCAGGGCAGACCTTTGTGAATAGAATCTCCATCACTGGATCTTCCAAGATTTGATCCAGCCATGGGGAACACCTCAAGTAGATGTGTTTGCTTTCTCTCAGAACATACAACTAAATAGATTCTGCTCTAGGATTCCTTAACAGATGTCTTCTCATTGCTATGGACACAAATGCTCCAGTATGCTTTCTCACCTTCCCCCTATTATTTTCAGGGTTCTTATGAAGATATAGAAGGACTTTCCAAAAATTATGTTGGTGACTCCCTTTTGGCCCAGGCAGCAGTGGTTCTTTTTTTTTGATCTGGCCAAGTGCAGTTGCTACACTCTTCCACACAGATTGGATTTACGTATACGAGGCAGGGGTTGTTTGATACACCCCAACATGGAAACTCTTCATTTCACAGCCTGGATGATAAAATTTTGATTCCTTTTAGGCACCTTTTTCTGAGGATGTACACCAGGTACTGAAATAATGGAAAAATGCTACTAGGAAATCATATTTGTGTAAGTGGAAAAATGTTCTAGTTGATGCCAAACCAAGACTGAGGATCCTCTTTAGGCTCAGCTGAATCTTGTTCAAGATTATTTGTGTAAGTTACTGTCCTCTGGCCTTTCTTATTCCTCTGTCAATGTGAATTTGTTGGCCATGTACACTTGTCTGCCCTTAGAAGCCCCCTTTCTAAACATCTTCAAGTTAAGCAGTTTTTGAAAGGGATTTTGCATATCCTGCCACCTAGAAAACAGGCGGCTACTCCTTGAGATCTTAACTTTGTACTTGAAAGCTTATTTGTTTTCCATTTGAACAAGCTCATCAAGCTTATTTAATACTTTTCTCATTGCCCTGATGTCAGCTGAGAGAGAATCTGAGTTAAAATGCTTATGGTAAGTTAACCATCTATCCATCCTTCCACAAACCACTCTACCATTTTTGCACATGGGTCAGGGTATCACTTCAATAGTAACAATCATCTAAAGCCAAGGTTCATGCCACCAGGTGGTTAACCCTGCTACACCTGTTCTTCCATACCACAGACTCACCCACATACACCTATGGCCAATTTAAATTATGCAGTCCACTTATTACATGTCTTTGGAATGTGGGAGGAAACTAAAGCACCAGGAGGAAACCCATACAAACACAGAGAGGACAAGCAGACTACACACAGAAGGCATCCCACATGAGAATCGAACCAGAAAAATTCTTTCTATGAGGTGACAATGCTACCAAATGTGCCACTGTGCCACACCTCCTCAGAAAAAGGTGCCTAAAAGGAATCAAAATTCTATTAGCCAGGCTGTTAAATGAAAAGTTCCCAGGTTGTGGTGTATCAAACAACCCCTGTCTTGTAGGTTAACATTACTTTACTTTTCAGAAGGACAGAGTTTCTTTGAGAATTAACCTTTCTTTTTTGCTCAAAGGTGTCTCGGAGTTTGCCTTGAGCCAGACTATTAATCTCCCTGTTTTGTTTACCGAACACAAAAACAGGAAATAAAAGATTCTTCACACACTAGGTTTCCACAGACAGCTAATATGCTAATATGCTATCTAGACAAAACTCAAGTCTTAGGGAAAGATGAACAACTGGCTGTCTCCTATAAAGGAAAGAGGAAGGGGCAGTCAATATCATAGCAGATTATTTCCAGATGGTTATCTCATGCTATTGCTGTTTGTGAACACTACCATAATAATCCATTTCCAGGCAGGGTTAGAGCCCTTTCCACTAAGATCTTGGCTTCTTTAGTGGCTTTATTAAATTCTAGAAATAGTCTAGAGACAGCAATAGTCTAGAGACAGCAATACGGTCCTTTGATATACTTGATATCCAAAGTACTATATGGGTCCTGGATTATTAATTTTCTTTTCATCTCCTTTCTTATTTTCTAATTTATGGTAATCTACTCAAATAGCTTAGCCTACTGAAACAGTGATCTAATTAATATAGTAAATTTGTATAAGAAAACTTGCCACAACAGTTGGTAATGTTCTTCATTTGATCGCAGTTGCAGTAGCCTTAGCTATATAGGTTGTATCCTATACAGGCTACAACAGCCAGCCAGCTTCCAGTGACTTCAGGGTACATTCCACACACCCAAATATTTAGTCAGCTTAAACTGAGCTGACTAAAAGTCAAATTTGGGTGTCATGCCTTTCTGCTTCTTTGTAGGCTTTCAAGGCTCAAAGGTTGGCTACTCCTATTCCTGCTATTCTATATCTGGTAGAGACATGCCCCTTGGGGGGACTTCGACTTTACTTTTTATTACAGAAAATGTTGTTTTTCTGTAAAATATATTAATTATAGTTGGGTAAAAGTGTTTTCAATGACTAGGATTGCCACCAATCTGTTTTTTTATGGACTATCTGGAAATCAAATTTATTTGCCAATAGTCTAGAAAATACTGTACAAACTCCAGTATTCTGTTGCAAACAAAGAAACACACTATCAGAGTTCGTTAAATCGGCTGATTTACTATGCTATTTTACAGAAAAGTACTATGCTATTTTATAGAAAAGCATAGTAAATTGGCTGAAAGCAGGCATCAGGAATGGGAAAAAGAGGGTGTTCCCATCTGCTGACATCATAGTGACTTCACAAAATTGGTGGAGCATGGGTGGGAGAGGGGTGGAAATGGTTGGGGTTACAGGTGATGTGAGGGGTGTGGCCTTACTTTGGTTTTAGCCACAACAAAAGGTGGCAACCTTATCAATGACTGCCACATAACATTTTTACACTATTAAACAAGAGTTTTACTTTTTTACTTTTGTGGTAAAAAGTTGTTAAAACTAACTTTAAACTATTTTTTCGTAACAAAAGTTGTATTATTTTACTTTTGGGATGGGGATAAGTGTTTTAAGTGATTTTTATTGTGATTTAACAATAAAAAAATACTTTTTTGCTAATTACCTGTTTTACCGACTGTTGCTGCCAAGCTTCCTCAGGAATCAAGAAACTTTTTTGGCTTAACCATGGAATATCCTACTGATTCCTCAGTCCTGCCTCCTTTCAGCCATAAAAATGAAAATGATTGTTAATCAGCCATTGACACCATAGCATGCTGATAAAATGCCTTAGCCAAAGCTGGATCCTCAGAGCACTCAACTTTTTCCTATGTTCCTCTGAGTCACTATGGATACCATGGACCATGGTTTAGATGTATCCTCTGTAGCTGTTGGAGTGCCCTTTGAGGACAACAGGCAGCTAGTTTTACTTGTCTTGGTAGAAAAGGTAGGTAATACCAGTTTGCTGAACCAGAAAACTATGTCCATCCTAGCAAAGTCCTTTCTGGCAAGATTTTCCTGTCCAAAACTTAAACATATGTTAACACTTATCTCAGTTTTCCTGGACAAGGGTAATTTATTAGGCTTAGCTCAAGCTTTTGTGTAGGCTCTTGACCCTTCCTGAAGGACTGTTTCTACTAAAAGAAATGAAATTCTTCATTTTCCTGAAGAAATTCAAGAGATTGAAAACAATTCTCAAAGCACGGAGTATTTGTTATGCACAAAGAATTCTGATTCAGATTCTGAGGAAACTTTGACCTTGGCCAGTAATTTTGAAGGATTCTCTTTCTCTAAAATTATTGCTAGAATGAGTCAGTTGTTTTAGTCAGGAAAAAGTGATCTTTATTATCTCCTCAGGAAGTAGTATTATTTGCTACAATTGGGTTTTCTCGAACCTGCTTTTATTCATATCCCCCTGTTTGGTCTGCTTTGAAGGTTTTCTTTTTTTTTTTTTTGTTACAGCCAGAAATTTCCTTAATAGCCAGCCTACTGTCCCCAAGAAAGCAGACATCCTACAGATCTGCTCCAGCAGGTACTAAACATCAGGTTAACACTAATCTTTCCTATTATGACAAGGACTGGAAGTTTTTTTTGTGGGGGGATGTATTCTTATGCAATACTTGTTTTTAGAATTCTCGGCTTTCAAGCTCATATGTTGATGTTTATGCTTGTCACCTGTGAGAATATGAGGAATATTCTGGCAGCCATTTCCTCTTATGAGATGAAATCTGAATTGGGCAACTTGGTGTCTTGTGTGTCACAAGATACTATGCACTGTTTGAAACGTGCTTATGATTCTGCTCATGCCCTTCCAGCGCTGCTGCCATTGGGACTGCTAGGAGGAGGTTTGCCTGGTTGCATTTTCAAAACCTCCCAGAGGATGTCAAAATGATATTCTGAATTCTCCTTTAGACAGAGAAGAAGTTTTTTGGCCCTCTGTTAGAGAACTCATAAAAGTGTGAAGAGAGAGGCAAGTTGGTTTGAGAGGGGGTCACTCAGATTTATCAGACTTCCTTCTTTTCAAGTGCCAAGGGATTCAATCCTCTCTCCATTACTTTTTTTAAACAAAAACCTGTTCCAACAAGATGCTGAAAAGCAAATTTTTTAAAAAAGAAATAAGAGGGAGGTTTCATAAAGAGAGAAGGAACAAAGGACAGTCTTATGAGTCTGGATTTCTATACTGAATAATTTAGTTTTAGGGGCAGGGTTAGAATTAGCACACATGGGTAAGGTAAGGCAGCAGGCTATAGCCCCCACTGACTACCTTATTCATGCATGCTAAACTTAACCCTAATCTTGAACATTAATTTATGAAAGACCCTTTCCATAACAGCATCACTATTCAGATCATAGGTTCATAGGTGTGTACTAGGCTAATGGCCCTGGAGCCCTTACAAGCTTAGACCGTAGGATTACCCTGGCATCATGCCACCAACCGTAGTTCCCAGTGCCTCTGTCAATTAGAGCCACTGGAGTGATCCCTGGGGTGAATTTTCTATTTCCTATCCACTCATCAAGATTTCTCTTGAAGAGGGCCAGTGAGGTGCTCTGCCTGACATGTACAGAAAGTCTGTTCCATAGCATGGGCAGTCTCAGGGTTATGAACCTGTCCCTCCAACATGTTCTGTTGATTGTGGTAATGAGATTGAGGTCTCTAAAACCTGTGGTGTGGAGGGATTATGATTTCATTATATGTAGCATTTCTAACAGAGCTAGGTCAGACATGGTTTTGTAAGTCAAGCAGAGACTGCCTCAAAGTAGGTGATACGAGAAAGTGAATAGTTGGAGTTTTTTGAGTCTGTCCATACAGGACAAGTGTTTAAGGCCTAGGATCCTCTTAGTGAGGTACTTTTGTGGTGTCTCGAGTTGTTGCAGGTGTCTAGTGAGGTACATGCCAAATGGGGCATTGTAGTCAATAACTTGCCTAATGAGAGAAGAATAGAGGAAGACAATGACCTCTTTCTTCATGGATGTAAACCCCCCTAGTAATGAGATGTGCCACATAGAAGGACTTTCTGACCACAGTGGCAGTGTTGTGGTCAAAAAAGAGGTTGGTGTCAACCTGTGTTGCCAGATCTCTTATAATACCTTCTGTGTTCAGTGGACTACCATTGATGTGATAGTTTATAGGAACTGGGTTTTTCCCAAAGGGGACGATGACACATTTTTTGGCATTGAGCTTAAGGCCATGGTTCTGACACCAGTCATTGGTCTCAGTGAGGCCTTTCTGTAGGATGTCAACATCACTTGGGGAGTTAATAATGGCTCCCAACTTGCAATTGTCTGCGAACGTTGTCAGCCAGAGTCCCTTCATGTTGGACTGGACTTCTGAGAAGTAGATACCAAACAGGAGAGGACCCAGGGCAGATCCCTGTGGTACTTCACTCATGACTGTTCGGCAATCTGACTTGGAGTCAGCTACTTTCACACTGTGGGTTCTATCTGTGAGCCAGTTTGCAACCCACCTAGTGATATAGGGGTTGATGCCTGGCTTAGTGAGTTTTTCTATTATTCCTGAGGGTTTCTATTATATGATCGAAGGAGGCATTCGTTCAAATGCATCTTGATCGAACTTGAAAGCATGAAATGGGAAGAAATCGCTTGACTGCTTCTGTTACTTTGCCATTTTTGTCACTGTAGTGCGATCTCAGAGTTGGTATATTTAAGTAGGGCGGTGTAGGGGGGCAAAGCCCTCCACTTTATGTAATGTTTTAATGTGGTAGTGAGAGCCACAAACTAACCAAAAATTCCAAGTAAATCGAATCCAGACAGGCACATGAAGAAAAGGTTGTTTTAATAAATACGAATACAAGTTAAAACCAATTTGTAACACAAAGTAACAAAAGGAAAGCGCTTTCATCTGTGCTAATGACAAACCTCCTCTGACAAATAAACATCATTTTCTTCCAGTTTAAAATACTAAATGAAAGTCAAATTACTTCTCTCATTTGCCATCTCCCTATGAGTCATGAATGACATAAGTACTATACAACAACCATTCACAGCATGAATACTATGTTAATATACAAAAACTGTAAAAATAAAAATTAATACACATTAATGTTATATAATGTATATAGTATATAATGTAATATATAAATAATATTTTAGTTGTGTACCTTAAAAAATACCTATAAGAAATACTTGTAAAAACCATCCTGAACTTCATTAATTCTTGCTTACTGATATGCTTAAAAAATATTTACATAAAAAGTATTTATATAAAAAGTAGTTTTACATAAGAATTGTGTATGTGTGTATATGCATTGTAACATAATATTGAACCTACCAATTAATGTTCTAAAGCCTTTAATTTCAGAACACTACCTAAAGATAACATACCATTTAAACCTGGCCAAGAGTGTGCACATAAACGGATTTGCATCTTAATTCCATCTTTTCAAAAATTAATTGCCATGCGCCTCTTCTACTATCACTTTTCAAAATGTCTAAGAGAATAGTATGTTTTCAGTGGGGAACCATGTTATAAATTGCTACAACTAGCAAAAGACTATACAAGAGTTATCAAAATGTAATAATTAAACTATGCAATGCTGATGATATATAGGTAAATAATATAGATTTCAAAAGCATAAAAACTGATAAAATGCTAGTATAGTCAGAATGCAGACAATAGTGCAGATAATCTATAGAGCATTAAATTAGCTAAAAAAAACAAACCACCAAAAGTGTTATGTCACACTCAGTGGACAAGGTAGGTATAATGCAGTAGTATTTTACTGGATAAAGGAGGTGATGCACGAGGGATAAGTAAAACAAACACTGATAGTGTTTAATAAAAAAAAAAACGAATGTTAATTGAATGTGGGAAGTGACACTTAAAGACTGCAGAAAAATAATGTAGCACTATTAAAAGGGACAGGCAAAAAAGTACTGGGGCAGTATGTTGTATCTTGCGGCTTTTTCCCGGTTAGGGGTTGCCACAGCGGAACTTTGGTCCGCTAATGATTGGCAGTTGATTTTTACGTACCAAGTTGCCAGCCCTGATGCACAACCTTCAATGAAGGTACGCCCATTCACACATAAAAAATGTTATTAAAGGGAAAGCAGCAAACTAAAGGATTGAGCTTGATGCTTAAGCCAGATATGTGCTGATCTGTAATGAGAAGTGGGATTATGTCCTTAGACAGAAATATGATTATAAATGTTTGTCTTTAGTTGTATTTTACAAAGGGAGGAGCAAATGTTTTGTTCAGAATGTCTATTAAGCCCTGTGTTCTATGCTTACAATGAAATGTTTGTCTGATTACTTGTATATATATATATATATATATATATATATATATATATATATGTGTGTGTGTGTGTGTGTGTGTGTGTGTGTGTGTCAGTGCATGTATGTGTTTATACCTATGTTTATGTTCCTGTACATTTATGTATGTATAGGACATGGATGTGTTTTATGAATGTGTGGGAGTGATCAAGCATTCAGTGTTGTTTGGCAGTGATTCCCTGATGAATTGATTAATTTTTATGTACTCCAAGTTTATATATATATATATATATATATATATATATATATATATATATATATATATATATATATATATATTGAAAAGGAAGAAACATATATAACATGGTTCCCTATAACTAACAGCTGACCACATGACTTTTCCCCATGTCTCTCATTCTTTTTTTTTGCCAAAAAGTATGCTGCATTGATAAGTATAAGTAAATAGATGAGAAGAAATGAATTCCACAGTAGATTAATTTGTACCATAAGTATTTTGCCCATGAATTATAAAACATTATATGTTATTCACAGTTTAATTACCCAGTATTGAGTACTGTCGTCTTCCAGTAGCTCACATGGATCTTGAGGTTTAGGAATGAAATACAGTTCATGATGTATAGTAGCTAAGAGATATGCCTTACCTCTTCTAATGCTGTAAAATTATTCTTCATCTTTTTGTTGTTTTTAAGAGCTCCATGCATCTCTTTGGCACTCTTAATTTGTCAAAAGCTATGCCTCAATAGCAGCCTTGCACAGCTGGTTAATAGTTCTAATAAATGCAATTAACACTCACTTGCCACCATTTAATTATACAATTAAGATGTCTAATTAACATTAACTTGGCAATTGCTTATTTAACAAAAGTACTGTATAGCGTAGCCTTAAATAAGACACTGCACTGAAGATGGAATAAAACAATGTGGAAGATGTGAAGGCAGCTCATTAGTTAGAAAGGACTCGATAAAAAATATGGAGTTAAATTTGATTATTATGTAATTATTCCACAAATTGTCTCTTGTAATGTGTACAACTAACTCCATAGATGTTCAATTAAAACGCATGCAATGAATTTGTGAATGTGTACTGAATATGTATTGTGTGTAATTTATACTAATTTGAGCAGTTTCCCACAGTATTCACTGTGCAGACTGACAGTTTTTAAATGACTTACCTTGTCTGTATGCAGAAGTTATGCACAATTTCTATGAAGCCGTTGAAAGTTGCAAGAGCATGTGAGGTTTAAAGGGACCATTGAACTCATACCTAAGAGCAATTGTGTTAGTCTGACAGACATTAGAAGAGCATGCTTAGTAAAGCAAACTTATGCAGTTTATATTACTAGATCTTTCTTTAACTCTCATTATATTTAGTATAGTATAGCTTTGTTAAATCACTTTGGTGGAAAAACATAGCAGTCCTGAGTTGCTAGCAGAGTACAGAGTATTATCTAAAACTATAAAACTAATACAAAATTACTAAATTGAAATCTACCATTGCGAATATATTTTAACTGACTTTAGCAATGTCTGAGTTACAGGTACTAAACAAGAGACTTCAGGTTTTGTATAGTACAGATGATTAAACAAAGCAACTTTATAGATAAGTTCCAGATGTTTTACAGGTAACTAATTCTTAGCATGACATTTTCTGAATCTAGTTCTGACTCTCAGCAGATGAGTCAATACCCATCTGCTTTATGCTACATACAGTAATGCCATGAATGCTTCTGAATCTGTTTAAGAGAAATTTAAATAAACAATGAGCAGAAGCATATACAGATTTCAATAATAATAATAATAATAATAATAATAATAATAATATCGGAATTACTCAAGCACACACACACACACACACACACACACACACACACACACACACACACACACACACACACACACACACACACACACACACACACTGCCACTGAGGTACAATATTCATATTAAGCATGCACAGGGTACAGTTTTCCCACAATGGCATTATCAAGTGTTTTTTTTTTATACAATGAGAAAGGAATGATGTACTTCCCTTTCTAGACATTAATAAGCATTACCTAGCATTAATAAATTAATAACTTCTGGTAAAAGACCCTAGTTAGTCTGGAAGCTTGAGTAACTGTAAAATCTATTCTAATCCAGTGACGGTATCAGATCACCTTTGTGTCCCAGTTTCTGTATATTTTCTATGAAATGAGTGAAGTTTAGGAACAGGCTACTTTCTCTTGGCTTTATTTTCTCTGCAGGGAACTTGAGAACAGATAACAAGGCAGAATTATAGCTCAGGTGAGCCAGGTATCCATCAGGTCCAGAAAGTGGGCAAAGGCTTTTCTAATACAATATGCTGATAACTCTACAGTCATCACCATTGCCAACTCTCCCTTCGGAACTCCTTTCAACCACTCAGCCCTCTTTCAACTCAGTGGAAACCTGGATCTCCAATAACCACTTCATTTTCAACCTTAAAAAGATTAAACTGGTACTCTCTCTCCCCACAAATGCTAACCATATCAAATCCAGCTTCTCCATATGATCTCTTAACAATACCCTCATTGAGGTAGAATCCAACACAAAACTCCTTGGTGTCACCATCAATGATCAGCTGAAATTTGACCTACATGTTACCAACTGTATTAGGAAGACTTAACAGAAATTAGGGCTCCTCTATAGAAACAAAAAGTTCCTCACAACTGTGGCCAAAGTTTCCATCTCTCATGCCTGCCTTCTATCCAGTCTCTTATATAGCTCCCAAACTCTCACAAAGCTGAACTCCACACTCCAGGCCAAACTGGAGGCCACCTACAACAAGGTAGCCAAATTTGCAGCTCAACAAATCTATAAATCTCATCATTGTCTCTCCCTAAAACATCTAAACTGGCTCGAACTACGCCATCACCTTTTCCTCTCTCTGCTGCAGATCATTCACTCCATCCTATACCTACCTTCTTACTGCCTAGCATTATCCTCCCTTATCTCCTATTATTCTCCTTCTAGACCACTCCGAAGCTCTGGACAAGACCTGCTACAGGTATCTAACCTAAGACCAAAGCAGGGTGCAATGCCTACAGCTATCATCCAACAATTGCTTGGAACAAACTACCTCTGGAAATCAGGACCCTTGCTAATCCTAAACAATTTAAGTAAGCCACCAAAGAACAATATAGAAGTATCTGGGCTTGACACTGTACTCACCCACCATAAGCACAACCTGTTAATGCCTTTAGGAAATACTCAATATTTTATCACCTGACAAACTGTTTTTCTCTCAAAAGTATTGTAATGTGTTGAATTTTTTTTCTAATTATGAGTAACGCTTAAGATATTGTAATGAACCTCTTATGTATTTTTTTGTTATAATAATGTTTCTGTTTATATTGTAACTGCTTTTTAAGTGGAGCTTTTCTCACCGGGCCTCCGCTGAGAAAGGGCTATTCTCAATTGGATACACCCATCAACCAATCTAAAATAAATAAAAATAAATAAAGAATCAAGAAGGAAAGAATGATCTGATCTGGCTGATATAAAATCAGTCTGTTCTCTTTTCCACAGGATAAAAAAATAATTGTAATTGTCCCGGCACCCTTTTCAATAACACACACTAACATCAAAAGATATTTGACAACCTTTATTAATTTAACCAAACTGACAATTTTATTCATGTAAAAGTAACAAGTTAATTGAAAACATCAAATTCTTCCTGTCATCCATCAGGGCATCATACCCGCTCACCCTGTCCAAATCATCCATCAGGGCAGCGTAGCAACTCACCCTGTCCAAATCCTCCATTGTGCAGCGTACCTGTTCACCCTTTCTGAATATGGAGCATCCAACTCACTTATTATCAAGCAGCATCCAACAACTCACTTGATCCTCAAACTCAATGCCATCAACACCATCACCTAGAGGGGGAACAGAAGAAGGCAATTCTGTCCCTCTTCTCTGCCCACTAGCCGTTTCCCCTCTTTTCTGATAACCTTTACTAAACCCTCTAAAAAAAATTTAAATGTACATTAAACTAATCCAAAACAACATCTCTCAAGTGCACCCCAAACACAATCTGTCCTTAAAATCCCTATGATCTATTGTGTACATGCTTAAAGCTCCCAACTGCCAAGCCAACCTCTGATTCACAAACCTCCAAACCTGATCCAGAGCCTGACAACTGACAACATTCCTCCAGATCATACGTGGTACTGTCTCCGACCATATGATACATATACCAGGGCATAGTGTCTGCAGCGAACACAAATCATCCGTTATCTTATCCACCAACTGTTTCTTAGACAAAATTCCTAAATCATTCCCAACTAAGTGTACCACCAATATTTGTGGAAACCCTAATCATAATCTTACCACCTCAGCCTCCTGCATAAGTTAACCCCATCTAAGGCCTCTAACCCCATGCCAAGTAACCATCCAACCTAGCTGAGACAGCCCCAAATTCCTTCCATCCATCCTAACTGATGTCCTTTTCTCTGCCCAATGGATATAGGAATAGCCCAAGATGACAATCTGATTTCCTAAAAGAAGAGAAAAAAAATGCAAGGAAATTCTTTATCTAATATAAGATAACAAGACATTAGAAGACCACCTCTCTATTTTTCTAATAACCTCACTAGATCTGCCTTCACTTGCAAAATCTGAAGCCTTACCAATACAAAAGGAATGAGTTGCAACCCTCTCAGCTGGGAAACCCATGCACCAAAAGGACCTCCTTATGACTTGTACCAACTGACCACTTGTAGCCAACCTTCCATCTGACAAACAATAAAACAAATCATGTGGATCCCCAACACAGAGCCGACATAATTCCTTACCCCATCCTATTGGACAAAGCCCAACATTACCTTTCCTGACCACTATCAATGTACCTTTTCCCAGCTGATCTGTTTTAGATGTTCACAACCCAATGTGTACTGCCCCAGAACATATCATTACATCCCTTCAAGCTAACGATCCTAGCAATGTCGACACTTGAAATGCTCCAAAATACAACCACACACACAAAATAGCTCACATAACATAATCAAGTGACTCCCTTTGCTGTAAGGCCAAACCCCTCAATAAGATTTTCAAAATCTGTCTTGTCAATGGCCATCACACATCCCTATGCACTCCATCCACTCTTCCCCATCCTCTCAACATATGCCCCACCATTCAAGTCTTTGTAAAATCCTGCAATCCAGTCACCTGCGCAAATCTAGTAATTGCAGCCAAATCCACCTTAACAATTTGTAAAGCCTTACCTTGACTCCAAGCTTGAGCCAAGTAAAGATGTAGCAGCTCCTCTGACCAAATCCCTTCTTCCTCAGGCAATTGTAAAACATATTCATCAAAACTGTAAGCCTTTCTAGTAGACACCACCCAAGACTGTTGGACTAACCTCCTGGTTACCTCAACCCAAGATGCCACACCTTGTCTGGCAGGACTACCGATACCTCCTATGCCCATGGAGCCAACTGTCAAAATCTGGAAAACTGAAATCGAGACAAGCTATCAGCAATTGCATTGCTCACCCCTGGCACATGCACCCCCTGTAAATGAAAAATGAATTATCAAACTCTGCAATACTAACTTTTGTAACGCTAGTAACAGCAATTCATATCTTGCCGTCTTTATCTGCAATACCCATACCACAGCCATGTTATCCGAATGAAAAAACACCCTCCTACCTTGCAGTCTGTTCTTCCAAACAAGTGACACTGCCCAAATTTGCATCAACTCTAAAAATGCGGCATCCCTTTTCCACTCCTCCCTCCAGTCTGATGACCACCAGGCTGCAAACCATTGTCCCCCGAAATATGCCCCCATTCCCACACCCCTTGCTGCATCCATTAACAACTGCATATCCTCTTGCTCCACCCAGTCTGCCTTCCAAAAAGAAATCCCATTGAACTGCTCCAAAAAGGATAACCAAAGAACCAAGTCCTCCTGCACTAACTTATTAGCCCTAACCCAATGGTGTTTGCTCTTCCCCCTTTTAACAAAAAGGCCACTGACCTGAAGAATGTATACCCTGGATGCACTGCCTGATGCACAAAGTTCAAAAGCCCTAACAGTTTCATAACCACCCTAATTCAAACCTTATCCTTGGCCATGGCCGCCCCAATCTTCACCTTCAATCTATCTATCTTTTCCTTAGGCAAACAAAACAACCCCGGTTCTGCATCATTTAATAAATCCAAGAAATCCAAAGTTTTGCTGGGCCTTCCAACTTTTGCTGGGCCAATGGATGCCCAACTCATCACACATCCCCAGTAATTCTTGCAACCCTTCTTGTCCTCCCTCTGAACCCTCACCAACTAACAAGAAATCATCTAAGTAATGTATAGCCTTCTGCGTACTCACCTGCTACTGCCAGATCCAATGCCAAATCATACTGAATTTCTCATAAGTTGCACAGGCTATTGAGCAGCCCATAGGCATAGCCTTGTCAAAATAGAATTTGTTTCCCACTGCCATGCCTAATAATGGCCAATCCCCCTCTCTGACTGGCAGCAAGTGAAAAGCAGATTCAGTATTTACCTTAACTAGCCATGGATCCTGGAAACCACAAATAAACTTCACAGCATCATTCAAAGATGCATAACTAACCTTAGCATCCTCAAGTGCAATAAAATCATTAACAGAGCTCCATTCTGGCTATGACAAGTGGTGAATCAACCTGAATTCACCATTCAGTTTCTTTGGCACCAAACACAATGGAGAAACCTTAAAATTCTCAAAGGGAGGGCGGTCAAAGGGCCCCAACAACCTGCCCACCTGACGTTCCTTCTCCGCCAACCTCAATAAAATGTTCTCCTTACCCCATACTGATCGCAAATTCCTGCAAACCATC
This sequence comes from Protopterus annectens, assembly GCF_019279795.1. Taxonomy (NCBI): domain Eukaryota; kingdom Metazoa; phylum Chordata; order Ceratodontiformes; family Protopteridae; genus Protopterus; species Protopterus annectens. Next base: position 663,501,004 of record NC_056739.1, read on the forward strand.
CCATACCCCCTACCCTGGATTTAATAGAAACTCTCCTAGAAATACCCTCTAATATCTCCTCCTTAAGAGAAGAATCAGGAAAACATTGGAGCATGCACCACAAAACATTCACCTTAATGGGGGAATATGACTCCTTTCCTTCCTCTAGTCCTCCTGCAGGACACTCCACCCCATGACCCTCAAAAATTAACTCTACCCCTCATGCTCTGAAACCCTTAAGAGGAAAGACACCCGCCATCTAATGACATAGAGTTCATGGCCATAGAAGTAAATTCCCACTGCCCACACTGCACAGCTGGATAATTCCCCCCACACCTTGAACAGACATGCAAGAACTTGCATCCTACCCACAAACAACTTCCTCCATTAAAAGTCCAACACACACCTTCCCCTTCTCCCACCTTTCTTCCTCTAGCACTCCATCAATAACTATCCATCATAATACCCAACCAAATATTTGGGTGCCGCACATCCCAGTGGAGAGAGTGAGTCACTGCTTTCGCTTCTAAAGCTTTAGCCAAGCATTCCCAGGCTGTAAACGCTCAGCTTCCTGAATTGTGAGAAAGTAACCCAACTGGGGCAAAGACAAAGTTGCACGCTTTTCCAACAAAACCGCCATGTAATAAATAAAACTGACTGCCCAGTTATCCCATGCCCTAGGCTGTATCCTACCTATCCTCCTTCTCCCTAATGCTGCTAAGACAGCCAGCAAATCTTTGCTATTGGCTGAATCTGATTCAACCAGACACTGTAGCCCTTCTGCATCAATTAACTCAAAGACATCTACATATTCTCCTTTCCAAATCTTCTCCTTAACTGAAGAAGGAATGTGTGGAGTCAAAAACACTGTCCCTGTTCCTGGTCCCAAAGCTGTGTCACTAAACTGTTGCCAGGCCTTAACCTAAAATCAGAACTTATTTCTGAACTGGATGCCAAACTGCCAGCAAACTCTGCACTGCCATTGCTAGTTGCTTCCATCCCACTTACTCCATAATTCCCCAGCCTCATGTTCGCAGCCCCCACAGTGTCATTCAACCCATGACAAAACTCATCCCCTCCTGCTTCACTATCTCCCCCAATTTCCCCCATTCCCTAAATCTACTCCACCCAACAAAACACCTGATGTTAGCACATTACCTGATACAGTGTCCTGATGGCCTCCAGGTGCTGATGGACCATCTGGAAACACCTCTCTTGATACCCGTTGCCTCTTACCTTGAGGCACCAACCCAGTCCTTGCTGCTGAGCGTGGTCTCTTATGGCTGGATTCCCTTGCCTTATCTGCCATTGTGGAGTCCACATTGGGTGCCACTATCACCTCCCACCACTGGCATAGACGCTGCATGCTGGCCATCTGTAAAGAGAGGAAAAAAAACATTAACATCAATAATTATACAAGTGATGACATTATCTACAGCTCACAGAAAAAACAAAACACCAAGGACCAACTTTACACTGAACAAATTTTCAGAGAGAACTGTCGGTCCACCTGCTAGCTGTGCAAATGCCTACCTATGGCAAACCCTACCCTATCTTTTCCTGCTGTAGAAAAAAAAAAGCTTTCTGACACTATTCTTACATAGCCACTTAGGGTATAAGGCTAGCCACTGAGCACACATTGTTAAGCAGGAACTGAAGATATATGCTGTACATAACATTTTTCTGTATTTCTTATTTGACATGCATGCTACAGAATTTGACATCACTGGATTAATGGCATCATATCTGACTTGTTATTAAAATGCTGTGGTTTCCTTGCATGTATTCTGCTGAATTTATTACTTTCCATTGGTAATACTGCTCATTATTAGGAAATCAGATGTTACAGCTGATAGAAGGACATCTCTACTGGTAACTAACCTACCCTGCCCACTCCTGACTAGCGCCCTGCACTGCCTTATTCTTTAAATTAGTTTTTTTTTTTATTTACATAGGTTCACACTAAGCAGTCAGTCTGCAGATTATTACATGAATTGCCAATAATCAGACAGTGATTATAAGTGAGAATCAAACTCTGTACCTTGTGTTTGTGAGGCAAACACCTTAACAATTATGCTAACTCCCAAACCTCCCTTAACAGCTAAAAGCCGTACTGTGCATGGACGGCCTGCAACAACATCCCAACTTATAGGATCATAGGATCATAGGAAGTTACTAGGCTGTTGGCTCTGTGATCCTTATTAGCCTAGCCAAGAATTTCACCCATATTTAGACAAGTCAGCACCCAAAGCCCCTGTCCAGCAGGGACATAGGTGGAATCACAGGGGTGCATTTTCTGTTTCCCATCCAGTTATCCAGGTGCAACTTAAAAAGGGATAATGAGGTACTCTGCTTCACATGGAGAGGGATTCTATTCCACAGATGGGGTAGTCTTTGGGACACGGATCTGTCCTGCCAGCAAGTCCTATTGATGTCACAGACCAGGTTGAGGGCACGCATGTGGGTTACTCGAGCGGAGCATGATTTGTGGATATGCAGCAGTCCCATCAAGGCAGGGTCTGAGATTGCTTTGTATGCCAGACAGAGGTTAACTCTGAGGAGTGTTTATGAAACTGAGTAGAGGAACAGGGCTTTTAGCCTATCGGTGTAGGGTAGATGTTTGAGGCACTGGATTCTCCTGGTGTGGATCCGCTGTGGTCTCTCCAGCTGCTACATGTACTTTGTGAGGTACTGCCACTTCTCAACTGCCCAAGGTGACCATTCTGTAGACACATCAAGTCTCAGAAGACAAAACACACCAGCAGCCATCACATGCTCTGGGAACACAACACACTACCTTATTCCTCCTTTAAGTGGTCACTGAAACCATTCAAGAAGGCTTTGCCCAACCCAAGACAACTGTACACCTGCTTTTCTTGTTTCTTTCTTTGTTTTTTTTTTTTTTACTGCAGCACACAAAATGTGATCTACAGGTCCCAGCACCAACAACAACTATCACAACCAATGAAAGCCACTACACCATAACCCCACTATACCTCAGTGAGTACATCTCTCTCAGCCCAGGCCAGCAATCAAAGCCCATGAACAAGTAAGATCACCCCCATCCCCAGCCCCACTTCGTGACCTACACAAAAAGGCCCAACCACTCAAAGAAACCACTCCAAAGATCACCCCCAGCTCTGAACCGAGATGAAGGGAAGAAAAAACTGCAATAACCACCACCATCCACCTCCAGCAAGTAATCCAAGTAAAACCAACACCAACCACCAACCACTCGGATCAATCGCCACTCCACCAACGATCAATCAAACTTGACCAAAGGCAACCCAGGAGATGAGTATATCCCTCTCAGCCCAGGCCCAGACAAATAACCCCTGTGTATCAAACCCGGGCCCCAACCGCAAGACCTCCATGCACAATCCCTTCCCTTCACATCATCCAACATGCTACCCAGAGCATACACACACACACACACACACACACACACACACACACACACACACACACACACACACACACACACACACACACACACACACACACACACACACACACACACACACACACACACACACACACACACACACACACACACACACACACACACAAAAAACTGAACCTTATACCGACCTGAAGCCACACCACAAATGCTATCTTTAAAACCCCATAACATACTATCCAAGGCCTACCTGACCACTGGAGTGCCTACAAGGTCATCCTGGACATAATTTAGCTTAATAAACTCACACCAGAATGTGACATGACTTCCCCTACTACAGAAATATTTAACAGCTAAGCCACTCCTAAATTCTACCTCACTTCCCTTAAATCCCCACACCAATTAACCCCTTACCCTCCAAAGCCTAACATAATAAGTTATATACCCAACCTTTATTCCCTTTATACACTCACCCTCCCATTTCTCCTATTCAAATTGCCCCAAAAAAGGGTCCTGGACAAACTAGTTTGTCCCAAACCTCATTAATTGGTTGGTTGTTATGTCAGAGCAAGCAGACATGATAAATGGTGTTGGATAAGCCACATTAATGGAAGTGTGGCTGTTGTATAATATGAGGGTAATTTGCATGGTTCAGTTCTGCATGTCAGATTTAAGTTTATTTCTGCATCTATGGACTTTCAGTATGAACATCTTTTACAAGTTGAAGGCAATTTTTCAGCAAAGGATTCTCATTATTGATATGTGTTTGATTTAATGATACTTGCAAGTTTTCTTTATAGTAGAAGTGTTAGATAAGTATTCCCTGCTGTAGGCCCTTTTTGCAGGATTGTGTAAGCGAAAATACTGGTGTATTTTTGTAAGGACTGTGTAAGGAAAAACAATGGTACATTTCCAGTAGCAGAATGTCATGTGAGAATGTGCGAGGGCTATCAGCCATATTGTTTGCAGATGATAGTCTCTTAAGGCAATGCAGCCATGCTACTATGGCTGTGGTGGTGATTTCAGACTCATCACAGAAGTGTAAGACTCAAGGTGTGATGGTGACAATATTAACCAATTTTTTTTATATAATTTAAAAAATGGAAAGAAAACAATGACGGACTGATAAGAAGAATAGTTTATTGGAATGATGGATATATACATTGACATTATGTATCAGAATTGGTGTATAGAACATTTTGATATGTCAGCAGCTAGTTATGGTAGTCATGATTTCGAAGCAGAATACTGTAAAGTAAATAACTACATATGTATATATCAATACACTATATATATATATATATATATATATATATATATATATATATATATATATATATATATATATATATATATATATAATAGATGTGTGTTGTTTGCATGCAACTTATTTCACCAATCTATTCTTTAAGAATTCAAGAAATCAGTAATGCTAGCACAAGTATGTATATTTTCTTCAACAAAACTAAATTAAAGCATTCTTCATTCAGTCAAGGTAAATACAGTCTTGAAAAACAAATGGCAGTTAGGTGAGAGCAAACCAAATCTTGGCTTAAATTTTTAGTGAAAGAACAAATCACAGAGTTGTTAGTTCAAATAACCATCCTTGCCTGTTTATATACCCAGCATGTCACAGTTACTGACCTACTGACCTTGTTTAGTCAGTAATCCAGAGTTGGTGGCAGCAGATAGCTTTCTGTCTGTGCTCCAGCATGGTAATAATTCCTCTCTGATAGCAAGCAGCATTTCAAAGTATTTGCACTGCCTACACACAGTGGATTCTTACCTCTCCTTCAAAGCTAAATTCGATTAAAAGCAGTGAGCCAGCTGAGTGAGATAAGCCCTCTGTAGTGGAGGGAAACAACCAAATGGATGAAACAGTACAATCGCTAAATGCCCCTCTGGTGTAGAGGGATGGTTTACCTGATCTTGCCCTGTAGATTAAAATCCAAATTATTAAGACGTCAATTAAATGAGTTTTAGGTTAGTCAAAAAATTTTGTTTAAGCAAAGCCAAGGTGAAAAAGTGAATAAAGATTAAAGTTTTATTGGATTTTACTTGTGAGTAAAACTAAGTTTATTAGATATCTAATGCAGAAAGCAATAAGTGGAATATCCGGAGGAGCTGTTCTAAGATTCGCTATTTGCTTATGTTGTGCAATCTGGGTTACTGGGGTCAAGATGGAAGATTGAATGAATGAACCACAAGCTGAAATGGAGGAAACAAGTGTTTTACTATATAAAAGATTCAGTACAAAATACACAAAAGTAAGCGCTTTCGTAAGGCACACTGACCAAACTTCATCAGACAATAAAAAGTAAAACCACAGTTCAGCATTTACATTACACCCACACCCTCCAATTAATTAATCAGATCTTAAATACCCACACTTAATTGATTGAGTGATTCCGTTTTCGGTTCCTTTTTGGGAGAGTACCCAGATTTTGTGTTTAGGAGGGGTAGGAACATAAAAAATATATTGGAACAAGTTAAGGATTGCAATTTATAGGGTAAAATGACATCTTGTGGTGTGTGCAGTCAGTGCAAACATATTTTACTAACATCTAAGGTCAAGATATGTAACAGGGTTATTTCTATTAAGGGCAAATTCAACTGTCATACACAAGGGGTAGTATATGTTGCTTTGTGCTTACAATGTTCCGGCTTTTATGTCGGGAAAAGTCAAAGGAAGTTGAGTCAACGTATTTATGAACATTTATATGATGTTTGTCAGTGTGAGGAAAAAATGCTCTGTTTAGGCATATCAAAATGTTCCCCGACCATGCCTTTAAATTTGTGGTCTTACAGCAGATCAAGCGGAGAGATCGGGGTGGACCTTGGAAGTTATGGTTGGAAAATAAAGAAATTTGGTGGCAGGCCTTTCTCAATGCTCATGTTCCCCCTGGGTTGAACAACACTGTTTCTATTAGTAGTAAATTAAAGCTCAGGGTATTAAACAGATGAGACATTCTCATTTTAACATATACAATATATAAATATGAGATTTTTATGCATTAATTATGTGTAATTACATATTTTCATCTTATTCTTAGCTTCATGTAACTTATATGTTTTTTATACTATGTTTAAGTGCAAAGGTTTGTGTTATCAATTAAGTGTGGGTATTTAAGATTTGATTAATTAATTGGAGGGTGTGGGTGTAATATAAATGCTGAACTGTGGTTTTACTTTTTATTGTCTGATGAAGTTTGGTCAGTGTGCCTTACAAAAGTGCTTACTTTTGTATATTTTTTTACTGAGTCTTTTATATAGTAAAATACTCGTTTTGTCACTTTCAGCTTGTGGTTCATTCATTAAATTTTCTTGGTTGGTGTTGTATTTCGTGGTTTCATGGTTTCAAGATGGAAAATCACACTAGAGCATTCAGTGGACCATCACTAGTGGCTCTGTCGGTCCCCTCATAGATCTTTGTGCTCTCCCTGATCTGTCTAGGTAGGCTCTCACTACTGGCTCTGTTGTCTTACCTTTATTTTTACAGGACATATTTCAGCAAACCTACTGCAGTCTCCTAATAACTACATGCTCTTTAGCTACCTAAAAGAAATTGGCAGAGTCATTTCTTGATTCCATACATAGAACAGGAGTGGATAAATGTAGGTAAAAATCTAAGGTATTAGGGTCAAGTTGTGGTTCAGTGTGGTGATGTTGAAGCACCATCCAGCAGCTTAGGTAAGAGCTAGACAGAAGGAACAGATCCTTCAGGTGTTTCTTCTGGAAACTATCATAAGCATAGGAATGATGAGGCCTGCCATTGAGGCCAAATCAGCTGACAGGGTTGTGGAATTAAAGTCCCCTGCAAGCTGGCAGTTTGAACCTTTTACTTTACATGTCACACAGATGGTTTGGAAGAAAAATATGAAGGAGGAATTTGTAGAAATTTTTGGCCTACTGTAATTTGGTGGGATCTAGGGGATATCTGATCAGGATGAAGAAAGGTGAAGGACTTCAAGACAGTGATGGCAGCCTTATGGAAACAGAAACATTTTATGTTAACAGCAAGGTTTGTTTGTAACTGCTTAACAAAGATATTGAGGCAGGATGTGCTGTGAAGGATTGTAAAGCTCTTTGAGGCCCTTCCTTTCCAAGACTTTCAGGTTTGTTTTAAGAGAAATACCAGTGATATGGTATAAGAAAGGGATAGGGTTCCTAGCATTTAGGATGAGCTTATTGTTAACACGCTATGTGTATGTCTGATCTAAGCTTTGCTAAACATAGTATCATGTGATGAGCTGGCAATAGCACTCTGTGTGCAATTATCTGCAGGTTTTGTTATCCCTTGGTTGACCAGTTTTATCTTTGAGAAGTAAATGCCAAACAGAAGGGGGCTCAAGACAAAATACTGCTGGATGCAACATAAACATAAAATTTATGTTTAACAATAATAGAAGCTTTTACTTTTTTTTTGTATTTGAAAATGTTCCTGTAAATCCTGGAAGAGGTCCCTGTGAACACAAACTTGAATATGGAGAACTTTTTTAAGCAAATTAGACTAAATGTCAATACACCACCAGGTTTAAATTATACAATTTTCTATAAGCAGTGCATTAAAGTTGAGGGCAGCCAAATTGTAATTGGAAACAAAGAATTTTACAATTTATTTATTTTATTTTACATTTGTTGACCAGGAGTGTCCGACTGAGCCAAAACCCTTTTTCAGCGGAGACTCAGGGAGAAAAGCTCCAGACCATACAAAATTACTAAAGAGAATTCAATAAGTTACTGTTCTAAAATCAGCAGTTATCAAGTTACACAACAAACAAAAGCATGTTAGCAGTTACAGCATGAGAAGCAAAAATGATGTATTTTTTTTTTAAAACATTTGCTAACTTAAAGTTCAAAAAGCAGATAATAGGAAAAGTTTTAGAAGTTACGTAGAAGAAATGATATGTAACAGTTAAACAGGGCTATGTTGGTTGGTTATAATCAGGGAGGCTACGAACAGTGGCAGGTCCAGTGTTTTATGAAGTAATCATTAGTAACTAGCTTAAATTGTTTGGGTTGAGAAAGGTTTCTTATTTCTAGTGGGAGTTTGTTCCATGCAATAGAAGGGTGTTAGCTGTATAGGTTGCAGCCTGTCTTAGATTTAGGTTTGTAAACAGTTAATAGGTCTTGGTTTGCACTTCAGAGATGTCTGATAGGGGAATAGAGGGAGATGAGGAATGACAGAGCTGGGCAGAAAGCTGGCTGATATAGAATGGAGTGCATGATTTGAATCTGAGATTGGAGAAGCAGTTGTGGTAGTTTGAGCCAGTTCAGGTATTTTTGGGAGAGACAGTGCTGAGATTTATAGGTTTGTTGAGCTGCAAATCTAGCTATCTTGTGATGGGTCGATTATAGTTTGGTGAGTAGGAAGGAGTTCAGATTTGTGAGTATTTGGGAACAGTAAGTTAAGCAAGGTAGAAGGTAGGCATGAGAAAGAGTAACCCTAGCTTCAGGGGTGAGGAATTTGTTATTTCTGTACAGAAGTCCTAGCTTCTGGTGGGCTTTTCTGATGCAATTGCTAATGTGTAGATCCAATTTTAGTTGATGATCTATGGCAATGCCAAGTAGCTTTGTGCTAGATTTGACCTCTATTGGTGTATTGTTTAGGGATGTTATGGAGAAGGAAGGCTTGATGTGGTTAGCTGATTTGGGAAGAAAGAGTAGCAATTTTGTTTTTTTTAGGGTTGAGGATGAGCTGGTTATTTGTGAGCCATGTCTCTACTGAGTTAAAGGATGTCTGGGTATTAGTTTGGAGTTCAGATGGTGAGTTAGCAATAGTGATGACAGTGGAGTCATCTGCATATTAGACAATGATAGACTGAGGGCAAGAGGAGTAAAGTGAGTTGATGAAGATATTAAATAGTAGATGTCCAAGAAGAGATCTCCTTAGGGGACACCTGTTCTTATTGGAAGGGGAGTAGATAGTGTTAAGTCCCATCTCACTGACTGCTGCCTATCAGTGAGGTAGCTAGAGAACCATGCGACCGTCCCAGGGGAGAAGTTAAAGTCTGTAAGTTTGTTATGTAGTAAAGAGTGAGAGACAGTGCTGAAAGCATTTGATCGGTCAAGAAATAGGCAAGATGTGAGTTTGTGATCATCTTTCTCTAGAGAAATAGTGTTGAGGAAGGATAGTAGAGCTGTGGTAGTAGTGTGCTTGGGATGGAAACCAATCTGTGTAGGAGTGAGTAGTTTTTTTTCTGTGTAAGATAATGCATAACTTGTTTATGTATACATTTCTCGAGGAATAGGTCTGAAGTTAGAGATTTCTGTGGAGTTGCCTCCTTTATGAATAAGAAGAGTGCAGAACTGTTTCCAGATAGATGGAACTTTAGATTCAGAGATTGAGCAATTTAATAGGATAGATATAGGCAAGGCAAGGGAGTGTGCAACAGTTTGGAGAAAGTATGAAGGGATATTGTCTGCAGATACAGAGCATGGTTTGAGCTTAGAGAGTAACATTTTGATGTAGTTAGTGTGAACAGGTTTGGAAAAGAAGGAGTTTTCAGTGTTAGTAGTTTGGGGCATTCAGGGAGATTAGAAGTGTTGTTGTTTGAAGGGTTAGGGTTAAATAGTTTGGAAATAGATTCAATAAAGTAGATATTGAATATGTTGGCAGTCTCTTCTGCTGACTTATCAGGACATGGATTTCACGAGGTTGGATTGCCAGGATACAGTATCTGGTTTATAGCATTCCAGAATTTCTTTGGATCAGATTGTAATGATGTTGGGGATTATAATAGAAATCTTTTTTGTCTTTGTTGATTAGATTTGTGTTTGATTTCTAAGTTTTTTGTACTTCTGTAAGTCAGCTTGAAGTTTGGAATGTACCCATTTCTTCCAAGCCCTGTCTCTGATTTTCATAAGGGTAAGGGTGGTTGTAGATAACCAGGGTGAGATTTTTGCTTTTGTTCATACTTTTCTGGGTGGAACTTGAGAATTTAAAATGCTAATGAAAGTTGAGTTGAAGCCTTTTACTGCATCATCTAGTGATAGCTGTGTAAGGAAGTTCCAGTTAATTCTAGAGAGAAGGGTTGCAAACGTGTCAGGGTTAAAGCTGAAAAGATTATGGCAGGTGATAAGCCAGTGTGGTTTAGGAAGATAGGTGATATATCTGAGCAGTTTTATAGATGAGTGGTCACTCAGGGAGTCTGGTAGTGTTTTTGGATTATGGTATTTGCTAGGATTAGAAACAAGTATCCAGTCTATCAGGACGTGTGGAGAATGACAGTTATTAGTATGGGTAAGTTGTGAGATTAGTTGTGTAAATCCTTAGAGATTTATATGATGGGGAGAGTTTGGATCGCTGAGGTTCAGCCAATTAATGTTAACATTTTCAAGAAGGATAGTTTCATTAGGGATATTTTGGGAAAGATATGAAAGTATATTTTCCAGTAGGGGAATGTTGTCTCCGGTGGAATATATGTGGCTACTACTGTTATGATAGTATAGTCACTAAGTTTAAGAATTGCTGCCAGAATTTCTACAGGTGTAAAGGAGGGAACTGGTTGCTTAGGATGGGAGAGAGTAAAGTTGTTAAAGTAAATTAGGCAATGCCACCACTTTTTTTTTAATCGGTATTGGCAAAGTATGTTGTAACCTGGGAGCAGAATATCTTTATCATGATTTTGGGGATTAAGACATGTTTCATTTGCAGAGATAACATCCTGGGTATGATGAGATACCCATGCATGAAACTGGCTTAGTTTGTTAAGGATACTTCGAGTATTGATAGAATAGAAATAAATGTGTTTATTTGATATGGATGATTGGCTAGTGTTAGGAGTGGTATTTTGTGGGGCGGTAGGGGTAGTAATAGGACCAGGGTTTGGATGTATGTTACCTGATAGGAGCAAGGTCCTTGGGAAATAGTAAGGTTTCATTTTTAGTAGATAGTTATTAAGGTATGTTGTCTTATTCTTAAATGTTACAAGGTAGGAGGGAGGGATTTTTATTTTAGGGAATAGTATATTCATTTGAAGGATAGATACATAGAGAGGTATGTGTGAGTGAGGGTTGGTAGGGACTTTATGGATAGGGGGTTAGTGTGGGAGGAGATGTGAGGTGATAGTGTGTAGGAGTAGTGGAGGTAAGAGTAGGACAGAAATCATTGAGACTGTCATCTTTGTAGCTGGAAAGAGGTCTTATAGTTGGGAGATTATAACCCAATGTGATGAATGTGACTGAGTTGAGAGTTTGGGAGGAGTCAGTAGATAGTAATGGGATGGGAAGTATTGAATCAGGTGAAAAGTGAACATGAGTTGTGATAAAAATCAGAAAGTTAAGAGGTAGTGTGGGTACAGGAAGGGGAGGAGTTTGAGTGTGGGAGGAAATAGTAGATAGGAATAAAGGAAATAATATGGGGTGGGTGTGAATGTGGGTGGTAGAGATCAAAGAGAGCCTGAGCATAGTGAGGGTGAGCAGAGCTGGGCTACACCAGAAACAAAGGATTTTGCAGTGTCAGTCCATAGATATGAAAAGAATAGAAGTAAACTCTGTTAACCTGTATACAGAATTATATGAGTATACTGTATTTTTTACCTTTCCTGTTACTGAGGACTGTAGCAATAATGGAAAGGGGTTAAAGCAGTAGAGGGGTATGCCAGTACCTTTACATTTTTATTAGCAAAAGCAAAATATAAGGGCCTGGATGGGGTGAGAGGATAAGGTTCCAGCCAAGGAGTGGGAATGGCAAGGCATCCGTGATAGTGTGCTCATCGCACTTATCTAGGTGTGCAGGACCTTAACTCTTAGATATTCTCAAATATCATTGTGTAATTTAACACAGAATATGTTGATTAAGAGCATTTACATACTTTGCTTAAAATTATGCAGGCAATATGCTGATTGCCGTTTGCACCTGAGATAGTTCAGTTAACTGGCTATTTTATATTTTATACCACAACATAATGTTTTAAGTAGTATTTTTACGTGTGTTATTAATTTTATAAACTTTGTCATTTGGTCAGGAGCTTTTCAGTATTATTTAAACACAATGTTTGGCTTGTATCTTTAAGAAGCACTTAATTATATATATTAATTATAGTGTTGGAAGATGATTGGTTAAAATTCTGTTTTCATTGTATTTAAGCAGCTGTTTTTTTATTATTATGAGTTCTGATGAAGTCCTTCTATTTAGTGTGGATGAAAGTGCTTAACTCAATAAATTATTGAATATGTATCTGATATCTATGGAATACCTGACCTTTGATTCACTGTGTGTACTAGTGATGACCATGCTTTGCTTGGGTTACTTTTTTTTTGTGCATGGTTTTCCTCAGTGTTTTTTTGGTTCTGTGTTATTTTCCTTTAACAAAATACAAAGATGTGATTTTTTTGTAAAATTAACTTATATAAACATAGCTTTATTGGTCAAACCCAGTTAGTGATTGTCTTGAAATATTTACAAGTGGCAATACCATCTAGGAATACCAGCAGTTGCCCACAGACTCAAAAGTTAAAAAGCTATAATTTTATTTTATCTCTAGCAGAGACTGAAGATAATTAATTAATTTCATGTTTATTTTAGTAGCTTCAGACCAAGTGGGTTATTCACAGGTTTTTTTCAGAGATATAGCCGAGCAGTTTGGCTCTTCTGTTAGTGGGATAATGTCATTTTTAACAAAGTCTGTAGCTTCATCTAATGTATTAAATATATTGGGACCAGTTTGTACAGATATCTTAATCCTTCCATTATACAATATTTGGATTTTAATGTTATTTTGTTTCATCAGTTTGACTAACGGACAAAATTATTACTCTTTTCAAGGGTTGTTCTAGCATAGACATTGTGAAATCTAATTATAACCAGACCTGCTTTTAAAGTAGAATTTCACCAGGACATGCTCAGAACCAACTCTTTATCTAAAATGGATAAAAATTTAACCACAACAGAACTTGGTGGAGAAGAAGAATTGCAGAGATTGCCTTACTTATGACTTAAATAGCACTTTCTATATCACAAGGGAGTTTTTCTTGGAGTTTTAAAAATGGTGAGATCCGGGGTGAAAAAAAGTCTCCACCTTCAGTCTTTTCAGTTAGACCAAAAATCCTTATATTACACCTTCTGTTTATTTTCTAGATCTTCAATCTTGTTCAATAGCAGTCTATTCTGTTTTTAAAGGAACTCATTTTTCATTCCTCTTATTTTCATCTTCCATCAATATCAGTTACAGCACATTCAAAGATATGTATCTAAGAATTCAATTTTTCAGTGAAGGACTTCAAAAGTTCAATTCGTTTACAGCTATTATCTTCTACGTTTTCTAACTTATCCTGAAAATGTCCAATATAAGTTCTAGAAATTAAGTCAAAATTTGTTGAAATTTTTATAGAATAGAGGCATTTCAGTATGTGAATCTTTTGAGAAACTTGTTTTAATCCTCATTTTCTCTTGTATCTGAGGAAAGAAATTTCAGATTAGAAAATGTCTGATATACCTAATTTTATGATAAATCCTGGATCTGTGATAAAATGAGCTAAGAAACGTTGACGTTCTTGATGAATCTCTTTCTTTTAACTTTCTAGATCTCACAGCAGACCTCATCATAGTTGCAACTACAGGTTAGCCATCTTTGAACCTTCTTAAAAGCCCTTATTTTCAATGGCTGAGTCCTTTCTCCCCTACTATGTTCCATATACATTAACAAACTGCCATCAGACATTCATCAACTTCCCAATACATTGTCATCTGTATACATGAGTATATAGATGACATTGCCATCTGAGATCAAACCTGTCATGAGTAACTATTAAATCCTTAATGAATGACCTGTCCTCACCTACTGAGTGGTTCATCTCTGGAAAACTACTCCTCAATCCACATAAAACCTAAATAATGTCATTTGGCACTCTGCAAAGATGAAGGCAAACATCCATCAAAATAACTATTGCAGACAATAATACTCCCCTAGAAACAACCACCTCATTCAAATGTCTTGGAGTGTGGCTTAGTAGCAACTTCATCTTCTAATTGCACATCCAAAAAACAAAAGTCAGAGTTCTTGTGGGCATGAATGATTTCCAACTATTACCTCCTTGTAGTGTATAAAGCACAATCAGAATATACTACTTCAGATGTAGCAAGTTGCTGCTGCATGTCGCTAGTATAAGAGCATCACTATTCTAATCTTAGGAAGACAAACTGACCCCCCATCTGAAAGGGGCTGATGTCCTCATTATATCCTCGTCATTTCCCTCTTCTTTGAGCTCCTTAATCAAAATACCTTTAAATTATCTTGCTGGCAGATTCACTATAAGGGGGAGAACCTATAATCTCAGACAACTATCAAACCATGCTTCCCTTCCACATAAAGCAAAATTCATTCCTGTCCAAATTCAAGTGCAACTTAGATCTATGGATGGGAAACAGAAAATTTACCCCAGAACAGACTCTAATACTACGAATGGACTGAGGCAGTTCCAAAATGCTTTATCATAGGCATGCATCCCCTCAAATTATCTATAGTATGGCCCCAGTTAATCTTATTAGGAGTAATATCATATTATTGACCATGGGATGGGTAAGGCCAATCTCTAATCAAATAGGATCAGTCAATTTGAGCACAAAAATTAAATTAAATTCACTAGGCTTAAAATGGACTGTGGGGATACTTGAATAGGTTGTGGTATATTATTAGAAACAGCAGAAAAGCTACCATCCGAAGGTCTTCACCAGAAAAACTAATAGTATCCACGAAACAGCAACAAGTAGAGACCACCACGATGAAATAAATTATGCTGGATTTATTGAGATAAAAACAAGCGCTTTCACGTATATCCAATACGCTTCCTCAGGTTTTAAACTGACATTCCATACAGCAGCTTATATAGCAAGTCAAAGTTTAATTAACATATCAGTAATCCACTTATTCAATTATTCAATTTACTAGCTAAGACTTAAAGTGAAACATTTGTAACTAAAGAAGTACATAGAACATGTAACTGTTGACTTTCGGCAAAAGATCAGCAGAATAAATAAAACAAAATAAAATAAATACAACACTCAGACATGCTCAAAAACAATCCTAATATATATATATATATATATATATATATATATATATATATATATATATATATATATATTGCATCAAGACTATTAGATAAATATGAGATTATTATAATTATAATTATGACTATAACTACAATTAAAACCAATTCCAAAACATATAACATAAATTAAAAATTAAAACCTATTAATTTATCAAATAATGATTGATGATATTATTCACTAATATTTTATATAGAACTAAATACTAAAGCTAACTACTAAAACTGTATATATAGAAGTATATATATATATATATATATATATATATATATATATATATATATATATATATATATAAAAATATATACAGAATGTTTCACCTACGTGTATCTAGCACAGGTTCAACATGGGCTCTCAGCCTTAAAATCCAGTTCAACTTCACTGTTTCTAAATAATTCAGGTTATCACCCCTTCGTTTATTAAAATTTACAATCTGCAAAACTCTAAACTTGAAAGTATGATCAGAATGTATGGCTATATGCTTGGCTAGAACATTTGTTAAATTAATTTTCCTTATATCATAAATGTGATTATATACATGATCTTTCAATCTTCTGAAAGTTAGGCCTACATAACAGGCCCTACATTCAGTACAGGTAGCCAAATATATTAAATTTGTGGTTTCACAGGTAGCATAAAAACTCGGTACAAATACATAATTTAAATCGGGGACAATAAACTGGTGGTCACTAGTAATAAACCTACACATATTACATTTATTACAAGGAAATGTACCATATCTTAATATTTGTCTACTTCTGGTAACTATTCCTGTGTTAATCTTTTCAGAGCATAATAATCTCTTTAAATTCTTACTATTTCTATACCTAAAGCTTGTTTTTTTACCTACTAATTCACCAATCTGTGGATCTATGAGTAATAAGTTCCAGTTTCTCCTAATGATATTGGTGATATATTTAATATCATTAGTGTACCTGGTAATAAATGCAACCTTAGTATTATTAAAATTAACCTTGGAAGTAAATTTGGCCTTTTGATGTATCACTGTTGCAGTCTGAGAGTCATTAGAATTATTTGAATTAACATCCTTTCTATTTAATAAAGATTGTTTTATACTTTTTATTACGGAAACAGGATAACCCCTGTCCTGAAATAGTTCATCCATAACATCTAATTGAGTGCTTCTATCCACACCATTCCTCCACAGATTTGAAATTCTTGTAAACTGGCTTTTTACAATATTAGGGAATATAAAGCGTGGATGCATACTATTAAAATGCATACTATTAAAATGTAGTAGTGCATTCCTCCAGCACAGCTTCCTGTACAGTGTTGTGGAGAGCAAACCTTCTGCATCTTTAAATATAGTAATATCCAAAAAAATCTATCTTAAAAGGTGATGATTCCATGGTAAACCTTAAAAAATCAGTTGTGGATTCTAAATACGGAACTAATTGTTCTAACAAATCATGGTCTCCATTCCAAACAATAAGTATATCATCCACAAAACGTCTGTACCGTAGAATGTGTTGGAAAAATGCACTTTCAAACAAAAACAAAAACAATGATTCCCATTGATATATAACCAAATTTGCGTACGAATTTGCACAGGGGGTGCCCATGGTGACCCCCCAAGTTTGTGCATATAGGGTGTCTCGAAACAAAAAAGATGTTATTATTCAGTACCACATCCAAAAGAGCACAAATAAGTAGTTGTGAATTATTGTCAAATGTTTCATTTTTATGTAATAGTTCCCTGATAGCTTCAATTCCATAGTCATTAGGAATTGCTGTGAAAAGCAGCAATTGGGAATGGGAAACAGAAAATTTACCCCAGAACAGATTCCAATACTATGAATGGACTGAGGCAGTTCCTAAATGCTTTATCATAGGCATGCGTCCCCTCAAATTATCTACAGTATGGTCCCAGTTAATCTTATTAGGAGTAATATCATATTATTGACCATGGGATGGGTAAGGCCAATCACTAATCAAATAGGATCAGTCAATTTGAGCACAAACATTAAATTAAATTGACTAGGCTTAAAATGGACTGCGGGGATACTTGAATAGGTTTTGGTATATTGTAAGGTATACGTGTACATAACTAATAACCTAGAAAAGAGTCACTATAGACAAGAACTTGAGTTTTGACATACATATTCAGCAAATAGTCAAAAAGTTTACCTACCAAACAGAGCTAGGTAACGTCTGAATGATATTTCTAGAAAAACTATTACTTCAACTTATCTTCTTCCAGCACTACTATACGCTATTCCTGTTTTCACCAACCTGCATGTTACTATAAAAAATAAACTAGAATAATATTTAATTTCAGTAGCAAGACTTACTTGCCTGTAATCACGCCTAAAGGTGCTTAGTCCTAAGAAAACATTTAACTGGACTGACTTGTGTCAGCAAATGACTCACAGTCAGCTACTGGTCATCCATAATATCGCATACAGATCAGAAAAATGTAATCTTTAAAGGACCTCATACAGCAGTTCTTCCTGACTTGACCCCTGTGCTCAGAAGACACGCTATTACATGCTATAAATAATGTTCACAATATTACTGGAAAGGCACTCTACTCAAACGTGCCATCTAAAAATCTGGAATTCTATTCCTCCCTCTCTCTCTGTCTCTCTTTCTCTGAAAAAAATATAGTTTTCAGTCATTTTAATCTTACTTGAAACAATACCTCAATGAGTCATGACCAAGCTCAGCTGCACATTTATACAGCACAAAAGTCAGCTATTGTAGTACCTTCTGCGATTCCCTTTTGCAGCACCCTGTCAAATTTATGTTAAGGACCAAACGAAAAAAAAAAAACACATGGTCCAAGCGTACTTGAAGACCAGTAATAAATTCATCCTCAAACCATAGCAAACCACTAGCTACCAATGTAACAAGCAGCTTTTTAAAATACCAAATATAGGTCATTGAGACCTGACTGCAGAAACTGTATGCTGGTACTGCTGATTCCGCCACTTGACATCTTGCACCTGAGGTGGCTACCCCCTTTGCCCCACCCTAGGTACACCTCTGCATATATATGTTGATATACACATTACAGAGAAAGAGGGAGATATTCTCCCATCTACAGCTAATGTAGATTAATGCTGTTTTTGCAAATGTGATTTTCTCTTGCTCTTTTCATGCAGGTAATTTACAATATTGTACGTATGTTGGTAGTGAGACTCTAAAGAAATTTGAAGTTCATTTACCATGATATGTAAAGACTGCATAGCCCTCATGAAAAAATAGATGCCTTTTGTTCAGCTGTGCAGAAGAATTGTTTTTTTATACTAAACTTAGTCACCATTCTGTTTATTGGGAGCAAAATGAGTTTCTATTTCCATTTTGCGTTTATTTTTGACAGGATGTTTTGAAACTCTGCGCCCAAACGATATTTCTTCTCATCAGATTTTCAGATAAGCTGAACATATCAAATATTCTAAATTTTTCAGTGATTTGTATATTTTTTGAACCAATATGCCAGGCAGACAGGTCCTTTGAGAGAATGCTATTAGGTGGTAGTCTCTAGTCTTGACTAGAGACACTCAAAAGCATTAAGTATTTTTTTTTTTTCATTTTAATGCTGTTCATCTCACTCATTGCTGAGGTTCAACTTCCTACTAATTTCCTTCTTTGTAATTGAAAGCAGTACTGACCTTCTGCAAGTAAAGCAATGCCGAATAAAACTATAAGTATATGTTGCCAGGTTACAATTTGGAAGTTTAAGTGTAATATTTCAAAATAGTTTTAAAAAGATCCAAAATAAGTACTACACATAATGATTTTAAAGAAACATCCTTTTCTTCTTCATGGAAAATAATTTTCAGTATTACTTGCTTGCTGTCTTTTTCTGTATTTAATCTTTCTTCATACTTTTAGAAAGAACTCCTTCCATTTTCATCTTGTTTATTTTACTAAATTATCAGCTTATGTAATTAGTAAATATATTCAAAATCTACAGTCAGAACTGTGTGGTTCTAAAAATGTGCTCCTTTATCTGAGGTTTTTAGTATTTTTATATTGTGAATAATGTTTTCCAAATTATATGTGATGACATATGCAGAGTAAGTTAATTTAAATGTAAACTGTGGTTATGACTACCTATTGTCATCACTTCTTCCTGAAACACCTGTTCTTTGATGTGTAATGCTTCTTAGAAGCCTTTCATGCATAAATATATGGGACTGAGATAATTATAATTTCAGTCCTTACAGCTATATTTTAATTTGGGCTACTAGAGAGATAAATATAATTTGTGCCTTCAGCTCACAGTTTATATTCAGTCTGTTGAGCTCAGATAAAGTAAGTTATAAAACATGTGCTTCAGATGTTGACTAAACTGTCAGGTACTCATTGGATTCTTCAAGCTGGGTAGCGCATGTCCTTCATTACCTTACAGGAGGATTCTTACTGCAGCAGACTTGCCTTAATGTCTCTTTGAAATGCTTAACGATCTGCAGCACATTACATGCAGAAAATAAAGCATACTAGTGTCAAGGATTACATATTTAGCACAGCTTTTTCTTATTTTATTTGCAAACTTCTTTTGCTATAATCTGTTGGGATCCTGGGATCCATGGCTTCTGCCAAAATTCAAACACTTGATTTATCTGGGCAAATCTAAACATGGTGCATTAATCAGAGTTTACCAAGGGAAGGGGGATCATTAATACTTTACTTTTTATACCAAAAACAATTAGTTTGCTTATCGCTATGTTAACTGAGAAATGGTGACTTTGGAGGTGATTATGTTAAAACCTACATGGTGTCGCTTCTTTTCCCAAAGTGTCCTTCTCACATAATGCATGTGTATCTCTCTATGTGCGTGTGTATAGTTCATTTCACTGAAACTCATTTGACTGAAACTCATTTCGTTGAAAGGTATATGCCCTTGTCCCAATTGTGGTGTGATCCAGGAGTTAGTATATATATATAGTAAGGGTGTATGTGGGGGGCACAGCCCCCATATTGGGGCTGGTGTAGCCCACCACATGGTTTGGGTATATATTTTTGTCTAAAAAGAGTTATTAATTGGAATAGTAAGTATCCATGTATATGGTTTAAAATGTATAAAATAGGTGGGGGGCTACACCCCCCACAAGGCTGTGCCCCCCTTACTATATATATATATATATATATATATATATATATATATATATATATATATATATCTACTAAATCCGGGATCACACTACAATAGGAAAAAGGGCATATACCTTTCAACAAAATGAGTTTCAGTGAAATGAGCTTTCAGTGAAGTGAGGTTTTAATCATGTGTGCTCACTCAAATGAGTTTCAGTGAAATGGCCTTTCAGTGAAGTGAAGTAAAGTAGACCCATATATGCAATATATATATATATATATATATATATATATATATATATATATATATATATATATATGTAAAAGTCCCAGTAACTTTGACAAATGGTAATCTGGTCAACATCTCTTTGTCTGACTAAACAGATGGTCAACTGGCATGCAAAATCAAAAAGTCCCTGGGTAGGGAAATATACCCTTTTTCCCAGGGACTGTGCAATCTTTGAGTAAGAATATATATTTGACAAGGGATGCAGATTTTAAGAGCTGGAAGGGGTGCCAAGTGATATAGATCTGAAGCTGTCTACAAAGGCAACCAATCTATCTTCTTTGAAAGTGTTAACAAACAGATTTCACTTTTTTTTATCAGATTATAATAACAGATAGATACTTTAAGTGACCTGGATAGGTGTAGCTTACTTTTTTTTTCAGGTTTTACATGTGCTGAGAATTAATTTTCTATGTACGCATAGAACCGTGTTGACATGGATATTGTCGATCAGTTTGGTTCAAAATTATGTATGCTGACAAAATTAGTATTTGATGGACTTAAATATATCCATATCTATCTACCAACATACACACACACACACACACACACACACACACACACACACACACACACACACACACACACACACACACACACACACACACACACACACACACACACACACACACACACACACACACACACACACACACACACACACACACACACACACACACACACATAGACAGGGGTGTTCTACAAGCGTTCAAAGTCTGCTGTCTCAAAGCCAGGGACTCTAGTGTCTTATACCTCAGATAGGGTCCTACTCACTTTGTGCTCAAATTCAAATATGTCCCCACAAAAAAAAAAAAAAAAAAAAAAGTGCCTGTTTGATACTGTCCTATGATGTATTTTGCAATTTCCTGAATGTATGAATCTCATTCTTGTATTTTACCTCTACATTATGTAACCTTTATTGTATTTTGTAACCTTCATAGTATTGTATTGCTATTGAAGCTTTTCTCCCCGGGCCTCTACTGAAAATACAGGCAAGGTAAGTACGTCTGCCATGATGAAGATATGGGAGTATAAATTAGGGTAGCAGTCCAGCAGGTGATTTTAGACTTAGATTTAGAGAGTTGGATGAGGGGTCTTACCATTAGGAATAAGATTTTATATTTAGGGTGTGGGCCACAGTTTCTTAGGGATGGGGTGAGCAGCAATTTTAGGGTTAGAGTTTGGGTTCTGGTAGTGCCATACAGTTTGGGAGTTCAGTGTGTTGGGAGGACTATGTAATTACGAGATGTCAAGTTTGCAGGAATTCAGGCATTTGTCTTTCAAGCAAGTGTGTTGTGAATATATATATATATATATATATATATATATATATATATATATATATATATATATAGGTTTACCTTCATGTGTGCATATTGCACAAGGGCAAGCAGCAATTGCCCGAAAGGCAGTTTGCAAAGTTTGCAAATGCCGAACGATAAAAGGTTCGAATGTGCAATGAGCAAATGCACAGTGACATTCGCTCATTGCACATTCGACAATTTAGGGTGGATTGCATTATAGTGGGGAGCGGAAAATGGTCCCATTCCCCACTGTAGTGTGATCTCGGAGTTAGAATATTAAAGTAGGGGGCTTGCCCCCTGCTTTACACTTCATTAATTTTTTTTGTCGACATTCATGTTAAAAAATCAGTGAATCTGCTTTTCGATTTGCTGATTTTCAAACATTTAAAACTGTTGCTGTTTTCATTTTCGTGGTTCTGATTTGCTCATAATAGCAATCGCACCATTGTGTCTCACTGTTATAAAGGTAAACCTATATATATATATATATATATATATATATATATATGTATATATATATATATATATATATATATATATATATATATATATATATATGTATATGTATACACAGAGAGAGAGAGAGGAGGTGGAAAAAATATATATAGATATGCATATACAATATATATATATATATATATATATATATATATATATATATATATATATATATATCTATATATATATATATATGTGTATGTATATATATATATATATATATATATGTGTGTATGTGTGTGTGTGTGTGTGTGTGTGTGTGTGTGTGTGTGTGTGTGTGTGTGTGTGTGTGTGTGTGTGTGTGTGTGTGTGTGTGTGTGTGTGTGTGTGTGTGCATGTGTGTGGTAAGTTATACCACTACACAAAGGAGGTAAGGTAACTCCTTAGAACTCAACAACTACCACCAATCGTTATTTTATCACCCTTGTCTAAAATATTAGAAAGAGTTGTTCACACTCAACTAATGCAGTACCTCCAAAAAGACAACCTGCTATCTAAAGCACAGCATGGCTTTCAACCCATCCCATACCACCACCACAGCACTACTGTCTTTTACTAACATAGTTAACAACCGCAGAAACAAGGACCTGTTCGTATCATCCATATTCTTAGACTTATCAAAAGCTTTTGACATGGTTAACCACCATATGTTTCGTCAAGCTCTATCTACCCTAAACATTAGCTCCTCGTCTATCTCATGGTTCAGCAGCTACTTATCAGGCTGGCAACAAGCAGTCCTATGGCAAAACCAATTGTCCCCTTTTTTAACAGTATCCTTAGGAGTCTCTCAAGGCTCCATCCTTGGCCCATTGCTTTTCTCTCTATTTACCAACCAGCTCTCTTCCTCCACACTCACTGCCTCAGTAGTACAATATGCTGATGACACCACCCTTATATGTGCCGCACCCACATTAAAAGAACTTCATACCCTAACCCAAAATAACTTTACTCCAGCCAAAACATGGTTCACTAACACCAAACTTATTCTTAATCCCAAAATAACAATACTTATTCTCTTCAGCCCATGTAGGTCTTCCTCTTTAAACAATAATTTTAGCATACGTTCCAAAGTTAATATCCAAATCACTCCAACCACACACATAAAACTACTAGGTGTAGAAATTGACAACAACTTAAGATTCAACATCCACATAGCACAAACCATCAAGAAAGTAAACAAAAATCATGGGATCCTCTACAGGAACAAACATTTTATCACTAGACATACCAAAGCCACAATAGCAAGAACTCATCTCTTATCCACCTTTCTTTTTGCCTCCCTTATCCTGACTAATCTCTGTCAGACTGATTTAAACAAAATGGAATCTTGTTATAACAAGATTGCCAAGTTTGTTACAGAAGCCTCATACAGGTCCCAGTACTGACTGAAATCCCTTAAGCAGCTTAACTGGCTTGAGCTGTTTCATCTACTGCTACTCAGTCAATTGTCAGTTTAACACAAGTTATACTACCTTCATGATAAAACCCCTGTACTCCAGCATCTAATTCAACCCTACACTACCACTAGAACCTTAAAATCTAGTAACCAGAACCTTGCAAATGTCATCAAATATAAGAATGATGCTGGTAAGTCTCTCTTTGGCTGCACTATTGCAAGAATTTGGAATACACTACCAAGCCACATAACTTCTAATAGCTCTACTGCACAATTTGAAAAACTCCTGAAAACCCACTATTCAAACAACTGGCTGTGCTCCTGTTACACCCCAGGTTAATACATACCATTGCATTGTAAGGAGGATACTGTCATGTGATAGCAGTTTCCCTGGACGAGCTGTTATACTAATCATACCTCAAAGACTGTCACTACTGTTGATATTTATTGTACAGAACTAAGACCTATCTGTTGCTAGAAACAATTACCATATGCTGATTGTTCTTAACTACCTCGCATATTTTTATCCATAAAATTATGTATGTGTTTACTACATTACAGGTTTTAATCCTAATAATTATGTATGGGTTTTAAATTTTGATTTTATGTGTTTCTTGAAATTGTATTTTAATAGTTTTGTAATATATAATTTATTATGTGCTGAAATATCTCCTATGTATTGAATTTTTGGAGCTTTTCTTCCCGGGCCTCCACTGAAAGTGGATCTGTGTCCAGTAGGACTTTCCTGGTAAACAAATGTAAAATAAAATAAATAAAAGTAAATATATATATATATATATATATATATATATATATATATATATATATTGAGAGATGTAAATATAGATATTATTTATAGATATAGATATATAGAGACATAGATATAAAAAACTCATACATAGTAATGCAGGCGCACGTTTACATGCTCGCATGCGTGCATGTGTGTGTGTTTGTGTGTGTGTGTTTGTGTGTGTTTCTGAGAGATGTGACTAGTGTGTGTTTCTGAGAGATGTGACTAGTGATTTGGTGCTGAAAGTTGTGGAAGAAATTAAAGATGCTCTGTGAAGTTACGTGGAGCAGTCAGAGTGAACCAAGTGATCTAGATGTGAAAGTGTCTACAAAGGCAACTGATATATCATCTTTGCACAGTGTTAACAAACAGGGTTTACATTTTTTCACATTAAGATAACAGATAGGTATTTTAAGTGACCTGGATAGGTGTTGCTTCCCAGTCCCTCTTGCAGTCCATCTTCAGTATGCAGAAACATTTAGGGTGAAAGGAAACTCTAAAATGTGGTAAACTGAATAACACGTTAGGCAGGTGGATAATATTGCACCTTTTTAACATGTGTTATCATATTTGTGAAATCCACAGTCAAGTATTATCTAGATTTCACTAGTTTTCTAAATGTAGCTTGTAGGTGTCCCAAAAAACTTATATGCTACACTATGGGAAAGAGTAATTACTATGCTATACCTTGAGCCCTAGAAAGGAGCTGAAGGCTTGTTGGTCTGTGGGTATGATTCTCACTTGCAAGAGTTCTCAAGTTGAAACCCCATATTTTACCTATGAATTTTGCAGACACAGTGGAGAAGGTATCAGCTTTTCAGGTTGGATTCCCTGGAAAATGGTCCATAGCCTAAGGCATTTAACTTTTTGATAGGCTTTCTTTCAACTCAAAAGGGCCTCTGCCACAGAGGCACAGTCCTTTTATATATATATGTATGTATATATATATATATATATATATATATATATATATATATATATATATATATATATATATATATATATATATATATATATATATATATATATATATATATATATATATATACACAAATAGATATATATTTATCTGTCTACTATATGGGTCTGCTTCTTTTCACTGAATTCACAGATCACCGAATTTCAGAAACCCGACTCTGGATTAGCAAAGTGCAGTTCAATGAAAATGCACTTTCCTGAACTGCACTTCTCTGAAAATTAAAACCAATCGAACCCATCAAAAAAAAAATTCAAAATGACATAAAACACATTTTTGCAGGGGGCAAGCCCCCTTGCACCCCCCACTCACCAACTCTGAGATTGCACCACAGTGGGGAAACAGGTATATATCTTTTTCCGCACTGTACAGCGATTCATATCAAGATGCTCCAATTGCTGCATGCATTCCAGTATAAATAAGACAAAAAACACCATACCTTTTCTGTTACATAATGCCAGAAATGATATAGTTATTGAATGCACTTGATGTGTTTCTTTTCTTCATTGAGGTACAGCTTCCTCTATGGCTACAGCATCATAGATAATGTATGAGTTTTGCTCTTAGTTTGTAACCTTTAAAATTTTCAGGAGGTGCCAACCCCACTAGTTTTAGTGTAAAATACCATTGCTAAAGCATTGCAATGGGCAGTTTTCCTTGCCATTCAGGAAACATTTTTAATGTTTCTTTTTTTTACTGTTTAGATGACTCTTTCAGTTTGACCACTGGCCTGCAGATATTTTAGGTTGTGCTAACTGAATGCAAAGGAATTATCATGCAGGTAAATCACTGGGATTCTGATATTTTAAGTTGTGTGTCATTATAACAACTTGTCTTGTGTTTGATGTCTAGCAAAAATTCCTTTTGTGACACTAATCTTCATTTTGCATGTCATCTGTCCTCTGGATGACTCAAGTCATTTTGAATAGCATTCAATACATTGTAGGTACTGCACATTTTGATGGATGGTCTGATATTTTTGATGGACTTAAATTAGAGAGAGAATTCAAGAAAAATCTGGAATTGATACTGCTATTCAATAATTTAAAAGAGAAATCTTAAAAGGATGGCCAAAAGAGAAAACTCTCTTTAGCTGTTCATGTCATAATGAAAGTTATAATATTACTGAGTTGCACAGATAGACACATATTTAAATGTAACAAATGTAAATGGTTGCTCCATTTCTAAGAAAACTTATACTGGCCTGGTTAAACAAGTGAAATACAATTATTATAAACTTCAAAGAGCAAGAAAAAGATATTATCCTAGGGATTCATAAATGCTGCATCCATGATACTGGCCAAGCCAACACTAGAGACATTGCTCGCACAACATGCAGCAGTGCTAAGCATATATTTGTGTGTGACCAGAGCAATGTGCACAATGAGGTACCTCACATCACAGCCACAGCACAGAACTGTGGCTATATCATGGTAAACCACTTCATGGCCACACTGAACTACAAGCAACTAGGGGAAACAATAATGGTGCCTGAGCACTCCCAAGTAGTCAATGTGAGTACATGCACATACTTGTATAATGTTGATGTAATCAAGAACAACAAATATCCAGAGAGAGAGTAGTGAAAAGTAATTAAAAGCATGACTGATGGCAGAGGATGGAGTGGAGGTGACACTATAGTCACAAAATCTACAGAGATGGACAATATGAAGTACTAATGAATTTGCAGAGCAAAACAATTACCAGAAAAGTAGAGTGAAGAAGGTGCAGCCACAGTACATGAGTTTTGAATAATGTGAAGACAAGAAAGGAGAGTTGTGATGTAATAAAGTAATGTGATATAACAGCCTGCACTGGTCCTGACAACATCAGAGTGCCCGCAATGAACGTGTACTGTATCGTGATTGTCAGTATAAAAGGGAATATATATTCCCCTAAGGAAGTCCATCTATCAGTGCAGTCCATATGACAATATATCAGCATTTTACTTGCAAGGGAAGCCACTGCAGCAGGGATCATAACATACATTTGTCTGAGAAATGTAGCACATATGCAGGTGGATGGCAAAAGCAAAAGATAAGCTTCAAGCGAACTGAGCACACACCTTTCATTCTGAATATTTTCATAGCAGTGCATTAGCAAGCAGAACTACTGCAGTAAGAGTAAAAGTCATAAAATTCACATATCAGGGAAATACAGTGCATATGCATATGCAGAGCAAAGAAAAATAGGCCTTAACGGAACCAAACCCATGATTTTCCTACTGAATGTTTTCATATCAGTGCAGTAGCAAGTCAGCTTCTGCAACAGTCCAAGTGTAAAGGGTTATAAAATATGCATATCAGGGATATATGTAATAAATGTAAGACTGTAAACCGAAAGTTTAAAAACAACATACAACCCACAGGAGTTTTTGAACCTCCAGTCAATACATTGACAGAGTAAAAATAATTGAATGAGTATATAGTGTCATCAGAGAAGTTGAAATATTGTAAGTATCTGTACTTTATTTCATATTGGTATGTATAGTGCTTGTAAGCTCATTTGAGTGATTAATTAATACATGCCAATGATTTTTTGTAATTTTTGCCTTAGTGGCACTTTTTAGTGCCACTTCTTTATGATTACTAATGATCATTGATGTTGCCCTTTGACAACTGTCACACAATTTATCACTCTAGAACAATATTTTTGAAATATGTACTGATTCTCAGCATTTGTGTGGTATGCCTATTTTTTGACCATATAAATTTGAAATGTATGTATTGGACAGACAGACATGAAAAGGTGAAGCAAGCAGATAGTAGAATACAAGGTGAGCAAATACAGAGTGAACAGGGTAGAGACAGGATAGTAGCCCATATCTCGCAACTTCATAGTTCAACAATGACAAAATAATTCAGAAAACTATTAGGTTAAATGTGCATAACTCTACAACATAACTTACACATTCATGATGGGAATGTTAACTTTCAAGGAAATTGAACTCATGATACCAACAAAAGAACAACATATGTGAATGGAATTGAACCCTTCCCTTTGGCAATGTTATTCTTGAGACCAAGATATAAGCAAGCAATTCCATGGAAGCATTCATAGAAAAAGTGTCTGATAAAGCAGATTCCAGGGAACCAGATCACATGATAACAAGCTAACAAAAAGTACCTTCTAAATACCTTTGAAAATACATGTTCTTGACTAAGGCATTGCCAAGGTAGACCAAGAAACACTCATAGTAAAGGTGACTGACAAAATACATTTTGTGGGATTGGAACACATAATGGCAAGACAACAAACTCTACCCAAATGGGTCAGAACCCCTGCCTTTGCCAATGACATTCTCTAGACCACTGAATTATTAAGTGACAATGCAGACATGCTAATACTGCAAACACAGATTTCTGGAAAATGTTACAACAGTGTTGAAAATAGAAAAGGGAACATTGGAAAACAACATAACAACAGTAAGTGGAATAAAAACATCCTGACAGTGTGTTGTCAAGGTACACATCACTGAACCACAAAAGCCATTACATGCACATAGTATGTTTAACCTATGAATATTTTATGAGTGCATGATTATGAGTTTATATATTTATTATATTGCTACAATAGATTTGAACCCCTTCCTGCCTAGCAGTACATTATCACGTGCAGCCACAGAAGAACTTAAAATGAATATATCTGAAAGTAAACATTTCAGGGGAATGGTGGAACCCTGTGGAGTACTGACAAATAAACTAAGGTAACCAGCATAAAACATTCAAAGGATCAAAACCCATCCCCTGCTTTATAGACAATGTACACAGCAAGGGCAAACAGTTACATATATACATTATGTTTAAGTTTATTTCTTCTGTTCAATGCAAATGATTAGTACTTAATATGAATTGTTTGAAGACTGCTCCAAGACAGACCTCCTCAGATTTGTCTGCATGCTATGCTATAGACCACTGCATTAACAAGTGAATCCACAGAAAAATGTATAATAAGCATATTATAAAACACAAATTTGAAGGGAATGTTGGAACACTATGGAACACTGAAAAGTAAGAATTGGTAACCAGCATACAGCAATTCGAGGATCAAAATCATCCTCCCTACTGTATGGACAATTATAAAGCAATGGTAAACTATTACGTACACGTACTGTGTTTAAGTTTATTTCATAAATATATTGTAAGTGATTAGTACTTGATACATATTGCTTTGAAGACTGCTACAGTATAGACCTTAATGGATTTGGACTCCTTCCTGCCTAACTGATATTTTATAGACCAGTGCATTATCAAGCAAAGCCATAGAAGATATTATAATAATTATAGCAGGAAACACATGTTTTGAAAGACTGTAAGAACAGTATGGGAGACTGAAAGACATTGCTAAACAACATGTAACCATTATTGGATTAAAATCTTTCCAGTAGTGTATTGACAATGTTCATGTTACTACAGGACGACTTGGAAGCTGTTAAAGTGAAACCATTAACTTCACCCTATGGCATTATTGCCTATGTCACATCAATGGTCCAATCAGTCGTGCACTGGATGCCATGGTCTTAGCTCATTCAAAGGATTTTTTTTTTTCAATTTTTGTCATAGGACAAGAAGTTTCATTTCTCTGCGCTTAAATATGGACAGTGAAGTTTTTCTGTCTCTGCCAAATGTTGTGCAAAGTATAACACAGGTAAAAAAAATTCTGTTGTTCATAAGACCTTTCTCTATGTGTGGTGTGTTGATTTGTTCTTTGCAATCATTAAAGGTTGTGAATGGTAAAGGACAACACAATAAAAGGTGAAGACACAAAGATTCAGCAGTATGAAGGCAAGTGAAGAAAACAGACATCAATGGATATGAATCAATAGTTTTCACAGTGATATGATGCACAGTAGTGTATTACTATTGGCAGCCTCTGAACCTGGTTCTTAGGGGTCATTAAAAAGACATGTATGTGTCCTGACCAAAGGGCTGTGGCTAAGTTTGCAGATGACTGGAAGCTAGGCACAGTCACTGAATTCCCAAATAAATTATCCAACCTGCAGAAAGGTTTCCCAAGTAAACAAATGGAATACAAATCATGGACAGAAAGTAAATGCCAAAAATGCACTATTATATCCTTTGTGAAGTCATCTACCACAGGGAATGTTCATATTGACAATACACCCTTTAGAGTTGACCTATTTTTTCAGAATTTGGGAACTTATGTGAATAGTGACCTAACTTTTAAACAACATATATCCATTGTTGTAAAAAAGACCTTCTATGGTGCACATATTATAAACAAAGATGTGTCTAGATCTAGGGATGGTATTGACCCCCTTTAATCAGCCCCCATTAGGCCAATCATTAAATATAATACCCTGGAACATCCATTGAGATACCTTACTAAAAGGTTACAATGCCTAAACAGCACATCCTACATGGACCTACTCAAAGCCCTGTCACTGTATTTAATATCCTACAGAATCCCATCCGTCTCTGTTAAAGCAATGGCAGGACTTAAATATTAATCTAGGGTTTGATTATGTGAGACTCCTATTGTCCTATTTTTCACCATTAGAAACTGAACTTCGGAACAAAACAGATGTTCTCTATCAGTATATTCTCGACAATTTCTCTTCTGATTATTGTAGCGAGAAATTATGTGCAGTTTTTACACATGTTAAATCTTTTGGTGAAAGGTTGAGTAAAACCAAGCAACATAAACTAAAGAGAGACCACACAGACTTTCAAAATGGCCAAGTGTTTGTGTGGCCTAGACATCAGGGTGAACAAGTTAATGCCATTCGTAATACCACTCATCAGGCACATGTCTCTGCTGGTTTAGAAGCTGCCAATGACCCTATATTATCATCTTTAGATCTCCACTCTACGGTGCAGACAGTGACGGTTTCTAACCGGATTCGTGATTTGGACCCTATTGAGATCCAGAGTATGGATACACCACCACCAAATCAGGAAGCCCTGCTGAACCATCATTGTACAGGAGCGATATCCAAGAATAAGAATGTGAAAGATATGAAGAATCCCCCTTTTTTACCCTATCAACGGAAGTTTACCCCACAAGGGAGGAGACGTTCCAGCAGCAGGGGAGCGAAAACGCAAATATTCTGTCGAACGGAATATGTCCAACCGAAGGACAAGGTACTGACTCTGGTGTTTAATTTTTCTAATGTTGCTATTGATCCAGCTGTATTGAGCCTTCTCAATAGAGGCCTTTCTTTTATTCCTGCTGCCAGAGCTTTACTAGAAGATACACTACTGGACTTGAGACTCTTTTGTAGACGTGTTAGTCTTAAACTCTTTTTTGCAAATAATGATAGCAGTATTAATTCAAATGAACCACAACATATTTTCAAGAAAAAGAGTACCTTTTCACCCCCATTACAACCAATGTTACAATGTTTTTTGGATCTTTGTGAAAATGATTTATATATGTTGTTTTCCTCAAAACATAACAGGAAAGGGAGGTTTTATAATCTCAATAGAGAAGAAAATTGTGCCCTAACTTGGCTTAAGGGCAATGATAAATTAGTTGTGAAACCTGCAGATAAAGGGGGGGGGTAGTATTAATGGACTCAGAGGATTATAAGAAGTGCATGTTTGAACTGTTATCTGATCATAACACGTATATTCGTATTTCCACACACCATGTGTCTACCATTGTGAACAATGTTAAGGATAACATCTATGATCTACTGCTATGCAGGCAGATCAGTTTAGAGCTATATGAGTATCTGTTGCAAACTGACCCGATTATACCCATTCTTAAGGGCCTCCCGAAGGTCCATAAGGAGACATGGCCCATTCGCATGAGACCCATTGTAGCAGGTGGGAGTTGGGTTACGGCCCATATTTCTACCTTTCTTGAGAGTATTTTACGTCCAGTGGTAGATAGCTGTAGTAATATACTTAGGGATACCTACCAACTACTTGAGACCCTGAAAAGTGTACATTTAGAGAAATCCAGGGGAAGTTACCTACTTGTAACCATGGATGTTGAGAAACTTTTTACATCTATCCCCAATGAGGTAGGCATTCAATATATTAGAGAACTACTACACAAGGAAACTCAATTCTCCACTGATAGAATCACTTTGGTTACGCAATTGTTGGATATAGTTCTTAGCAATAACGTTTTCATGTTTGGAGATGAGTTCTTCCTGCAGGCATGGGGGGTAGCTATGGGGACCCCTGTGCCAACACATATGCTAACCTCGTAGTTTATTGGTGGGAGAAACAGTTTCTATTTGGTCATACATCCTTTAACCAGGTTAAATATTATAAAAGGTTTGTGGATGATATACTCCTAATTTGGGAAGGACCCAGGACAGATTTCTTAGTATTATTGGAACATCTGCATACTACCACTAATTTTTTGAAGTTTACGGTAGAGAGCTCCCATTACCAGGTAAATTTTTTAGATGTTACAATACGTTTGACTGATGAAGGGCTCATTACCACTACATTGTTTAGAAAAACTGCCTGGAGAAATGCATTGCTGGCTGCTGATAGTATGCATCCAGCATTTACCTTTCATGGGATAGTAACCAGTCAGTTCACCAGGGTATTCAGACTCTGTCAGAATGTGAAAGATTTACATGAAGAATCTACCAAGTTAGAATATTTGTTTAATGAAAGGGGCTATGATATGCAGATGGTTAGAGATATCAGGAGGAAAATTATTGGTGACATAGATTCTGCCACTATTTGTGAATCACATACAACCCATGGGTTCAGAAATAAAGTCCCTGTGGATTTGACTCGTGATGGTAATACCTTACAATATGTCATTAAATATACCAGTGAAGTTGAAAGTATTAGATGTATCATCAGAAGAAACTGGAATGTTCTCACTGGGAACAAGCAGATCAAGGATATAGTGGGTTCTTCACCCAGATTCTGTTATAAAAACAGTGATAACTTAAGGAAACAACTATGTAATGATCAACATATTACTAATGTAAGCAAACCCACATGTTTACTTTTGGGTGATATAACAACTAAAGGGACTTACCCTTGTCTACATTGTCCCAGATGTAATAGCCTTAGTAAAACGCAGGAATTCAAGCACCCGTGCATGGATATAACTTTTAAACCTAAATTTTATGCTGATTGCAATACAAAAAATGTTGTCTATTTGGCTACTTGTCTTTTCTGTTCAGCCTTTTACGTAGGCTTAACTAAGAGGAGATTGCGTGATCGCATTTATAACCATCTCTATGAAATTAGAAGACAAGATGAGACTAATGCCTTGGCTAAACACATACAAGAATATCCCTCCCATTGTTTTGCCTTTAGAGTCTTACAGACTATTAGACCCACAGCTAGGAGAGGTAGCAATGAACACATGCTAGCCAAGGCTGAGTTACACTGGATACTCAAGTTAGCAGCACACCTTCCCCCGGGCCTGAATAGCTACATACCTTTAAAACCTATACTACTTGAACGTAGATAGGATTGCATAAGTTTATTATATTTTATTTCGTTCCTATATATTTAGGGTTCTCTTACCACTATACTGTTTGGACATGATGGCTTTAACATCTATATTCTTGTATGACTTTGTCTATTTTTTAGCCATGGTCTGAGGGTGCTCCTATTCCATTAATATTCCCTTTTTTGAGGTTTACCCATTACATACCTTATGTTTATTAATATTAGCTTGTCTTATGGCACGAACATTATCTCTAATATAGAGGAATTACTCACTGGTATCATTTTTCTGTAACTTTTGATTTAATATCTACACTTTCTATACTTAATGATTCCTCTTTATAAGTCTAATATAGAACAGCATGAAGATATGAGGTCTCATGCATGCATCTTAATGCCTCTTAGTAGGTACAACGCAGGGTGGTTTCTAGCCTATGTTGGCTTGATACACTTTTAACAAGCATAGATAGGTCACCCTTTATATATATTTATTTAAGCTATTACTTTATTTGTCACTCAGAGAGGTCTTATAGTCTAGCTGCTAATATGATGAGCTTGGATCCACCATATATACAGGCTATTATGCTTGTTTGTACATATCTTTTATGTTTGCGTATATTTCTTATATACTCTATGTATTTCCTCATTTTTCTTATTTTATTAGCGATGTATTTAGTTTAAATGTTCATAGAAGGGAGGCACTTAGTTACGGTACTTGAACCAATGCCCCTTTCATTGATATGATTAAGTTTCAAGCAACTTCGGTAGTGGTTATAAACACGGTTTAATGCTTGTAAAGATATGTATACTCTAGGCATTAGGACCCAGAAGAAGCCTTGTCTTCTTCAAGTCATCTTTCAGAAGCACGTGATTCTCCGTATAGCTACGAACGCTCTTGGATGTGTATTATACACAAAGTAGAAATGGTTTGTAAACATACACATGGTTTTGGATCGTGAAATGCTCTACTGAGGCAAAGTAAGCTCCATTTTTATGCTGTACGCTTGGTCGTAGATTTTCAGCGTTCTTCATGTTTATTTTTGATATATTCACGCTAGTGAGTAGTGAGTTGTTTTATTTAGTTTTATTATGCTGAATACTGCAATGGCTGATATGCTTGACGAAAATGAAGGTTAGCATAATACTGAACTAAAATATATATCTGATGTTTTAGAATTCTTTGGAGCTGTTTTTAGATAAGCATTGTTGTTTGATTTGAATGATGGTTATGATTCATTATTACATTGCTATGTGTATAATTTATATGAACAGTTTTAGGTAATGCATTTTAAACTGTTTTTTAAACTGTTTTTTAAACTGTTTTCTAGATTGTTTTTTGTCTCTATGACTACTAATTTATAATTGATTAATTGCATTTGTATGTCTAATGAGCCCGCCCAAAAGTTGTATATAAGCATTACAGATTTCATTTTGAATTGATATCTGAAGAAGCATAGCTTGGCTATCTGGCTCATTTCATGTTATTTGAATAAAAGTTCTTGCTGTTCTTGAAAGATTGCCAATGGTCATTACTTGGGAGTTGCTGTAACCTATGTCTTGCTGATAGATTCGTGGTGGCTGCTTTCACATTTTTACAGCCTTTTCTTCCTTTTGTTTGGTGAGAGCACCTTCAGCTGTGAGTAGTATTCCTGGTACTGTTATCCTACAGAATGCTAAGAGGTGACCTGTGTTTGGCATACAAGACTTCCTCCCACCCATTGCTGATGGATTTACTGCACATCAGCAAGTGACATGAGATAATAGTCAGTCTATGGATCTAAACTTCTCCTGTAACATCAATAGAATGGTTTAGAGGAAAAAGTATATCTTGCAGAGGACACCGCTACTGTGGAACACACTTCCTTTTGGAATAAAACAAAGTTCATCTCTGTCCATGTATTTGAACCCATGCCTATTTCACTCATAGCCCTGAAACACAGCATTAGCCAGGTATGCCATCAAATGTATTAGAGGAAAGACATTAAAAATAAAATGTTGCAGAAGAATGACATATAGTTGCATGATGAAAGCATAATATTGTGTAATATTATTCCACCCTTTGGGTTTAGAACCTGACACCCAATACACTGTGAAATGGCTCATCATATCATGAATATATTGAGGCATAGAGGCCATCACAATGAAAGTGTTAATGTTACAGTTAAAATAGTACTTATTGAAACATTTTGTGATGTGCATTCATGTTAAGCTCATTTGCAAAAACAATAGCTAGCTGTCAGAGTGTTCGAAGGACTTTTATCACTTTTTCTCATAGAACCTGGAAATGTTTTCCTTTGCTTATATATGTCAAGCAATGTTGCTCTCTGCTAACCATTGTGCAATATATGAGCACAGAAAGTGAAGTTTATGACCAGATAAAAGGTTGGACACAGCCAAATAAGACAGACCTGAAAAATGGAAGCAAGCAGAGGATAGAACACACTGTGAGGTAATAAGGAATTATCAAAATGGAAGTGAGATAAGAACGTATACCTCAACCTCTTTGCTCAGTAATCTTGGTGAATTAAAATTATTTTCTAACTGAAATTTACTGACTGAAATCCTCAATGATCAGTTAGACAAACTCACATTTTATAATGAAGTATACAAGACAGTCACGTGTTCAGTAGTTAAAGGTCTGTGAAGTCGAGTGGTATGGGTGGGAGTATTTTTTGTGGAACAGGTATCCTTATTTATTTATTTATTTTGAGAGGAAAAAGTTCAAGAAGAGGGGGAGGGTAGGTTGAAAGGGAAAACAAATGACTGACAGGGTATGAGCTAACGCAATGATAGAGGAGGAGCACAATGGTGAGGGAGACATCAGACAGAGGGAAAACAATGGTAAGGAGAGGATTGTACATCATACAGTGGTCGGCATAAACATAAAAAGAAGTGGAACACAGCATTTCAGGTTAGGATTTAGTGCTGGGAGATACGATCTCTGCCATCTTTGATGTAATGTGCTATTGTTACTCACACTGAGAGCCATTACCACTGGGTCCTAACGTAAGACCTGGAGGCAGTTCTAGGCAGGGACACAACATAAGTTATCTAAGCTTAGTCTCTGTATAGCAGATGTAACTTCCTGGACAGTATTTTCCCACAAGCTCTGACAGTTCCTGATGGGTGATATTATTGTCACCTCCATGTACATTGCTACAAGTAGGTACTAGTGTACCACCCTCTGGTAGGCTAGGACAGGAGGTGTGGAGCCAACTCTGGCAGCCTGATGTCCAGATGTGCTGGGTGCCTTTGGTAGTTTTTGTTGTGGCACTGCTGATTCAGCCTGTGCTGGATTGGCAAATCCAGTTCTATTTAGTGCTGCATATAATAGTAACAGAAATGGAGATGCATTAAAGAAAAATAAACAAAGACAAAAGACATAGTGATAAAGTGAGTGGGGCAGAGACAATACATAAATAATGAAATTACATTTATAGTAATTTTTTCGTGCACATAAAATGCAGCAAAAGAAAATAAGATTTTAATAGTTGGATCTACACAGTCCCCAGGATTCATGATCTCAAAATTCTGTGCAGGAACTGTGTAGCCATTCCTGCATGTAATATGGCCACCGAGTGATCCACGAATGCGCAGTTTTAATGTGCACGAGTGGGCCTACACTGTTCCTGCACAGAAAGCCATGCAATATGCTTATCAGTTCATTTGCTTGTGAAAACCATGCAAATGAGCTGATTTAGCGATCCTGCAAAGAGGTAGGTCTCAGTGCAGGAACAGTGGTATTTGCAGAAATGTATTTGGTTACTAACCTAATACATTTCTGCAAATAAGCAAACAGAGGCCTAACAGCACTCAGAAAAGCATGTATTAAATAGATTGGGCATGCTAATGGCCAAATATATGGTGACTGGCATGGAAAATCACCCAATAATTAAAAAAAAAAAGTTTGATTTATTTTTGGCCAATCTCGGCCAGTTAAGCATGGGGAAGCACTGCTCAAACAGGATGGTGGGGAAAATAAAAAAAAAAAAAAAGGTTAAAAGACAATTGTAGGGGAAATCTGCATTTTGCCATGATAGTCAATGGCATTCAGAAATTAAACAATGGCAGGGAACAGTGGTTGCTAAGGGGGGAGGCTCTTGTGTAGTGCAGTAACTATGGAGTAAGGCAGTGGGGTATGTTAATGAGGGGACTTATACTAAATCACAAAATTCTTCTAAGTGTCATACTGCACCTAACCATGTGGGTGCGCTAACACCACCGTGTAGACAGGAGGAGCAACTAACATGAAAAGGCGCTGTGTCATGCTAGCTGTAAGCACATTGGATCTCTGTTGGCTGGATTTGTACTTAGCTAAGCACAGCTAAGCAAGGGTGTGTGTCTGAGGCTGTATAGTCTTATTCCATGAACTGAGGAGCATGTTCACAGCCAGTGAAGGGCCATTTCCTGCTGATTACACTACCTAATGGATATGGGTGGTGAGCCAGGGATTAAACAGGAAGGACATAGGAAAAGTAAAAGGAAATAGCAGAACAAGGGAAATGCAGTACAAACAGCAATATGGGATACTGCAACACACAATGGACCATTGAAAGCACTCATTAATAAAGCTGGCAGGTGGCTACATAGCTGAAAACAGGAGGAGATGTAAAAAAATAAATAAAGGGCAACAGCACAATAAAGGAGAAATGAAGTAGAAATCACTAATATGGGACTCTTGCAACTCACAGTGGGCCAGGTAAAGCACACAATAATACAGCTGGCAGGTGGCTTTCATAGCTGAAAATGGGAGGAGATGTAAAAAACATTTAAAGGGCAACAGCAAAATAAAGGAGAAATGAAGTAGAAATAATAATATGGGACTCTTGCAACTTACAATGGGCCAGGCAAAGCACATAATAATACAGCTGGCAAGTGGCTGCCTAGCTGAAAGTGGGAGGAGATGTAAGTAAAAAATAATTTAAAAAAAGGCAACAGCAAAATAAAGGCAATCATGCACAAATTACCAGTAATGCCTCTAACACTCACAGTGGCCAAACCAAAGCCATGATTAATATAGGTGGTAGCTGGAATATATCATAGTCAGCCAATCCTACAGGCAGCATCTGCAGCACAACAGTATAAAGTATGGAATCACCTTACTGTCTGTTTTTTCCCACAAACTCTGCACCACTGGTGTATATATGCAGGGAAATTTTAACTGGAAAATGTTAGGGGCTGCCATTGCTTTGATCCATCAGTATGTACTAGAGGCTGAAGAACAACAGCAAAATCCACAGAAAAATAGTTTATTACAAACTCTCTCTTACTAGAGGCTGAGGTTGGAGAGGAGGATAATGCTGATAACCACCACAGACAGAGGAGGAGGAGAAGAGTGTTCAGACCCAGAGTAACCTACCAGGGGCTACATGATCTGGAGAAAGTAGAGAGCTACAAGGTGGACAGAGACATACACCGGCAACTCACCGAGCTGTGCCAGCCTCAACTCAGAGCTGGAATCAGAGGGGAACCCATCCCAGTGGATACCAAGGTATGTGTAGCCTTAAGAATTCTAGCTACAGATACTGTCCAGAGATCTACTGGGGACATCATGGAGGTCTCACTGGCATCTGCATCCAGGGTGCTTCAGCAGTTCTTGGATGCCATGCTACCACATGCCAGTGAGCACATTTATTACCCCAACACTCGTGAGGAGAGGACCAGCAATATGTGTTTCTTCCACCATGTAGCAGAATACCCGGAAGTACTGGGTGCCATAGACTGCACGCACATCCACATGAAAGTACCACCCAGTGAACAGGGTATGGTCTACATAAATCGCAAAGGGCCAACCCAACAACTGGCAGGTCATGTGCAATGCCCAGGGTATTATCATGAGTATGTGTGCTGGCAGCCCTGGAAGCTATCACAACTCCTACATTTGGCATTTGTCCCAGCTGTACCAGGCATTTGCCAGTGAGTGCATCCTGTATGGCCATCTGGTGGATGATGCTGGCTATGCACTGGAGCTGTGGATAATGACATCTGTCAGAAATGCACAGATACCCACACAAGAATGCTATAATGAGGCACACGCACAAACCAGGATCATTACAGAGCATGTGTTTGGGATGTTCAAGTCATGGTTCCACTGCCTTGATATATCTGGTGGAGCCTTGCAGTACTCTCCAGCCACATGTGCACACATGCTCATAGTATGTGCCATGGTACACAATATGATCCTGAGGAAGCAGTTGCAGCAGGAACAGCACTGGGAAGGGCCACACAGCCCACCACCATTGCCAAGGTCCCCATAGGCACAGAGGGACTCACAGGAGGAGGCCCCTGAGCCTGCTCCCATAGGCAGATGGAGGTGTGCCCAATATGCTTAAGCCTTGGAAAAGAGGCAATGCATAGTACACACACTGACACTGTAGGGACCCCAGGGACTGAGACCT
The DNA here is from genome assembly GCF_019279795.1 of Protopterus annectens. Taxonomy (NCBI): domain Eukaryota; kingdom Metazoa; phylum Chordata; order Ceratodontiformes; family Protopteridae; genus Protopterus; species Protopterus annectens. The sequence continues at coordinate 663,541,540 of NC_056739.1, forward strand.
CTCTCTGACTTGCACACACAGTAAAATGGATGATATACACATTACATTATCTGTAACTTACCATGTATAGGCAGTGTACTCTGTTCATCCAGCATAGGAGGCTCTAAAGCACTGTTTTTATAACTGCCACAAGCACAAGGTAAGTCAGTCTTCTTAACAATAAATGAATGGAATAGTATGTTCTGCTAGCATATCTATGGTAATGCTGCATGCATGCAATGGAATGGGGTGGCCTACTTGGATAGTAGCACACAACAGGCAGCTATGTGGGCCACCAGGGAATATGTGGCCAAAACTGGCCTCCACACACTATGCAGTAGTACCCAAGGTGGCAAATCCCACTGCAGTATAGGTGTGGGGACAACTATGTGGGTGGTCATAGATCACAGACATGGATGTCAGGGTGGGGGTCTCATAACCACCCCTCACACCCACACAACAAGTCAGCTGTAGAAAACCACAGAGAAATGTCTGGTGAAGGCACACAAATGGTGGCAATATTGAATTAACCCCCTACAGAGTCACACAGTGATAGCACAGCAGGACCGCAGTTGCAGTAAGGCTATGAACGGTATAAGAAGTCTGAAACTAAAATGTATGCCAGTACAGTCAGACCTGGGGTCTTTACTGATATGCCACCAGTCCCCAAGACAGGGCACAATAGTATGGTAAATGGAACCAAAATGTAAAGCAAATACCAGCACAGTCTGTGCAAATGTGTACAGTGGACAGGTGTGCCCCCCCCATATACCCACACAAATGCCATAACATATATGTTTGCATGGAAATAGTAGCATAGCACACATTGGCATGGCCGTACCAATATACATGGAAAATGTTGCCTGTCCACAATATGCAGGGGTCAATGAGCTATGTGTATGTGTGGTTAATACTATCTGAATCTGGCCAGCATGTTCTCCTGGCAGTCATCTTGTAATGCCCTAGTTACAATGCTGCCTTTGACAGGGCCATGTTCAGATAACTGCAGTGCCAGCTCTTATGCATGTCAGTGACACCCACTGCTCTGCCACTGACATACCTGGAAGTCACAGTGCTATGTGTAATATGATACACGTATTATTGACATCTTGAAGGATGTGTAGCAGAGATGCCAAGGCTTTTGTGAATATAAGTGCTGTGTGGTACTGTTGCCAGTGGTCATTCTCAATAATCCTTTTTCTCATGTTTGCTTTTCCAAATAATGGTCATGCCTGCACAGTTGAATGCACTCTGTACCCACACCGATAACTCATAACCTCTGACAGCAATATATCTGGGCAAGGGCAGAAGGAAAAGTGGAACAATGGCACAATGATAGGCATGTGTTGTAAATATCACCCTTACATACTGAGAAAGTTGGTGGGATGAGGGGTTTGTAGTAGAGGGAATTGTCTGAAGGTTATGTATTCGGAAACAGTAATGTCTGTATTATTTTGTAACATCACACTTTGATTATATGTAAATAACTTGCCATAAAAACACAAGTTTATGTAGAAAGGATGAAATCTCTAGCCAAATACCTGGACAGCCTGCCAAAAAATGTACAGATCAGAGGTATGCACACAGAAGCGTATAAGGTCTCAGGTTAGAAAGATACCACACAATCAGGAGATCCCCAGCCAGTATATCACCAGGTTGCTGGACTGTTCACACAGCTGTGTATCATTACTATACTGGCTGTAGCTGCACCTCACAAATGGCCTTGTTGGGCAAGAATTTACATAGCTGCCCTCATAATATTGGTCTATGCATCATACAACTACTATTCCTCTGGTAAAGCACTGTGATGATCTGAGGATGTCAGTCACTAGGTAATGACACAATACATTGCAATTTCAGACTACAGATAAGTCAGAATATGTCTGCTAAACAAAACAAGTACCCTAAGGAAAGTCCTGTGTACACCTGAGAGGTATGGCTGTAGCACACAAAACCCTGGACTGGAGTACACCTATCTCTGGAATGGAGTCCCACCCTAACTATAGAAGGTCACATTGGGCATGCTCCTACACTTTGAATCACAAGACATGTTGGAACCCTCATCAGAATATGTGACTGAATTGTGTATATATGTCCATGCATACAGACAGCTATGTACACCTCAACTGTCCCCACACACACACACATCAGACAGAATTACCCTCAGCTAGCTGTAGGTGGCCCATATGTGATATATCTGCATTTGTTGTGTGAGATACTCACACACACACACACACACACACATATATATATATATATATATATATATATATATATATATATATATATATATATATATATATATATATATATATATTATATATATATATGGGCAACAGATAACATATGTCAAGCATACACACACATAGATGTGGGGAACTGAAAGACAGACAGTGATACAGAGAGAGACACAGGGGGACACAGGCAGAGTGAGTCGCACACACAGATACCCTGAATGGCATACAGTGATGTCCTACTATTAACAGTGGGAAACCAGTTGTAAACAGTCGCACGTGCCAGCATAAAATGTGAGTCCTATTGTGTAACAGTACTGAGGCTGGGTTTGTAATATCACATCACCTGCCTGTGTGTGTGTTCCTCCAATAGGTCCAAGTATTAGGAGACTCTTCCCACACAGTACACTTCACATTGCCCTACTTCACAAGATCTACTGCTTTTATTTACCTTAGAAGTACCATTGGACACTGATCACCCCTATAAGCTCTGTAGCATGTGCGATAACTGCATAACGCTATACTAGAAAAACTAGATAGGTAGGGGTTCTAATCCCAATACTGGCAACTATGTGCGTGTGTGTGTGTGTGTGTGTGTGTGTGTGTGTGTGTGTGTGTGTGTGTGTGTGTGTGTGTGTGTGTGTGTGTGTGTTTGTGTGTGTGTGAGGGTGTGTGTGTTTGTTTGTATGTGAAACTGTTTTAGGCCATTCCCACCCACAAGACTTCCCAGTACCCCACTTTATCAGTCTTGCTGATGTAATTCTCCTTATTGGCACATTGGCCAGTTGTCAGCCCAGTAAGCTCTGTAGCATGTGTGATAACTGTGTGATGCAATAGTACAAAATACTAGCTTGACAGGGGTTTTAATCTCAGATCTGGTGTGTGTGTGTGTGTGTGTGTGTGTGTGTGTGTGTGTGTGTGTGTGTGTGTGTGTGTGTGTGTGTGTGTATGTGTGTGCATGTGTTTGTAAGAAGAATTATTTTGATATGTCTCCCACCCAATGCCCAACTTTATCAGTCATGCTGATGTCATTCCCCTTATCAGCACCTTTGGCTAGTTACCAGCCCAGTAAGCTCTGTAGCACATGTGATATCTGTGTAACACTACAGTACAAATAACTAGAAAGACAGGGGTTCTACTCTCTGATCCACTAAATGTGTGTGGGGGTGTCTAAGTGTATGTGAAAGTGTGTATGTTTGTAGGAAGAAATATTTTGATAAGTTTCCCACCCACTGGCATACTTTATCAGTCCTGATGATGTTATTCCCCTTATCAGCACCTCTGGGCAGTTGTCAGTCCAGTAAGCTCTGAAGCATGTGCGATAACTGTGTAACACTCTAGTACAAATAAGTGGATAGGCAGGGGTGCTACTGTGAGATCTGGCAAATGTGTGAGTGTGTGTAAGTGTGCGTATAACTGTGTATGTTTGTAGGAAAAGTCTTTTGATAAGTTACCAACACACTGGCCTACTGTATCAGTCATGCTGATGTCACTCCCCTTATAGGTTCATAGGTGTGTACTAGACTAATGGACCTGGAGCTGTTACAAGCCTAGCCCATAGACATGCCCTGCCATTATGCCACCCGACATTAGTTCCCCGTGACCCCATTAAGTAGAGCCACTGGAGTAATCCATGAGGTGAACATTCTATTACCCATCCACTCATCAAGATATCTCTGAAGCATGGTCATCTAGATGCTTTGCTTGACATGTATGGGAAGTCTATTCCAGGGCATGTGCAGTCTCTGGGTGAGGATCCTGCCCCTCCAGCATGTTGTGTTGATTGTGGCAATGAGGTTGAGGCCCCTGCAGTGTGTGGTGCAGAGAGATTGGGATGTCTTTAGATGTAGCATTTGTAAAAGAGCTGGGTCAGACATGGCTTTGCAAGTCAAGTAGAGATCACTTGTAAGTAGGTGATATGAGACTGAGAATAGCTAGAGTCTCTTGAGTTTGACTGTATAGGATGTGTTTAATGCCTAGGAGCTTCACTGTGAAGTACTTCGGTGAACATTCCAGCTGTTGCAGGTGTCTAGTGAGGTACATGGCAAATGGCCCATTATACTTGATGATTGGTGTAAGGAGGGATGAGTACACAGAGATAATGACCTCCTTCTTCCTGAATGCTAAACCCTCGGTAATGAGATTTGCCATATAGAATGATTTCTTGACCACAGTGCAATGTTGGTGGTTAAAGGAGAGACTGCTGTCAACCTGTGTACCCAGATCTCTTATAATGCCTACAGTGTTCAGTGGGCTCCAATCAATGTGGTACTTAGTGGGAACTAAGATTTTACCAAAGGGGCTGATGATGTTTTTTGTGGTGTTAAGCTTCAGGCCATGGTTTCCACACAAGTTAGTTGTCTCAGTGATGCCTTTCTGTAGGATGTCTGCATCAATTGTGGAGTTAATGATGGCTCCAAGTTTGCAGTTGTCTGTGAACTTGGTCAGCAAGAGTTCCTTTGTGTTGGCCTGGACTCCTGAGAAGTACATGCTGAACAGGAAAGTACCCAGGACTAATCCCTGTTGGACTCCACTCATGACTGGCTGGCAGTCTGACTTGGAGCTCACTACTTTTACACTGTGTGTTTTATCTGTGAGCCAGTTTGCAACCCCCCAGTGATATATGGATTGATGCCTAGTCTGGTGGGTTCATCCATAATTCCTGACTGAGGATTTGTAGCAAGAGCCTTTGCCAGATTGATTTAGGCTGTATGCAGTGCCTTACTGTCATACACAGCCCTGGTGACTGACTCAAATAAGTCAACTAGGTTGAGCAGGCATTATCTAGCTTTCACAAAGCCAAACTGTGTGGGGTCCAAAGTTAGGAGATTACCTATATGTTTGTCGACCAGATCCCTGATGATGTGCTCCATAGCTGTACATATTGGACTCATCAGGCTAATGGACTGATAATTCTTAGGGTCTGTAGTTGCCACACCTTTATGGAGAGGGATGACTGTAGCAGTGCGCCATTTGGGAGGTACAAAGCCTGAAGTGATGCTGTGACCGAACAGGGTACCTAGATGTGGTTCCAGGTATCTTTGTAGTTCATGTAGAACACAGCCAGGGATAATGTGGGGTCCCATTGAAGCTGTATTCTTGCCCGTGCAGGTGTAGCCTGGGTAGCAGTTATCCTGGGTGCCTGGCATTCTGATTGTTCCCCTAGTGGGGGAGGGAGGTAAAGCCGGCACTGCATGTGTTGGCAAGAATATTGGCAATATTTGTTGGCTCACTATAGGAGGTAGCATTGTGCAGTAACTCAGAGCACTTCTGGGTAGTAGCATGGAGGTTCTTGATATCACTAACAAGGGATTTGTGATTGTTGTCAGTCTGCTGCAATTGTGCCATAATAGGTGGCTTTAGATGATTTCTTGAGGGATCTCAAGTTGTTGAGGCAAATAAGGGAGTTTTACCACTCTTCTGACTCCACCTTTTCCCTGCAACAGTTTCTTCCTTCTATTGTACAGGTTATTAATTGCAGGGGACAACCAGATTGGCCTCCAGTGTTTGGAGGAGAGTGTCATGGTTCTGTTGGGTATGGGTAGTTTCATGCATTGATGTACATGTTTGTACAGTGCATTTGTGCATGATTCATCAGTCTTGCAGGTAGTTTCCATTGGCGTGAGTGCTGTGATGTTAGCCATCTCTGTTCTTGTGAGTCCAAAGTCAGCTTTGGAGAGGTTATTCAAGGTGGTTGCCTTTGCGTGTGTGTGTGTGTGTGTGTGTGTGTGTGTGTGTGTGTGTGTGTGTGTGTGTGTGTGTGTGTAAGATGTGAATTTCCATGGTGATTACTATATGTTGGATTTGAGCAGGTAGTGCTTGACTACTGTTGTCAAGCAACATTCCCATATGTTAGTAATCAACACAGGTCAAGCATGTTGCTTCCTCTACTGGCTGTCAGAATGAGCTGGTCCAGGGCATTGCAACTGATGAATTCCAGGAAGCGTTGGGCCAGTGTATTGGTGCTTGAGTATCTTACCAGTTGATTGAGGTGTAGTTGAACTCTCCTAGTATGAGAGTGTTGGGTTGGACCTTGATAGTTTCCAAGGTGTTGAGGAATGTGTATTGAGAGTCTAGGGACATGGTTGTGAACCTATAGCAGGCTATGACCTGGATTGCACCATTACCCAATGTCAGTTATACCTGAAGTATCTCAGATGCATTATGCTGGGATACTACTCTGGATGTGTGCATATCTGTTAGTAATATGGAGACACCACCACCTTTGTAGCTGTGGTCCATGTTTTGGGGTTGACAGGTGTGGAATGAGTTATAGGCTGGTAGTGCAGGGATACTGTCTGCTGCTGCTGTAATCCAGGTCTCTGTTACAGCACAAATGTCAATGTTCTCCATATTGAGGAGTGCTTCAAGTGGCTGCATCTTGAGATGTAGATGGCTAGTGTTGAGCAGCATGACCCTCAGATTGCATATATATATATATATATATATATATATATATATATATATATATATATATATATAGTTGGTACAGTGGTGATTTGATTTGGAACACCACCTAAAAAGGCACTATAGGGGTGGCAAGACACTTAGCTTGTACCAGGAAACCCAGAGGTGAGAGATGCAGGTCATCTCTGGCAAGCCATCACAGTCTGTCAATCATGTCATCCCAGGTAGACACATACTGGATCCCATGAGAGTGACAGCAAACACTTAAGCTAATTGTTGAAGTCAATCATTTGTTGTTTGCACTGTGGTATCATTCTGGGTGACAGTAGTATACTGCTCAGGGTTACTGTCATACCTGCCTGACCCACATAATCTGAGAGCTCCACCATGTCTCTTTTCATATAGTCCATGGAGGTGTGTCTCAGGTCATTCACACACATGGACAATGACAGGGTGATACTTGTAGTTGTTGTGGAGTGACCTGACTGGGTGTGTTATGTGTTGGATTCTGGCACCTGACAGACAGCTGACTGTTACCTCCTGGATGTTCAACCTAGTGAGTGAGACATCTGTGTGCCTCACTATTGATTCACCTGATTACTGTATCAGGTGAGGTGGTTGGCCTTTGGGGCTTAGGTTGAGGGGCACACTGTGTAGGTAAGATATGTATCATGGGATTTGTGCTGTGTTGTGGTGGTTGAGGGAGTGTCTGTCTTGGTGGTCTCTGCTGTTTGGGTAAATGTCTATTGAGTGCCTCTGTGGGTGTATGGTTATTATTTGTATGTTAGAGCTGTGATAGTGGGTGTTCTGGAGGGGTATGTGCTCCATGTGGTGTGTTGCAGGTCTTTACCCTTCTCCTCTTGACCAGCTAGTCCAGTCTTCACTGGAGAGTGCTTATCTTCCAATTCGGTGATATAGGGGTATCTCTCACAAGTCTGAGTGTTGGGAGTTTAGAGGAGATGGTTGTCTGTGTACATGAGGCAGTTGCAACAGTGCATCAGAATGCCCAAGTGCACCAGGTTAATGGGCAAAAGCACAGAGAACTACACTTTAATCATGCCAGGAGGGTTGGTCATAACTATTAAGTACTGGAGCTAATTCTGTGAGGAACGACTACTGCTGATGGCTCTCAGGTGTGTTAGAATAATTGATAAAAAAAAACTGTTAAAGTGCAAAACTATTAGGCTATAGGAAGTGCAGGAGAGAAAGAACTAGCAAGATCTAAGGGGAAAACTGAAGGCAGACTTTCTGTCACCTGTGACAGTTTACCTCAGCTGTGCAGTTATCAACACCTTTGGCCAATTGTCAGCCCAGTAAACACTATAGTACAAATAATTAGATAGGCAGGGGCTCTAATCTCAATACTGGCGTGTGTGTGTGTGTGTGTGTGTGTGTGTGTGTGTGTGTGTGTGTGTGTGTGTGTGTGTGATCCATATACCATGTGTGCTATACCATTTTGAGTTGTGTATCACCCTATAAACTTCCCATCACCCTACTTTACTAGTTCTGCTGATGTCATTCACCTGAGAAGTACCTTGTGACTAGGTGAAAATATGTAAGCTCCGTGTCACATCTCATAACTGCTTAACACTATAGTAGCAATAACTAGATATGTAGGGGGTTCTAATCTCACTAATGGCAACTGTTTTTGTGTTTGTGTGAGAATTATATACTGTGTGTGTAATGCCATTTTGAGTTGTGTACCACCCTGTAAACTTCCCATCACTCTACTTTACTAGGCCTTCTGATGTCATTCATCTTAGAAGTACCTTGGCACTATGTGAAAATATGTAAGCTCCATGGTGTGTCTGATAACTGCTTAACACTATAGTAGAATTAACTAGATAGGTAGGGATTCTAATCTCACTACTGGCAACTGTGTGTGTCTTTGGATAAAGATCATATCCTGTCTGGCTGATACCATTTTTATTTGTGTACCATCCACACCCATTTACCATCTCCTGATTCATTACTTTATACAATGTGGTAACAGCATTTGCCTCACATGCAGCATGTTAAACCATTGTGCATGCCATACCAGTCCTCTGTACAGATGTCTATGGAATATTTAGATGTTTGCAACCTATATGTAGTCTGTGTTCATTAACAATGACCATGTATGTGATATTGTTGCCAAATTGACCACAGCGTGTGTAGTGATACACATGCCAGCATCAGGAATCATACCTGACCAAAACATCATACTGATACAACATCTGCTACATTATCACTTGTCCAGGCTTGTAGGAGCAATACATGACTCCACACCACATTTCTGGTGGGTTATCTCACCATCCATGAAGGCATTCACAACATTATGTGTTGTAAGAGGTAGTGTATGTCCCATACATATAATCTATGTATGCATGTCATGTGTATGTAGTAGTACAGTACATCAAGGTGGAAATGTAGGTTTACTAATTTGTCTATTGCCAACTGTGTTTATGTTACTGTGCCCACATCCCCTGTGTCAGTCCTTACTTTGTGTATGCAAAGGATATACCATTTTGTCTCCCTGTTCCACCCGGTGAACTCAGGAATACATACCACAAACCTGTCGTACACAGTACCATGCATGCCCTCATCAACTGCAGTAGAGTTGAGTGTATGGGAAAGAAATGGCCTACCAACAGATGTTGACAAGTGAATCTCTTGCAGTTAATGTAGTGGATATGCTTGTGAGGGACCTGCTGACAGTACTTCAGTAACCTGTTCTGTATGTATGAGCCTGTGGTACTACACAACACTGAACTGACATGTCTCAAGGCTACCTGTCTGTGATAAGGGGTATGTATGCAAGGTCACACTGTCTGACAGTGTCCCTCACACACTGTTGCATGCATACACACCTGGTACATGTACATATAAAGCTGTACCTTGCCTATGACATGCTCGGTGTATTCCCACTCTGCTGTACTCCCTCTTGGGAATGTCTGCAGGGCAACAGCCTGAAGATGTAAACCCATATGTCACAAGATGGGTTGCAAACTGGCTCAAGATAAAGGGCTCAAACATATGTTCATCACATGCCCGACTGAAGAAACTCAGCTCTATTCAGTCGCCATACCGTCTGCTCAGAGGTGATCTGTGCCTCGCAGACACCTGAAACACAAACAGAATGCAGCATATCAGACTACATTCAGTCAGTGGTACTAACAGCAATAATGCATCCTGGCTAATATGGTACATACACCTGTATGTGTACCCATAACAAATGCAAGCCGACAGCACCTTACATAGTATTACATAGCTACACTGTATTATATTCATCCTGTGCATCAGAACCATATTAGCATGTCCCTGCATCAATGGTATGGATGACAGGGATGTGATATAGGTATCATATGCACATGGTGTGGTGTGGGTTTGACAGAGGCATAGGCTGAGCCATACGGTTGACATCATGTGTGTGTGGTTGGAGGCGTATCCAACAGATGGGCTGTGCAGAGGTGCTGTGTGTGTCTGGAGTTGACCTACCTGTGATACAGATGTGTGCGTGTGTATGTATGCACACAGTCATGACATGCAGCTGCCCTACACAGGGGTACATTGGACACCTGTGGACTGTACATAGCAGGCTGTCCAGTTCACCATCTCCAGCCACGGACATGGGAACTGGTCCGGCTAGGGGTATCAATGGTACCACCAGGCCCAATTCCAGTTGCAGTACTGCTTCCTGATGGGGACAGCTGCATGCTGGATCCATGTCCCTGATGGGACTGGACAGGACCACATGGCCATGACCTGTTCCAGTGTGATGTGGACAGCAACCCCCCTTCAGTACTGCTGGTGTCACTGCCACAATGGGAGTGTGAGGGTGCATGTCCCTGACTTTCAGCTGTTGTTGTTGCTGACCTACAACCACGTGGCCAATGCCCATCTCCCACAACATGCTGTGGCATAGACATGCCACATTCGAGGACTGCCAAGGTCTCACCCCACCATCTATTCATGACCTCAGTATTTTGACGTGTGGCTTCAACAAGGTCATGTTTGTCACCACGTTAATCATGAAGAGTTGCATCCACGACCCTGAGTATTTGTCTGTTATGGCATTCACTACATGCCTGTGCATCCATGACAGCCCAAAACATGCATCTGGTGACTCCTGCTGTGGCACTTGCGACAGCAGATTGACGAGTAGTGGTCATCCTGTGAGCAGCCCTGTCCATCCACCTTTGTGGGGCCTCGCATGCACTCTGGCTATGGCCACTGTCTATACTCACACCTGCCATAGTCACCACACTATCCTGTTCAATGCCACCCCCTGCCAACTGTCCATCATCTGTGGCCACGGGTGAAGGGGTATTTGTGGCCATTATCTCTGTGTATGGGGATGGTGTGGACAAGAGTGGGATGCCAACCAATGGCATAGATTTAGCCCTTGACAATCCTACCTGTACCTCACCAATTCTATCATCATTGTCAGAGTCTGCAGAGATAATGACATCAGTTTCCAGGCTGGAGGGAACCTAAACCCCATCGCCATCTGTGAGGGGAAGAAAACATCTGTACATTAATACCTGCACTCTAAGGTTGGCTGGTACACACACAGACACACACACTTACAGGTGAGGTGGCACAAATCTGTTACACAGACCACACAGTGCCCAAATGGTGACATGCATGACACACGGGTCTCAACATCATGCATTGCAGCCAGTTTTACTACATGTAACTAACAATATAGAGCTCTGGGATACATGATTAGTGTTAGTAGGTGATGGCCCTTCCCCAACACAGACTGCACCCATGTAACATCATTATTGTTTACCTGCATAACACAGTGGCAAGTAAGGGTCTATATCAGTTGAGCGAAAACCCCTTTATGTTAATACCTAAACATCGACCCCTATACCCCGAACCGCAAAAATCCCAAATGCACTAAACCACAAAAAATAAAATATCGAACTATCATAGTTGGCCAACCCCACCACCCTCTACTTAGTACCTACCCAAACAAAATAAATAAACCACATACATACATACACTAACCAAACCCTACAGACATACACCCAAACAAAATAAACAATCCACATACATACATTTAACAAAAACTTACTTCCAACACTACACTAATCCCCACATACACAACTATCTATGCACTATCCTTAACCCTTCCCTAACCCTAAAGTCCATAACTACCACACACTTCCCCTACAGACATACATCTAAACAAAATAAATAACACACGTACATACACTTAAGAAACCCTACATCTAACACTACACTAAATCTTACATACATTGCCTATCTATGCAATTACTTTAACCCAAATCCTAACCCTAAAGTCCTATCTATTGCACACTTACCTTACAGAGCTATACCACAGATGGGCCAACCAAAACAAATCTACATTTCGGAATTCGCGGTTTTGACCATTCGAGGTTTACGTACTTTGCACAATGCGGTTTGACGTATTCGTATTCACGTAAAGGGGGTTTTACTCAAATGATATAGAACAAAGAGTGCTGCCACAAGACCTTGCTCCAGCAAAAAAGTCTCTCCGTACACAAAAATGATATAGACCCACAAGTAATATAGAACATACCTCACAACTGTACCGATCCTCGCAGGATGTATAGATGTCTGGCTCATATGTTTGCTCTGTTTCTCACAATCCCTGTATTTCGATGATACATAACTGGGATGATCTGAGGAGTGACATCACTGATTAATGACATACATTTGAGTGTCAGATCTCCAAACCAGCAGTAAATGTATGGTCACACAATTCCTGTTACACCACCAACCTCCTAAGCTTACAGTGGATATGATAAGGGTACACAACCCTGTTAACATGCCATGTTCTTGTAATATATGGGGTGACACCACAATAATGCATTCAAATATGTTACCCACCTTTCATGTGACATATGACCTGTGCAATCCAATCGATAAACAAACAGATGTGTTAAATGTGAAATATAATGATCGCAATATGTACAACATGGCGTTTGCATAAGTGTGCACACCCTTAAAATGATACTTTGTTGAAGCACCTTGTAAGTGACTTAAAGCATTCACTCTTCTTGTGAAGGTGTTTATCAGCATGGCACATCTTGACTTGGCATTATTTTGCCACCTTCCATGCAAAGGTCACCCGACTCTGTCAGATTGCAAGGGTGTCTCAAGTGCACAGCCCTCATCAGGTTACATTGGGGTATGTCTATCTGGTGTAGGGCTAGGCTCTGTCTGGGCCAATCCATAACCATTAGTGTGTTCAGGTGGAGCCTTTCTTAGGTAGCCTTGGGTGTATGCTTTGGGTCTTTGTCATGTTGCAGGCTGACACCCCTCCCCTTCCTCAGTTTTCTTGCAGATGCCTGATGGATTTTGGCTAGACATGGGTTTTATTTGGAACTCTTTCTAATTAACACCACTGTGACTACAGGCCCAGTTCTGGCTTTGGAACAACATCCCCACAGCAGGCCACTGCCACCAGCGTGATTCACCATGGGGATGGTGGTCTTCAGGTTAAGAGGGGTGCTGCTTGTGCACCACATATACCTTTTGGTATTGTGGCTGTGAGGTCAATCCATAGTCTCATTACACAATAACACATTTTAACACATGCCTTTGTAAGACTTGATGTGCTGTATTGCAAGTTGTATCCACCCCTGGATGATTATTGGTGTAGGGAAAGGCTTCCATCTTCTGACCATACCCCATAGGCCAGACGTATGAGGAATGCAGGAGTGTTTGCACATGTAGTACACAACACCAGTACTTGCAAGAGATTCCTGCAACTTCCTCAGTGTTGCTGTATGTCTCCTGGGAGCCTTCCTGACCAGGTTTTGACATGTCCTGTTACCATTTTTGGAGCAAAGTCAGGTTCTTTTCAACAACACTGCTGTCCATTATTCAATTCACCTTTTAACAACTTTCTCCACTGTGTTCCATGGTGTATGCAATGCTGTGGTGATGTTGTTGTACCCTACTTTTGACAGATACCTTTCAAATATGGGATCCCGTTGCAGCTTTGTAAGCTGTCTGCAAGCCATGGCTGTGGCTGTTGCAGGCAACTGAGCAGATGTCATGAATATCCTACTTGGACAGCAGACTGTTACTTGGTGCTACTCAAAGTACCTTTACTTGATGTCAGGTGTGTACCTAAGCAGACTGAATGCTGTCAGTAGATCACAAGGTGCTGCAATAAAATATTATTTGAAGTGTGTGCACACATATGCATCCAGCTTATTGTACGGTTTGTATACTCCATATTTGATGGCCAACAGATTGACTGGTTTTACAACTGAATTGTACATATCATGGGTCACATTACAGGTTGGAAAAGGTGTGGACTGACATATTGTGGTTATAATTTGTATATATATCACAAACATCTGGCATCTTAACAGTGGTGTGTACACTGTTTATATCCACTGTGTGAGAGTAATCTTTCACACATGTCCTACTTTAGGACATGTTTCCCTCCATTTTGTTGGTCTCTCTCCAGAAGTCTTGCACTGACAGGTTGTGAGGTATGCTACAGGGATGTTACATTCTCTTCAGATAGGCCCCTGTGGTGACCACTGTGATGCAATGCAGTTAACCCCACCACAAATGAACATGCACATAAAGCAATATGGCTATGAGTGACAGTTTTGTGCATGGTACATTGCATGGCCTTCACATGGCTGGGATATTGGCAAACCAAACCACAACAGAACAATTCCATACTCACCAACTGCAGGCTGCCATTCCACATGCTGACCAGATGGACCTAGGTAGTTGTGGGAGAGAAGTATTGTCAGCAGACTCACATGTGGCATTGGTACAGGATGGATGCAGCATGTCTGCACATTTACAGTACAACCTCCAATACTACACATTTTGCTGTCCTTCACCATAGAGTTGCACTTCTGTGCATTAGAAAACCCCATCCACAACTGCAATCTCACCTGACCCATGCAAGTAGATACTCTACAAATATGAGTATGTCTGCTACACTAGTCCAGTAATCTACACTGGGGCCTTACCTGCACACTCCTCATCCATTGTGTGGCTGCCACTCACCTCCAGCATGTGGAGGGTCTGTACCCTAATGTTGTACTGGGATGGGTGGCCCAAGTTTTCCAAAGAGCTCTTCGGTGGGTGTCAGTGGGGGCTGCATATCTGGGCCCACACCTGTGGTGTGTGGTCCCTGGCCACTGCTGGAGCCCTTTGCCAGGCATGGCGTATGAGGTCAGTTGCACAATGATGGACCTGCTCGTATGTACGTCCGTGCAGTCCAATATCATTTACCCTGTGGACTAGGTCATCCCACAGGCCGGTCCTCTCGCACAGATGTTGCGGGCTCCGGGCAAACATTATGGCATGATTCTGTAATATGGCTTCTATGATTATATTTGTCTTAGCTGCTGAGAAGGTAGACTTTGCTGATGCGACATTGCATCTGGAAGACATAAAAAGGGAAGCATATTACAGGATCTCACACATTTGGCAACAGTATGTACAGACCTGCACAGCTACATTGAATACCAATAGCCACCACTCACAACCACAACATACCCCTGTAATTGATCAGCACTGTATCTGCTTGCATTGCACTGCGGGTCCTGATGTGTCATATTCCCCACAATGAGGGCTAGTTAATTTCATAATCCTCCATTCCTCATTCATGTCTGTGTAGAGGGATGACATTGGCCATCTTCAATGTGGATGGGGTGTGGATGGTGCCAAATCCTGGTGTGACTACAGTGTGTAATTGAGCTGGAAGCACATGCCAGACTCCATGTAGAATAAGGACAGGGATGTTATCAGGTCCCATGGATACTTATTTTTATTGCCTTTCAGTAGACAATATATACCTACTCACTGGTGATAAGAGAAGGGTTGTGAGTGCTGTGCATATCCACCTATAGTGATGCTGAGCCACGGGGTGATGTTTGCCCTAAACCTATCTGCAGCAGGTTGGCTGTAGCTATGTTGTGTGTGTATGTGGTCTGACTGACCACCTTTACAAGGTGGGTAGGTTTGTTGCCTCTGAGATTGCAGACATATGAGAAGATGGCCTTGTGATTGACCTTGGTGGATGTGTCCAATTTGTACTCATAGTTAGCATTACAGTACTCCACCTGTGACCTTATATGCTTGATCAAACAAAGGCTGGCTTGATGCCAAGTTGGTGCCAGTTCCTAATTTGTCCTGTATAGCCAATATAGGGAATACGTCTGTGGTTTGCGTATTGCTGCTGTCCAGCAAAGGGTATTACTCTTCTTTGGTGGAGGCAGGATTTACGAGTAAGTTAATGCTGCGTCCCTACAGCTATATTGATGTTCATATAGCTGTTTGTAGTAGGCATGGACACACAGTCATAAGACACCTGGACACCTCTCCAATTTCAAACAGATAATCATGCTTATTGTAGTACCGATGACTGTGTTAGGGCAATGCAATAACCTGTAGGTATAGAAATGTCACTCTGTTTGATGCACAGTAAGTAAGATTACACACATGTACAACATGTACAGTTTATTTAACTGACATTTTGCATCCCATGTCTGTTGTTATGAGGTGTCCAGATACACCTACACATACTGACATGTGCACAGGTAATATCTGATATACATTTCTGTTCTATGTCACTGTATTCACACTCTTGCTGCCCAGTCATCCTTCTCAACCCATTAGAGCAGGACATCTGTAGGATGCCAAGCATACATGGGGGCAAGCAGGATGTCCAACACTCATGTGGGAGGAAGGGAGGAGAAAGGCTAGGAGTGTGGTAGTGAGGGTATGAACATTTAATGTTGGCAGTATGACTGGTTTAGGGACAGAGTTAGCAGATATGATGGCCATAGGAAGGTGGATATACTGTGTGCACAAGAGACCAGATGGAAGGGGAGTACGGCTAAGTGTATCAGAGCCAGGTCACAGTTGTGCTATCAGGCTGTGGATGGGACAGGAAAGGGAGTATGGGTTATCCTGATGGAACAGTATGCCAGTGGTGTTTTTGGAGGCTGATATGAGTGTCTGATAGAGTGATGTTTATGAATCTGAAAATGGATGATGTAATGATGAATATTTTTTAGTTCATATGCTATGCAAATTGCTTGTGCACTGGATGAGAAAGAAAAAGGTGAAGTCAGTTGTAAGACATGGCGATGACTGTACCTGGTGATTGCGGCAGATTTCAATGGTCATGTTGGTGAAGGGAACAGAGGGGATGAGAAAGGGATGGATATGTACGGTGTTAAGCAAAGGAATGCAGACAGTGAAATGGTAGTGGATTTTGCAAAAAGGATGGACGTGGCTGTGGTGACTAGATATTATAAAAAGAGTGAGGAGCATAGGGTGACATGCAAGAGTAGAGGGAGATGCACACAAGTGGAATATAGCCGATGTAGGAGGGCCAGTTTGAAGAAGATTAGAGACTGTGACGTGGTGACAGAGGAAAATGTAGTTAGGCAGCAGAGACTGTTGGTCTGTAAGATGATGTTAATGATCAAGAAGAGGAGGAGTGTGAGGGCAGCACCAAGGATCAGATGGTGGGAACTGGAAAAAGGTGACTGTGAGGTGGAAGGGTCAGGGAAGAGTTAAGACAGCCACTGTGTGGCAGTGATGATTTACCAAATATCTGGGTAAGTACAGCAGAGCTAGTAAGGGAGACAGCTAGAAAGGTGCTTGGTGGAACATGTGGATGGAGGAAGGAGTACAAGGACACCTGGTGGTGGACTGAGGAAGTACAGGACAGTATACAGAGAAAAAAGTTGGGCATGAAGAAGTGGGATTGTCAGAGAGATGAGGAAAGTAGACAAGTGTATGAGAAGATTAGGTGCATGGCAAAGAGAGGGTGGCAAAGACTAAGGGTGAGGCATATGACAACTTGTATGACACTAACGGTGGATGACAGGACTTGTACCGGTTAGCTAGACAGAGAAACTGAGCTAGGAAAGATGTGCAGCAGATAAGGGTGATAAAGAGTAATCAGGGAGACATAATCACAAGCGAGGAGATTGTGCTGAGCAGATGGACAGAGTACTTTGAGAGGCTGTTGAATGAAGAGAATGAGAGAGAGAAGGTTGGATGATGTGGGTATGATGACTCAGGAAGGGCAACAGCTTACCAAGGAGGAAGTAAGGATAGCTATGAAGTGGATCAATACTGGAAAGCCTGACGGTCCACATGACATACCTGTGGTAGCATGGAGGTATTATGGGGAAATGGCAGTGGTGTTTCTCACCAGCTTGTTTAATGATATCTTGGAAAGTGAGAGGCTGCATGTGGAGTGGAGAGAAAGTGTTTGTGTTCCATTCTAAGAATAAGGTTGATGTGCAGAGCTATAGTAACTACAGAGGGATAACATTTATTAGTCACAGCATGAAGTCATGGGAAAGAGTAGGGGAAGCTGGGTTAAGCAATGCGGTGATGAGTGGTGGTCAGCAGTACATTGTCATGCAGCATAAGGGCACTACAGATGCGATGTTTGCTCTTAGAGTGTTGATGGAGTAGTACAGATATGGTCAGGAGTTGATTTTTGCCTGTCTGGATGTAGAGAAAGCATATGACAGGATGCTTAGAGGGGAGTTGTGGTATGGTATGAGGAAGTCATGAGTGGCAGAGATATATGTAAGAATGGTACAGGATATGTACAAGGGTGGTGCAACAGTGGTGAGGTCTGTGGCAGGAGTGACAGATGTGTTTAAGGTGGAGGTGGGATGACATCAGGGGTCAGCTGTGAGCCCTTTCTTATTTGCAATGGTGATGGACAGGTTGACAGACAAGATCATGCAGGAGTCCCCATTGAGTATGATGTTTGCAGATGATATTGTGATCTGTACTGAGAGTAGGGTACAGATTTAGGAGACCCTGCAGAGGTGGAGATATGGTCTAGAAAGGAGAGGAATGAAGATCAGCAGGACTATGCCAGAATATCTGTGTGTGAATGAGAGGGAGGGTAGTGGAATGTTAAGGATGCAGGAGTAGAGTTGGGGGATGAGTATAAATGATTGGAATCAACATCTTAGAGTAATGACGACTGTGGAGGACAGGTATAGAAGAGAGTAAAGGCAAGATGCAGAGGGTGCAGAAAAGATTTCTGACAGATGAGTACCAGTAACAGTAAGTGAAAGGGCAGGTCTACAACAGGGTAGTGAGACCAGCTATGTTATATGGGTTGGGGACAGTGTAATTGAGAAAAAGGCAATAGGTTTATAGGTTCATAGTTTCATAGGTTGATACTAGGCTATCTGCCCTAGGGCATTTATAAGCCTAGCCATAGTGTGTTTGGCTTTCACCACCCTTTAGATTATTTGACTGTGCCTCTGTATAGTAGGTCACAGAAGATAGCCCTTCTAAGGTTAGTTTACTGTGCCTCTGTCTAGTAGGGACACAGAAGAGATCCAAGGGGTAAACCTATGATCTCCCATCCACTCATTAAGATTTCTCTTGAAGAGGGTCATTGAGGGGCTCTGCCTAACATGGATTGGGATTTTGTTCCAGAGTGAGGGGAGCCTCTGGGATATGAATCTGTCCCTCCAGCATGTCCTATTTATTTCTGTGCTGAGGTTTAAGTCCCTGGAGCGTGTAGCTCTAAGGGATTTGGATTTCATGAGGTGGAGCATGTCCATTAATTCTGGGTTGGACATGGCTTTATACATCAGGCACAGATCACCTCTGAGTACGCGGTAAGCAACTGAGTAGAGCTGGAGTTTCTTTAGCCTAACTGCGTAGGGCATCTGTTTGAGTCCCTTGATCTTATTGGTGAGGTACTTTTGGGGTCTTTCCAGTTGCTGCAGGTGTTGGGTAAGGTACATCCCAAATGGGGCATTGTATTCAATTATGGGCCTGATGAGTGATGAGTAGAGGGGCACAATGACCTCTCTTGATCTAGATGTGAACCCTTTCATGATAAGGTGGGCTATATAGAAGGTCTTTCTAACCATTTTGGCAACATGATTTGGACGTGGCAGAGTTACAGATGTTAGGATTTGCACTTGTTGTGACGAGGGTGGACCAGATTAACAATGTGTATATGACAGGGTCAGCCCATGTTGGACAGTTTTGAGTCAGAGACAGAGAGGCAAGTTTACATCACTTTGGACATATGCTGTAGAGTTATGCTGAGTATAATGGGAAAAGGATGGTAAGGATGAAACTGCCTGGAAAGAGGAAAAGAGGAAGGCCTCAGATAAGTTTCCATGATGTGTTGAGAGAGGACATGCAGGTAGTTGGTGTGACAGAGCAGGATGCAGAGGACAGGCAGAAATGGCAACAGAAGGTCCACTGTGGCAACCCCCTAATGGGAACCGCCAGAAGAAAAAGGAGATGTTGTAATGTCAGTCTTCACAGATTTGCCAGTAATTTGCCAGACATAACACAACTGTATGAGTAAATGACTACAAATATGAGGCACACATATGGTCAGTGTGCATAACACTGGGCAGTTTAATGGTATGCGCTCAGCATATCACATGCAGTTTAGCACATACATGTGCAACAGTACTTTACTATGCAAATACCTTGTATAGGTCCCTCACAATTCTGAGACAACCAAGTATATCATAGCTGTATTCACAAGTAAGATATGGATATGTATGACATCCCAGTAGCTGGCCTAGCATTGTGACAGTCAGTATTGTTCAACACACACTGCAGTAGTAGTCATATGTGAGCCATCCTTTCCTGGGGTGACTCAGGGGTCTGACCTATGATCTATGTCACTGCAGACAGACCCAGATGATATGTAATAGGTTCTGATCAGCAATATATCAGTACTGGAAGTCTTGTTGAGACATATATGTCACAGTTCCTATTTCCCATAATTACATACCCCCTACTGCAGTCCATGACATACTTACTTGTTTGACACACCTGTTTGTTTTATTCAAGTGTAGGTGGTTATGTCCTGTTTGTTTTTTATGTTTCTTTTCACTGTTTCTCTCTCTCTATCTCTCAAGGATGTAGGGTGTACATCTGTTTTGCATAGGCAGAAGATTGACTTTTGTAGGTAATGCTCATGAGCAGCTGATGGCCTGTGCACCAATTGGTGTCTCCTATTGATAACTGCATGCAAGACATTTATGTTGTTATTCATATAGCCAATGGCATGTCAACACACTCCTATCATTGAGTACATCATGTGAGGATTGGCTCTTTCCTTGCCAGTGAGAAGGACTTCATGGAGATGTGTGAACAACAGCATCACAGAGGGTATTTGGAAATACCTCTTACAACCAAAACTGTGGAGACAGGCCAACATAATGGGGGAGAATGTTCCAGACATAGAGGCAGAATGTAAGTATTGCTGTTATACATTTGGATTCATGCTAGTCTAGCAGGGTTTGAGTGGGCATGTTGTTCCTTGGTGGTTTTAACTTTGACAGTGATATGTGTTTGGCATAACTCTCACCTGTAGGGCTATCCACAGAATGGCCAGAATTTGGACTCTTATGGTTGGTGTGTTCCTCAGACATTTTTTTGTCTTTGGAAATTCAGTAGCATAATCTGGGGATTGCAGTCAGTAACTGCTAACATCCATTTGTGTTTCTCACCTCATATCCCTCAGAAAGATATGCTACAACTTACCCTGTTACAACAACAACATTCTCAGTTTTATAGCAGTGATATTTCAAATATGCACCTGTTTTTGGGCCTCTGTCCCACTATTATGTCAGGATTTGTCCAGATGTCATGCAGTAAGAGGTTGATAGGTATGGTATATGATTATTTAGTGCCTACATTTTTGACATTATCCCAGTGATGTATCAGACTGCCAGACATGCTATGTGGAAAAGACCTTATATATGAGGGGAAAGCCTGGACATTCTATGGGATGTACAGTTGAGAGGTCTGTGTATTTCTAGTAATTGTTGTCAGACTTTCAGGATTGTGTAGCAGTGTATTGTGTCCATGTTATTTGTCCTGTGTAGGGAGGGGCATGGATGTATGTGTTATGTCTCCTTTTCTATCTGCCTGTGCATGCTGCTCCTGTTTCTGGTGGTCTGTTGGCTGTATATGTATGTAGGGGCAGACTGACACATGCCCCATACCACAGTCAGGCATCATAGTACACTGTGAATTGGACCAGTGTTGGACCAGTGTATGTGGTGGTAGTTTGTGAGTGACAAACATGTTGAGATGTTTTTGTTCACACAGTCCTTATACTGTTCCTTTGCCTTACTGGTATGACACTGTGACTGTGGTTGAATTATTTGTGCACTTTCACACTGGTGTCTGTTTTTCAGTGCTGTGACATACCTGTAGTGCCTGATATATTTGCCAAGGCATGTATAATTCCCCCTAGGAGATTTTGGGTTAGTGTTGTGTCTGTCTGACTGTAATTTGGACAATGCTTGGTGACATGCTTAGCAGCTGACTGTAGTTTCCCTAATGTGATGTTATGTCCAGATATTTGTAGGACGTGATGTTGCCTGGCCCCCATAAGTGTTGTGTATTTCTGAAACATCAGTGGGTTGATGTGAGGATTTCAGTCACTAACTTGTGGCAAGTAATTGAGTGTTGGACTTGTCCTATTTCAGTCAATATATGTTAGGACATACAGGGTGTTACTGCAGCAACTGTGTCAGCTTATCTACTCCAGTATTTCAGATATGTCCCTATTTCCATGGCTTTCTCTCCCCACTTTGTCAGGCCTGGCCCAGGTTTATTGCACTAAGGGGTTCTGAGCCTACCTCGGGACTGTCTGGATTGTTGCAGTATGTCCAGGTTTATTGCTCATATTTCTGGTCTGTTCCACAGGTGCATTATTTTCATCTCCCTGGTAAATCACATTTTTTGGCATTGAGCTTATGGCCATGGTTCTGACACCAGTCATTGGTCTCAGTGAGGCTTCTGTAGGATGTCAACATCACTTGGGGAGTTAATAATAACTCCCAACTTGCAATCATCTGCAAACGTTGTCAGTCAGAGTCCGTTTGTGTTGACCTGGACTTCAGAGAAGTAGACACCAAACAGGACGTGGCTGTATGTGCTTTCATTACAGTAGCAAGGGGTGTAACTCTACTGTGTGGCACACATGTATACATGGGTGTTTTCATGTGTTATATGCACTCACACATCTATTTTACACCAGCTACACTATAGTGGGTGACAAAAATAACTTACCACATATTTTAATGTGAACATAGCTCTTGTAACACTGCTTTCCCATGTAAATTTGGATTGCCTGCTGTATTACCTGAACCATGTGCACCTGCATGCAAAGCTGGGACTCTGACCACTACATTATCTTCATTTGGGGATTTGAGCTGTATCTTTTTATTTATCGCCTATTGGATATTAATATTATATTACTATATTAAATTTAGAGTATTGCGGTTTTCGGCCATATCATTGAGGACTGCTGTCATGACATTATGGCATACATTTCAGTGTCAGACTTGTATCCTTACGAACATTAATGCTAATGCATAACCTGTTGTCTATAAACTTTCTGTCTGTCTTCTGTGCAGATGAGATGTCACCAGTGCTCAGGCTATGGTTGACTATACTGCAGAATTTATTTTATTTATTTTTATTTATTTATTTATTTAACATTTTTTGTTAACTGGGAAAGTCCGACTTGGAAAGAGCCAATTTTCAGAGGAAGCCTGGGGAAAAATGCTCCAGAGGCATGTCTTTGTAATGTGGAAGGAAACGAGAGCACCCGGAGGAAACCCACATGAACACAGGGAGGACATGCATACTCCGCACAGAAGACACCCTAGCGAAAAATCAAACTGGAGAACCTCTTGCTGTGAGGCAACAACCCTACTGCTGCACCACTGTGCCGCTCTCAGAATGGGTCTGAGAGCTCATGCCTGTGTTCATATTGGACACAGCCAGGAATGGTATTAGGCCTATGGAGATGTCTTTATGTTGCCTTTGAGTAGGCATTACAGTCCTGCTTCCTGATCATGAGGGGAGGGGGCAGGTGCTGTACATGCACATGTGTACCTAAGGGGGGACAGGGGGGTGATGTTTACACTTCACCTGTCTGCAGCCGGTTGCCTATATCCATGGCATATGCATATGTGGTGTTACTGACCACCACTACAGAGCGGATATGTGTGTTGCCTCTGGAATTACAGACACACATCTGAAAGACCTAGTGATTGGCCTTGGTGGATGTCTCCAGTTTACACTCAAAGTCAGCCTTAGGGTACATCACCTGTGACCTTATTAGCTTGTGCAGAACAAGGTGAAATGGCTTCCAGTGAGGCACCTGTTCCTTCTTGTCCCATCCTGCAATTATTTCCACCTATGATGGTAGTTGTCTACTGCTGCTGTTCACCACGGGCGTTCAGCCTACCTTGAGGGGGTTGATGTCCTGTCAGGTATTGCTGAGGCCATAATGCTATGTAGGTGCCCACATAGTGTTGTGGTATGGGCCTGGACACTGCTACTTGTTTCAACATATGGGATTCCTTTCATGTGGGCCTTGCCCATTTTCCTTGCCTGTGTGGGGGACATTATGGAGGTGCTGGTGCTACGGCTTCACAGACAGTAGGTGGAAATACCTCACAGGACAGGACATGTGGAGACAGGCCAACAACATGGGGGACAAAGCTCCAGAATTGGGTACAGATTGTATGTCATTAGTGCTGTTATACACATGGAGGGTTGCTAGATTGACAGGGTTAGTCTGGACATGCATTTACTGGGTGACTTCACATCTGACAGTGATATGCCTCTGACATACCTCTCAACTGGTATGTTGTCCACAGACTGACAAGATGTTTGTCTGTTATGCTTGGTCTGTTCCTTGAACAACATCTGTTTTTGTGGGGTTGGTAGGATAATGTGAGGATTGTAGTCAGTAACTGTGACATCCATTGGTGTTCCAGACATTATATCCTTCAGGGATATTATGTTACAACAACACGTGTAACACCAGCTACTGTTTCAGTTTGTATCACCATTATGTGTAATATGTCCTTCTTTCCAGCCCCCTGTCCCACAAGTACGTCATGCATTTTCCAGATGTCCTGCACTGCAATGTGCAGAGTTATGGTATAGCATTAATTACCAACTGCACTCCAGTTATCATGCCAATGATCTGGCAGACTCCTGGCCATGGTATGCAGTGGTGGCCAGGATTATGGTTCCACAACCTGGTAAATCTGTGGATATCTGTACATATGATGAATAAAACAAGCTGTAAATGAATATACAAAAACAAAAATAACTTATTGAGAAAACCACTTTATGGCACAATAGCAAAGCTTTCAGGTAAGAACTCTTCTTCAGTGCATAATATACAACTACAAACCACAATTGGTTTATATACAGGTCAAAATCACATGACCAGCAGTCCAATGGTCACATGACAAAAACTTAAAAAAATATATTTTCAAATAACATTTTTTATACATAATATAATAAAATAAAGTAATATAAAAATACATAAAAGCAATAAAACATTCAACGCAGTTTAGTACGTTGTAGCCTAATGAGAACAGGTTTTAATATAACCACATCATTCAAACCTGGGGGGTGGTCTGAAGCAAACCTAAGCATTCATTCATACTCTTTAGTTTCAAGTATGTTATTGATGTCCCCACCTCTAAGAGTCAACCGTACAGTATCAATAACCCTAAACTGAAACCTATGTTCCATCCCACGTTCAGCTATATGCTTATATAATGCATTTGTATCAATAGATCTTCTAATTTCTGACTTATGTTCAATAATTCTATCTTTTAATTTTCTGGTTGTTTTCCCTATATAAAATGAGGGACACTTGACACAAGTAGCCATGTAAACCATAGAAGTTGTAACACAAGTTGCTAATAAATCAAAACAATATAATTTACCAGTTGTAGGATGTCTAAACTGGTGACTGCCTGCACCAAAAATATCCACACAACAAGTACAATTCATGCACCTATAAGTGCCTGGTTTAACAACAATAGGACTAGAAAAAGAGTGGAAATCTTTATAACACAGTCTCTGTTTTAACGTTTTCATATTTCTATAAGAAAAATAGGGTCTTTCATCCAAAACATTCTTAACATCCGTAGATGCCATCAGAATTGTCCAATTTTTCTGTATGATTTGTCTAACTAAATGTGTCTTAACATTAAAGTAAGTAATATATCTGGTCGCTACCTTCTGTTGTGCATTATTGCCAGTTTCAATATTTCCATCTAGATAAATTTGTTTTAGTGTAGTTTTTCTGTCTGCCATTACTTTAGTTTTCAAGTCAGATAACAACTTTTCATCATAGCCACTAAGTAAAAAATCATTGAACATTTCATTCAATTGAATACTGAAATTAGTATCATCAGTATTCAGCCTGCTAACTCTGTTAAATTGAGAAATTACTACACCTTTGAACACATGTGGAGCATGCATACTGGTAGAATGTAAATATCTACCAGAATATACTTCCTTCTTATAAATACTAGTGTGAATAGAACCATTTACAAGTCTTAGTCTAACATCCAAAAATACAATCATGTTATCCGAAACATCCATCTTAAATTTCAAGAATTCAGTTGTTCCATTTAAATATTGTATAAATTCATCAAGTTGAGTTAGGGATCCATTCCATACCATAAAACAGTCATTCACAAAACACTGATAAAAGCTAACAAACTTAATGAAGGAATTCCTATCACTACAAACATATGTCCTCTCCCATTGATGCAGGACCAGGTTAGCATAGGTATTCGCCACTGAAGTACCCATAGCTACACCAGTAAGTTGTAAATATAATTGTTCATCAAACAAAAAATATTATTAGTTAAGACCAAGTCCAGAAGGGAACAAATATTTCCAACTTTATGCACTAGTAGACATGTTTGTGAAGTCAGAAACTCTCTAATGGATTCAACCCCATACTCATTTGGTATTACAGTAAACAGGGAAACAATATCTAGGGTAACAAAAAAGACTTCATCCTGTATCAATTTACCATTACTTAGATTATTAGATCATTGTTGGAGTTTCAATAAAAAGTCAGTAGTATCTTTTAAAACATTTTCACATTTCAGTAAATAGGGTTGTAACTGTTTCTGTAAGTAAATGGAGATTGGCTCAGTAAGCCACCCTCCTCCAGACACAATAGGTCTCATTGGGGGATCTATCATAGATTTATGAATTTTAGGAAGGCCATATAGGCATGGAATTACCGGGCAAGGTACAGTAAAAAAATGAAATAAATCCAAGTCAATGTCACCATTAATCTGTAAATCATAAATAACCATATTGATATAACTAATACACTTTTTCACATCAATAGGCAAAATATGTTTAAATGCCTTAGCATCATTAAGTATGGTTAAAATAGAGCATACATACTTTGGTCTGTCCATAAAGACCACCACACCCCCTTTATCGGCTTGTTTAATGATTATATTATTATTACATTGCAGTGATTTTAAAGCCATATGCTCTTCATAAGATAAATTAAAACATCTTAATATCAGGCAGTCAGAATACATCTTTCTCAACTCCATTTCACAAATATCATGAAAAGCAGTCAGCACGGGTATGCTAGTAGGTACAAAAGTACTGCGTCGCTTACAATAATTTTCTGTAACACATGAATTGCCAAATAAAACGTTTAAATTGACATTTCTTACGAACTGTTTAAGATCAGTAAGTGCACTGACTAGATCATCACTAGCCATAGGTATATAGTTAAGGCCTTTCTTTAACAGGGAATAATGAGCCGCTTCCAAAGCAAAGGTAGATAAATTTAAAATGCCTTCAACTACCTTCGGTTCTGCTTGCCCTGCCCTAAAGGGCTATCATTTTTCCGTTTAGCTGGAGTTACCACTTTGTTAATTACCATCTTCCTTTTTGGTGTAGTTCGCTCACATACCGCCTCAGGCTGATTCAATTGAAAATGCTTTTGCACAAAGTTTAAAGTGAGTTGTTGAGTTCTTTTAAGTGAACGCGCTCCAGATTCCCCATCTTGTATGTCCTTCTCCTCCACATGCGAACGTGTGTTAGCCACAATCGCAGCTGATGTCACTGCAGAAGGCGTATCCTCAGGTTCACCAATTAGCATAGTAGATAATGTCAGTCCCTGTTCAGATGAATTAGCTGGCAGTGCCTCACTGAAATTATCCAAAGTGTCCAAAGGTGTTCTCCGGTTACTAGAATTCACATTATTTTGTGGATTAGAGTCAGTTTTTGGCCAAGAAAAAATATGACCTTTGCGAAAATCGTTTATATCACGTACTAGCTTCCTTTTCTTAGTTATTTCTAAGCGATCATCTAAGGCACGTACTCTATCAATCATTTGTTCATAGATGGCAGCATTTGTAGAAAAGACAGGCATATTCATGATTTCATTCTCCAAGCCTATTATTTCATCTTTTAACTCATTCTCAATACTGATAAAAAATTCATTCATAAGTGTCATATAATCCAAACTCAACTTAATGTTAAGTTGTTGCCAGCGTTTCAGCAACAACGGATGTGCATTCCCATACGAGGGCATCTTAAGTATTCTTAAGCCTCGTGGAACAATGCCTCTATCCATTTAGGCAGAAAAACTGAAACGCTGCCATTGTAGGCGTTTAAAAACACCCACTTTCCTTTCAAAAAATTGTATCTTCTTATTGAAATCAGCATTATTTTCATGTTTTAGTCCATCAGCATTCTCCACATTAAAGCATGCTGTAGTAACAAACTGCATCAATGGGTTGGTCTCATTAATTATAAGAGACCTTACTGAGTTAACTGCTTTTGTTGGTTCCATGTTAACCTTAGGAAATGGACTGCAAAATGACCTTCTAGGTATTCCCAAACTACAGCAAAATACGTAGATGAATAAAACAAACTGTAAATGAATATGCAAAAACAAAAATAACTTATTGAGAAAACCACTTTATGACACAACAGCAAAGCTTTCAGGTAAGAACCCTTCTTCAGTGCATAACATACAACTACAAACCACAACTGGTTTATAGACAGGTCAAAATCACATGACCAGCAGTCCAATGGTCACATGACAAAAACTTAAAAATATATATTTTCAAATAACATTTTTTATACATAATATAATAAAATAAAGTAATATAAAAATACATAAAAGCAATAAAACATTCAACGCAGTTTAATACATTGTAGCCTAAAGAGAACAGGTTTTAATGTAACCACATCATTCAAACCTGGGAGGTGGTCTGAAGCTAACCTAAGCATCTATTCATACTCTTTAGTTTCAAGTATGTTATTGATGTCCCCACCTCCAAGAGTCAACCGTACAGTATCAATAACCCTAAACTGAAACCTATGTTCCATCCCACATTCAGCTATATGCTTATATAATGCATTTGTATCAATAGATCTTCTAATTTCTTACTTATGTTCAATAATTCTATCTTTTAATTTTCTAGTTGTTTTCCCTATATAAAATGAGGGACACGACACAAGTAGCCATGTAAACCACAGAAGTTGTAACACAAGTTGCTAATAAATCAAAACAATATAATTTGCCAGTTGTAGGATGTGTAAACTGGTGACTGCCTGCACCAAAAATATCCACACAACAAGTACAATTCATGCACCTATAAGTGCCTGGTTTAACAACAATAGGACTAGAAAAAGAGTGGTAATCTTTATAACACAGTCTCTGTTTTAACGTTTTCATATTTCTATAAGAAAAATAGGGTCTTTCATCTAAAACATTCTTAACATCCGTAGATGCCATCAGAATTGTCCAATTTTTCTGTATGATTTGTCTAACTAAATGTGTCTTGACATTAAAGTAAGTAATATATCTGGTCGCTACCTTCTGTTACTGTACCTTCTGCTACTAATTTCAGTATTCAATTGAATGAAATGTTCAATGATTTTTTACTTAGTGGCTATGATGAAAAGTTGTTATCTGACTTGAAAACTAAAGTAATGGCAGACAGAAAATCTACAGTAAAACCAATTTATCTAGATGGAAATATTGAAACTGGCAATAATGCACAACAGAAGGTAGCGACCAGATATATTACTTCCTTTAATGTTAAGACACATTTAGCAAAAATCCTGACTAGTGTTTGTCAAATATTGCAAAATTTCTGCTGCAAAAATGTTCTTGTTTAATCTTGACAAATACACTACATCCTGTCTCAACACATGTGTGCCCAAAACTAGGCTTGGATGCTCTACACATTTCCATTTTTTAAAACTGGACATTTTTTCCATGTAGGTATTTAACCAAAAATGTTTTCATTCACAGTGACCTGACTATCCTTTCTGTAGGTGATTTGTGAAAAATACGTCCTAACATCAGTACAAGCTGTACTATCTAAGAGAGCTGTCAGTTCCCTACTAACAGTCAGAGAATCCTTGTGGATGATATCATTTGTAGTAACATGAATAAAAACAGATTTCTGTACAAGTTACTTTGCTCAACTATTTTAAAGGTAAAAGTACGCCATGACAACAAGATTGTTTTGAGCTGTAGGGATGAGTGAACCCACAGCCATCCTAACAATCTCATACTAATGCTACTGTATAAATATTATTTAACATTATTTTTCATTGCTATCTGTCACTATGCAAACAAATACTTCTTTCACAATGGAAGCTATACTTATCTTGGTGATCTCTTAGGTGCTGTAGTCTGTCCCTGTTCCTTTAAATCTCTGCAGGGGCTAGAGATAAAGGGATTTCAGTATTGCAAGATGTATAGTGCCATGCATTAGCAGGGTATGTGGATAGGTAAATTATGTTATACTTGCAGTACAGAGGTGATGATCATGTACATACTTTAGCCTTTCATTGGTGAAGGAGCTCAGTCTTTGGGTGACGTAAGTAATTGTAGTGGTGACAACACTGCTCCCCCATGCATGGGATGCCAGTAACACAGATATCGGCTTTAGCTAAACTGTTCCAGGCATCAGCCTTATACTATGACCTGGGATAGCTCTCTAGTTAAAGCATCTGCTTGTTCTGTTCATGGAGGATATCCAGAAAAAATCTTGGACTCCCTTTAAAAGGAGCTCTACAATCACTGTCTCCAGCCATGCTAGCTTCCCTGTTAAATATCTCAGGAAACATGGCAGACAATTGGCACACAAATGACTTCTGTCGTGTTTCAGATTTAGTGCAATGGGCATCTCATTTGTGAGAAGGATGACAAAATAAAATAAAAAAAAAATAGGTACTGTATTTATCTGGTTCCAGTGGCACTTTAAGGTGTGAAACATAGCAGTCCTCTTCTATTTGGTACACAGTGTATGTGCTCAACAGTGACTCCATCTTTATATGGTAACAGGTAACATGACCACTGGTCTTAACCTTCTATCTATAAACTGAGGAACACTACATTCCATAATTTGAACAAATGGGCAACATATTGAATACTTGTATCTTACCAACATATTTATTTGGGGAGCTCACAGCAAAGTTAACATGCTTCATGTTACAGTTATAAAATATTATTTTGATGAATTAATATATTTTAATGTAATTTACTGAAGATATCATTAAAAAAAAACTTGCTGATGCTTATGTTCCAGTCAATCAATGTAGAAATGCAAGGAACATGGGTCTTTAAAATTTAAACTGGAGACCATTCCTCATAATTATGTGCACTTGAAAGGCATGAACATGATATCTTCCCTAACCCTGAAATTTTGGCTTCCCACACCTGCACAGAACTTAGTGCCGGTTCTCAGGTGTGTGCAGGACAACACATAGAATTCAACATGATGCAAATGTACTTGTCCCACAAATTGAGTGATTCAGAAATAGTAATGAGATGCGCGCTAATTAGCATACACATCATGCCCAGATAGGGTAGTCTACACGATAAAGGCACTACTGGAGCTGCAGATCATTATCATTCTGGGGAAGATGAAACATTTTGTTTGAATGTAGAGATCTCCTACTGCAAGCACTTGTTGCCACATAATACCGCTATCTGCTTCAAGTAGGTTATGGTGTTCCTTTTATTCCTCCTTGTATGTACAAGCAAATAGGTTTTCTGTGTCATTTGCTGTAAATTATGAAACTGTGCATAAGATTTGCTCAGTGTATCTACATTTATTGGCCAAAATCCAGTGGGATACCTTGCAGATTTACTGACTGTGGTAGAATGCAGTCATGAGTGTGTGGGTTGTATTCAATGTTAAAGTGTGCCATAAAACATTGTAACTTACACATATGGTTGTTACAATTTAAGGATTTCTATCAAAGTTGTCACAAATGATCATTGTCCTTTTTAACTTGCAGTCATGCTGGCATTTTTGAGCTGGGGAAGAAGGGGAACTGCGCTAAAGGCACAATAATGCCTATCATTCATGTGCAAGGTTATTTTATAGATACACATATTTTATTGTCAGGCATTACTAATTTGTAGCAGCTCAAATGTTTGTATACTTTATCTTTTGGAATTTGTAACACCCATGTGAGCCAAGGCTATCATATACAATGTTTTCCATACCAAAAGTGACATACTGAAGAAACCAGCACTGAAGTCCACATCTACCCACAAGCCCGAGTTTAAAGTTGCAGAAAATGAGGTGGTACAAGATGATGTCTGCAAAACAAGCACTACCTTGACTATGCCTGGCATAAAGCTATCTCCAATGTCAGTGTCATGGGTTCTCAGGTTTTAAATTATGGCACTGAACAACCAAAATGATCAATGATGTCACGCACAGAGCACAAGATGTGGCACAAGAATGGAAGGTGGCAGGTGCTGAGCTTTCTACTGTACTATCTTTTATAGAGACAGAGCAGTTCTTGACCTCACTAAAGAGTAGCACCACCTCCACAGTGTAACACAGAGCAGTTCTGAATCTTGGGGCAGAGATGACTAAGCCACAGAGAATTTTCACTGCTGGTGGTATAGGTATGTGGTCCTGGTGTTAGTAGATGTCAGTATTTTTACCTGTAAGTCATACTACATATTGTAAAATACCTGTCTCACATGTCATATAGGTGCATCCGGCATCCAGGTACAACATCCATCTGTATTAATGTTGTTATACTCTAGTATCATATATATTCATAGCTGTAATGAGATTGGTTGCATGTGTCATTTTAGTGCCAAATCATTCTTACTCTGGAAATGTTTTCTTTTGCAAAGGTGAAACATTGACTGACATCAACACTGTGAGCCCCCCCCCATCTGTGGTTGGAGGATCATTTGCCTCTAATGTTTTGCACAGTCAGGGGAAGCAGTGCACATGACACAGGGACTGTGGCCTCCACATCCTCTCCTCAGACTATAGACACAGTCTCTGTGCCTTTGCATACCCAGGACACACTACCCTGTGAGAGTGGACAGATTGGTGGTGGCACTGTAGATAAGTTTGTTGTCTCACAGTGGAGTTATTACCTAAATCTGCCCCTAGTAGTCATGGGCAGGAGGATCCACACAGGAGCTTGGTACTCTTGTTCGACAGAAGTATGGTTACTGCCCCCAGAGGTTGATGTGTCAGTAGCTGCTAACCAGAATATGTACAGAGGTACAGACAAGTTGCATCAGTGCCTCAGCAGTGGTTGTGAGAGTGATCCAAGCTGTGTCTGCTGCCATATGGGAGTGCACGAAATGCATGTGTGATTCACTGACTAGAATGAACCACACATTGGAAAGTGGAGTGTCCATTCGGGGTCATCTGTCACAAGTGAGAGGCCATCCTCATGTCCTGTCAACTGTGATATCTTCAGATGTTAGTCAATCTGGCCATTGATGAGGGAGAACCCACTGCTGCATTGCTAGCACATCCAGTGCAACATCAGTTATAGGTTAGTTTACACTCATGACATGCCCTTCCCATGGTCACCAGCATCATCATGCTGGCACCTTCTCCAGATACATCAGTCATCCTCAGGTAGCACACCAACATATAGCCAAGGTCATGCAACACACCAACATCTAGCCAAGGTCATGGGACAGCTGGCGCATCTCCTGGGAGAGTCAGCCTGTGTGAACGGGTCATGTACAGGAAGCTGAAGCATCTGTCCAGCATACTCTGGACTTGTCCAGTAGGCCCGCAGTGCTGTATCATATACTGAGGTTTTGTCCCTGTAGACACATACACATAAACTACCACATCCCCCAACACATTCCATATTTCCAATGACTCCTTCCCTTCCCAACATTAAGCTCTTAATAGCATTTCTGCCCCTTCCACCAAAAGCACTTTTTATTTTTATGGACTTCTGTGATCCCACTCATACAATTCCTTGTAAAATGCATGCACTTCTGTACTGCTTTCACCACCTGTGCAAATGATGATAACTCTGCCCTGCCCTTTGTATGTTACTACTTGAGCTGCCTATATGTAATGCATGCCATAGTCAGCCTTGCATGGGTAACCACAGACCAGTATTTTTGTATGCATCATTTTTACTGCATATGACTGCTTAGCTCTTGTATAGTAATGTACTCCCTTCTCCACCTTTTCAAAGGATAATAACTGTGATCTGCCCTTTGTACATCACTACTCTCGTTGTGTATGTCTGAAGTAGTGTGTGGACAGCCTACACATGGGTACACACAGTCTGGTGTTTTTATATGCATCATGTTTACTTATATCTGCTTAGCTGTTGTATTATTATGTTGTAAAACTATGTGCAGTCCACTGCCTCTTTTCTAGTGCTATGGTGTACTGTGCCCACTTCTATCTGGCATGGTCACCTCCAAGCTGTTTCCTTCTCTGACTGCTTATTTGTCTTAGCTTCTGCTGCCTATGGTGCTGCAAAATGCAGTCCCTGCAAGAGGTCACTCTGCTGTAGTTGCTTCCTAGGTATAATATTGTGTAATATAGCCAGCATGGGCTGTACTTTTGCACGTGTGGTGGAGTCATACTGCAGGGCACCACTTGATATATTGGGGAAGTGGAGCATTGACTTTAGCAGCCCAAACACACATTATGTGATGATTCTGGTTTGCACAGTGGCACAGCTCATAACCATGTTCAGTTTGGTTATGAGCTGTTCTAAGCAAGGATTTACAGAGTTTGTAGCACAGAACTGCCATTCACTTCCAGGAACAGAGAATGCTGACTGTGCATGCATGGGACATTAGGGACCTAACAGAAAAAAAAATGTTGGCTGCATTAATGACAGCTGCTCTTGGCCAGCTATCACAAATGTAGCAATTTGACCAATTTGCCAAGAGATAACTGATGGTCAGCAGGATACAGGGAACAAACCATCTCAAAAAAGTATCTATAGTACCACTTTTCTAGAACACAAGCATTCCAGTTAAATAGAGTACAGTCCTTTAATAATTAAACACAACTCATTACTACAGGTACTAGATGCGATCCAAGATGAGGTAGCATTGTGTTTGTAAACTTGTTCATTACAAATATTCCCCAGAGATGCAAGCTTTTTAACAACTTTTGTAACTTTCTACATGATGACAACTCAGTAGTAGCAACATTTCAATATTTTAATTCAAAACTGCAGAAATTCCAACTATACTACTAATAATAAGAAGAACCATATCATGAGCAGAACAAGATCAGTTTGCCAGTGCATTAAATGCTGTTGACTAGCCTTCTGCATGCCAGTGGGGATGCAAATTATTTTCTTAACGTATTCAACTTAGTATTGCAAAACATTTTTAATAAAATATTTCTTGTTAGAAAACAAAACAAGTCTGTTAAGGGTAATCCTTGTATAAAATAACTGCAGAATTACATAAGAAAATGTAACTAAAAAACAAGGCCTGGACATGATAATGGAATAACTGGAAATCTACAATATCATGATGTCTTGCTTATCATACAAAAACAACAGTGATTCAGAAAAAAATATTGGCAGATCATGAAGCATTTCAGTAATTAAGGACTATTCTGTGTTTCCCAACATGACTTCAGGGAAAGGCACAATACTCTTACAACCATATTTGCAGAAATTGATACTATATACTCAGATTTCGATAACCTTAAAAGAACTTCTGAACATGTAGTTTGTAAGCTGCTTCTACAAACACTATGATTCATTTTATTTGGAGACAGGGAAGCCACATGAATATAAATAGTTATCTTACAAATAGAAGTGTCACTGTTCAGTCAGGTGATAATGATCCCTATATTTCAGATCTTACAGAAAAAGGTCCTCCAGTTTCTGTCTTGGGATCCATTATTTTCTAGATGTTTATACATGACATTAGCTCTGTTATCACAAGTTCTACAATTACACTCTATGCAGATGGTGAGCCAACTCTATATACAGTAGAAGCACAGTTGCAAAATAATTTTGATTTCCAGTCTTGCTCGTCTGAGAAAAACAAGATGTAAAAATGTCAGCAGTGTGTTTACATGATGTTTACGTTAAAGAAAAACTTGAGATCAATGTGTGCTTTTAAAATTATTTATTCAAGTGGAAATAAACTTGAAAAAGCATGTGAAGATAGATGAAGGCTGCCAGTCTAGCCAGATAGAATTTTGTAGATAATTCTGTCATTTGTAAATATTAATATAAGCCACAGGCTTTTTCTCTTAAATGGAAGAATATGGTGTTAAATGTGGAACTGCAAAAATGTAACAACAGTGCACTGTGCTGTAAGAAAGCATTTAATGACTGTCTTTGATCTCAGGGCTTGGAGCTGAGATGTTTGGATGAAGGAATTCTGGCTATTGTTTTGAGACCAGAGTTAATTGCTAGAATTTGCATGTATAATTTATTTTATTGCTCTGGCTTTCTGACCAGCTGCAAGATCAAAATGGTTATTAACCTCTGAGGTTCTGTTAGTCTGGGAAAACAGAAAATTGTTAAGAATGATGTAATGTGAAGCAGCACTGTGTTTTCAATTTAAAAAGAGAGAATCAGAGAGCATTTTGCATTTGTCTTGAGAACATCCAACTCACCAGCACTCTCTTGCTCTATGTGTAAGTTTATTTTAGAACTGTGTTTTCTCTTAGATATAGCTAGGAACTAGGATGATTAGATTAGTCTTTTTTCTGTATTGATGTCAGCACTTTTCTACTGTATTAAGTATTTCTCTGCAATCTCTGAACTCTTGACTAGCACTGTGTTGTAAGAAGTATTGTCTTGTGTTTTTATTTATTATTAAATATTTTAATCATTTCACTGTAGTTGTTTTATGTGGAGATAATTTAATCTCTAGAGTACATTGCACATGTATAGTGATACTGTACAAAGTCACTCCAAATAAGCCTTGACTGTTCAGTTGCACTTACCATTTGGATAATAATATTGCACAGATAATTGAATACCCTTATATAAGGGCCTTTTGGCAGCTGATAAATATTAGTGGGTGGTGGCAAGTGGTACTACTATATAGTCTGGGTAAAAGGGGTACAACTGGAGAACCTGTGCCAGCCTTCCCCAGGAGTGTCTGTGTAGCTGTATATAACTCTTATCTCAAATTGTATGTGTGTGTGTGTGTGTGTGTGTGTGTGTGTGTGTGTGTGTGTGTGTGTGTGTGAGCTACTTGGGCAGGGACACAAACCACTGGTTGGAGAGAGAGGGTGCTGGAGGTTTTAGCTTGCCTACTAGGCTGAGACCTGGATCCTATAGCTCTGCCAGTGGGGACACTTATTGTAGAATTGGAGAGAAACAGCGAAACCATCCCCTGACTGACTGTGGTCTCTGGTGCTCTTAACGGAACTTGTACTTTACTGTGTATTTATTATCCTTTCCCTATATGGATGCTCCTCACTGGTGTTAGTGGTGAGGATTGAGGCTCCTTGGTTGCTAGGCCAGTGCACATGCATCACATATTAATATATTCTTCCATTTAAAAGAACAAGCCTGTGGCTTATATTAATAATTACAAATGACAAAATTATCTACAAAATTCTATCTGTCTAGGCTGGCAGCCTTCACCTATCTTCACATATCTTCTCCCCTGGAGAACTCAAGCTAGTTTTTCAAGGGACCTTTGAGAAACATTGCTTGAGTGGGTTAGGACTATCTGAGTATAGCTTACCCCATTCCCTGACTTGAGAGCCCATTGGCATTGGCATTGCTAATCCCACTGTGGTGGTGCACTGACATATGATATGCTTGCAACCCTAGGCTCCATCTTAGTAACTTGGCATTTTACTTGCTGGCTCTGTGTAACCATGTTAGGGGATTGTGGTCTGTAACTACAGTGAATTTTCTTCCATACAAATAAGGCTGAAGTTGTTGCAGTGTCCACACTATGGCTAGACATTCCTTTTCTATAGCTGCATAGCATTCCTCCTTGGGTTGGAGCCTATGACTGAGATAAACCACTGGGTGCTCTTCTCCCTCTGAAGAAATTTGGCTAAGCACAGCCCCTACTCCATGGTTTGAAGCATCCACCTGCACAAAAAAATATTTGCTGTAATCTAGATTAGCTAACACAGGGGGTCCTCCCAACGCTTCCTTAAGCTCCTGGAATGCCTGCTCACATGCTAGGGTTTCCACTACCTTATCTGGCCTGTTCTTCCTTGTCAGGTCTGAGAGGGGAGTAGCTATGATACTATAACTGGGGACAAATGTTCCGTAGTACCCTGCTGTCCCTAAGAATGCCCGCACCTGCTTTTTTGGTAACAGGTGCGGGTCATGGCTGAATGGCTTCTACTTTGTCAGGTTCTAGACTGATCTTACCACTCCCCACTCTATGTCCCTGGTAGATGGCCTCTGCCATACCCACGTGCCATTTGCTGGGCTTAATGGTCAACCCTGCCTTCTGTAATCTGGTCAGCACCTCCCTGACATGCTGAAGGTGCTCATGCCAGAAATAGCTGTAGATGGCAATATCATCTAGGTAAGCAAGGGCAAACAATCCTGCTCTTGCTAGGATATGATCTACCAGCCTCTGGAAAGTTGCTGGGACATTTTTCATCCCAAAGGGCATCTTTGTGAACTCATACAAGCCAAAAGGAGTCACAAAGGCTAACTTCTCTCTAGCACTTGGAGTCAAAGGCACCTGCCAGTAACCCTTGGTAAGATCAATAGTTGTAAGATACTTAGCCCCATACAGCTGCTCTAGGGCCTCATCTGTTCTAGGCATGCAGTAAGCATCTGACTCTGTGTGACTATTTAGTTTCTGGTAGTCCACACAGAACCTGGTGCTTCCATCCTTCTTTGGCACCAGCACCACTGGGGAGGCCCAGAGATTCTTGGAATCTTGAATTACCCCATTTCAAACATTTCCTATATCTCCTCCCTCAGAGTCTGTTTGACTCTCTCAGGCACCCTATAAGGGGCCTGCCTAATAGACCTTTGAGGTCCTGTATCCAACTGGTGCTACACTAGGTGGGTGCACCCTGTTTCCCAGTGAACATGTCTCCAAACTCCTGTAACACTGCTCAAATTTCTCAAACCCTGGTAGGAGATAGGTACTGTGGCATTGCTACCCCCTTCCACTGAGGTGTCAGTCCAAGCCTCACTGAGGAGATCAGTCACCAGATCTCCCTCAGACTCCTCCTGCAACCCACTGCAAATACTCAGCACAAAGGCCTCCCTATCATGGTAAAGTTTCATCATGTTAACATGGTACAAGTTGCGCCCTTGTCTTCTGCCTAGCAGTTCCACCATGTATTTAACATCACTTACCTTTCTTATCACCTTGTAGGGTCCCTCCAAAGCTGCTTGCAGCTTGTTGTGTCTGACAGGAATGAGAACCATTACCTGCTGCCCTACAGCATACTCTCTAGCTCGAGAATTCCTGTCATACCAGACCTTTTTCTGTTGTTGGACTTCTGCCATGTTCTCCTGGGCCAAGCCCATGAGTTCCCTGAGCCTTGTCCTGAGGTTTAGGACATATGGCACAACAGACTCCTTGTGAGATTCACACTCACCTTCCCACTCATCATGAATTAAATCTAGAAGTTCCCTCACCCTATGCTCATACAACAACTCAAAGGGTGAAAACCCTGTGGATTCCTGGGGAACCTCTGTGTAAGCAAACAACAGATGGGGCAAATATTTGTCCCACTCCCTCTTAAACTTATCTGCAAATACCCATAGCATAGACTTGATTGCAGAGATTAACCTCTCAACAAGACCATTAGTCTGGGGATGGTAGGGGGTGGTCTTCAGGTGCTTCACCCCACAGCACTTCCACAGACAAGCCAGTAGGTCTGACATGAAATTGGCACCTCTATCAGTCAGTATTTCTTTTGGGAAACTACTCTGCTGAAAATCTCTAACAAAGCATTTGACACCTTTTCTGTCTCAATGGAGGACAAAGCCACTGCCTCAGGGTATCTTGTAGCATAATCTACTACCACTAGGATATACTTTTTCCCTGTGGAACTTGGTGTACTCAGAGAGCCCACAATATTCATAGCTACCATCTGAAATGGCTCTTCAATCACAGGCAAAGGTATCAAAGGAGCTCTCGCCTTGTTTCCTGCTTTGCCTACCTTTTGGCACTGCTTACAGGTCCTGCAGCACCCTACTACATCTCTGAAAATTCCAGGTCAATTGAAGTTCTGCATAATATGTCTCTTTGTACATTTTATGCCCATATGACCTGCAGTGGGAGTATTATGGGCTATGGCTAGAAGTGCCAGATGGTAGGCTCTAGGCACTACCAACTGCTGTACCCTTTCACCTTTTAGCCCTCCCTCAGGTGTCCACTTTCTATAAAGTAACCCTTTGTCCCAGTATACAGATTCCCCCTTCCCTTGAGAATCAGATGCCTAACTAGCTACCTGCCTCAGGCCTTGCAATGTATGGTATGAGAGCTGAGCCTGTCCCAACTCTCTATTTTTAACCCTTTTCAGTTCCCCTACCACAGGAAGTCTGGCATCCTTTAACAGTAGTGCCTCACTGTCAGCCTGGGTACTACTACTCACCTCTACCTTTGCAATCACTCTGTCTATGGTAACATCAGTACCCACAAGCAGCTGTAGCTCATATTCAGTCTCACTGCTACAGAGTAGCTCCCTCCCTGAAGTTACCACCTCACCAGTCCTGGCTGCAAGTATGCAGTCTGTCTGGCTCTTGCCCAGGATACCAGACACACATGCTTGTCTCCTAGCCTGACTGCGTGTAACTGCATAAGCACGTGGCCCTTCCTCATCCAAATCCTTCCCTATTATGACATCTGCAGGATGGTAGTTTGGTACCCTTGTTGTCTCAAGACAACCTACTATTGGCATTTTGTCTTTCCCACTTACTGGCTCTCTCACCTTTTGTCCCCCACCTTGCCTCCATGGACATCTGTGTGCCACATGGCCCCACTGGTTGCATTCAAAACATTTAACCCTAGGTCCTGGATGTGTACCTGGACAAGTGGCTTCCCCTGCTACTGGCAGATTCTGTTGTGGCAGTCTGTGCTGCCCACCTGCTTTCTAGGTATAGGTCTCTCTTCTTCCACAACTTATGTGAAGTAGCACATTGTCTATCAGCTAACCAGACCCTCATCTCCTCAGGCAAATTGCTAAGGGCTTGTTCCCTCAACTAAAGGTCTGGCAGCCCTTCAAAAGTGGTGACCTGGCATCCATTCACCCATCTATGAAAATAAGTGTTCAGTTCAGCAACATATTCACACACACTTTCATCTGCCTTGCGTCTATGCTCACTAAACTTTTTCCTATAGGTTTCAGGTGTTAGCTTAAAAAATTCTAACAAGCAGTTCTTAACAGTAATATAATCAAAACATTCCTGATCAGAAATTTTAGACAACACAGTTACAGCTTTATCATGGAGTAAGGGGGTCAGTAACCATACCCAGAGCCTTTAGTCAACATCATACTGTTTACATACCCTCTCAAACATATGAATGAAACTATCAAAAGTACCCCCCTCTGTAAACTGTGGAAGAAATTTACTGAACTTTTGTGCTTCTGGGGTGTAGTTACTCCCTTTCCCATTACCTCCATGAGTCTGGTGAAGAGTCAGCATCTCCTTCTCATGCTGCCTCTGCCACTCCATTTCCTCACCTTCCAGGTGTAGCAGTATCTCATTCTCCTCAGCCTGTAGACATCTCAGTTTCTCATTGTCCTCACTCTCTAAGTGCCTCAGTCTCTCAGCTGCTTGTGCATTTTCAAATGCCTGGCCTCCAACTCAAGTCTCTTTATCTCCAGATGGATTTTTAAGTCCTCTGCAGAAAGGTTGAGCTGTCCATTCTCTGAATGTGGTACATCTCTACTGCCAGTCTGATCACCCTCCTGGTTACTGTTTTCTGATGCAGCTGTGACGAAAGCTGCAATCATGTCTGCCTTATTCAGGTTTACATGCACCAGTCCCCTAGCCTGGCACATCTCAGCTAGCTGGCTCCTTGTCAGCTTTCAGTACTCCTCTGCTGACATGCTGCCTGCTCTCCCTGACTAACTAAGCTAACAAAAGAAAGAAAACAATTGTGATCTGAACTCTGAGTATTCACTGCATGGCTGATTTAGAGTACAAAAACACCCTCAGTGATCACTGTACATAAGCTACAGGAATTCACACTACCCATACCACTACAAGCCAATTAGTATTTGCCAACCAATTAATATGTGGTGTGGATATCCCACCATTGCCAAACAATTAATATGTGATGCCCATGCACTGGCCCAGCAATCAAGGAGCCTCAATCATCACCACTAACACCAGTGAGGGGTGTCCATATAGGGAAAGGAAAATCAATGCACACACAGTAAAGTACAATTTCCCTTAAGAGCACACAGAGACCACAGTCAGTCTAGGGCTGGTTTCTCCCTTTTTCTCCAGGTCCCCAGTAAGACTCCCAACTGGCACAGCTATCAGGTCCAGGTCTCACCCTTGTGGGCAAGCTGAAACCTCCAGCACCCTCTCTGTCCAACCACTGCTTCTTGTCCCTGCCCAAGTAGCTGATGCATGCACACACTTTGAAATAAGAGTTATATACAACCACACAGACACTCCTGGGGAAGGCTGGCACAGGTTATCCAGCTGTGCCCCTTTTACACAGACTATATGGTAGTACCACTTACCACCACCCACTAATATTTATTAGCTACCAAAAGGCCCTTATGAAAGGGTGTCCAATTATACTGTGCAATATTATTATCCAAATGGTAAGTGCAAATGAACAGTCAAGGCTTATTTGGAGTGACTATGTACAGTATCACTATATATATGCAATGTAGTCTAGAGATTAAATTATTTCTACACAAAACAACCACAGTGAAAGGTTTAAAAAATATTTAATAATAAATAATAAAAACACAATACAATACTTCTTACTACACAGTACTAGTCAAGAAGTCAGCGATAACAGACAAATACTTAAAATAATACAGTAGAAAAGTTCTGACATCAATACAGGAAAAAAGACTAATCTAATCTTCCTAGTTCCTAGCTATAGAAGAGAAAACACAGTTCTAAAATAAACTTACATATAGAGCAAGACAGTGCTGGTGAGTTGGATGTTCTCAAGACAAATGCAAAATGCTCTCTGATTCTCGCTCTTTAAATTGATAACACAATACTGCTTCATATTATATCCCGGGCTGTGAACTACACAAACTACAAAATGGACTGGCACCTCACTTAAGTGTCTTGTTTAATCATCGCCTCAGGCTTCATGCCCACTGAGTGGCGCACAGCTACAGTTATCCCACTCCACAAGGGTGGATCTACCTTGGATCCTGGGAATTACTGCCCCATCAGTCTGACAAGCCTAATCTGCAAGGCCATGGAATGTATTATCATGGAACTTATAAACCAAGACACTGGCAACCTTCAAACACTGGACCCCACCCAGTTTGGGTTCATGAAGGGTTGTTCTTGTCTCCTGAACCTGATCGACTTATTTGAATCAGTCTCCAGAGCTGTGGATGAGGGTAAGGCAGTCCACACAGCCTATCTGGACCTCGCCAAGGCCTTCAACACCATCCCCCACTCTGGAATCATAGATAAACTTACTAAGCTGGGCATTAATCCCTACATCACTCGATGGGTTGCCAACTGGCTTACTGACAGAACCCACACTGTAAAAATAGCTGACTCCAATTCCAGCTCCAGACAAGTGACAAGTGCAGTACCTCAGTGTTCAGTCCTGGGACCACTCTCGTTTGGCATCTATTTCTCTGAAGTACAGGCCAACACTGAAAGACTCTAGCTAACAAAGTTCACAGATGACTGCAATCTGAGAGCCATTATTGAATCCACAAATGATGTGGATATTCTACAAAAGGGCCTTACAGAAACAGATGCTTGGTGCCAGAGCCATGGGCTCTAGCTCAATGCCAAGAAATATATAATTATCCCCTTTGGGAAAAAACATGTACCCATGAATTACCACGTAGATGGCAGTACACTAAACACCGAAAGTGTGATATGAGACTTATGGACACAGGTGGGCAGTGGTCTCACCTTTGATAACCACATTGCCACAACAGTCAGGAAATCCTTCTATGTGGCACACCTCATCACTAAGGGCTTTTCTTCCAGAAAAAAGGAGGTCATTGTCCTACTGTACTCATCCTTCATTAGACCCATTATAGAATGCAACACCGCATTTGGTATTTACCTCTCAAGACATCTGCAACAACTGGAAAGGCCACAGAAATACCTCACTAAAAGAATCACAGACCTAAAGCAGATGCCCTATGCTGACTGTCTAAAAAAAACTCCAGCTAAAATCTTTCGCATATCATCTACTCAGAGGCGATGTCTGCTTAACATACAAGGCCATGTCAAACCCAGAGCTGTTAGACATGCTCCACTTAAAGAAATCCCAATCCCTCAGAGCCACATGCTCCAGGGATCTAAACCTTGTCATCACAATGAACAAAACATGCTGGAGGGATAGATTCCTGATCCAGAGACTCCCCAGACTCTGGAATAGACTGCCCATACATATCAAGCAGAGCACCTCTTTGGCTATCTTCAAAAGGAACCTTGACAATTGGATGGGAGAGAGGAAATTCACCCCAGGGATCATGTCAGTCATCCAGCTAGACAGGGGTCCAGGGAAGTAAATATTGTGGGAAGAAACAGCCAGGGAATTGTTATGGCTAGACTTGTATAGGCCCTATGGCTGATAGCCTAGTACCAACCTATGAACCTATGAACCTATTCTTAACAATTTTCTGTTTTCCCAGGCTAACAGGACCTTAGAGGTTAATAGCACTTTTGATCTTGCAGCTGCTCAGGAAGCCAGAGCAATAAAATAAATTATACATGCAAATTCTAGCAATTAACTCTGGTCTCAAAACAATAGCTAGAATTCCTTCATCCAGACATCTCGGCTCCGAGCCCTGAGATCAATGACAGTCATGAAATGCTTTCTTACAACAGAGTGCATGGTTGTTACATTTTTCCAGTTCCACATTTAACACCATATTCT
Organism: Protopterus annectens; assembly: GCF_019279795.1. Classification (NCBI taxonomy): domain Eukaryota; kingdom Metazoa; phylum Chordata; order Ceratodontiformes; family Protopteridae; genus Protopterus; species Protopterus annectens. Next base: position 663,586,282 of record NC_056739.1, read on the forward strand.
CCAATTTAAGAGAACAAGCCTGTGGCTTAATGAATATTTACAAATGACAGAATTATCTACAAAATTCTATCTGGCTAGGCTGGCAGCCTTCACCTATTTTCACAAAGCATATCTAAAAATGCTGACCACAAAACAATAAAAAAGCCTAAAAATGCCTAAGTCTTCAATTTGATCCTATTTTGTCATTTGACTTTACAAAATTAATAGTGGTAAAGTAACTACTCATCTGAAGTTTTAATACATGGTATCTAGTCATATCATATGAGTCCAGAAGAGCAATAATTACCTCATAATATATGAATGATCAAGCTTGTGACCTTCCTTCAAATACTGTCTATTTCATTCAGAACACTTCTCTTACAAGCTACTGGTAATTAAATATTTAGATTTCCTAGTCTGATTTCAAAGGTCAAGCACTACTGACTATATGATTTTTCACAAAGCCAAGTGACTGCAGGGTACGGCTAATGAAACACTGTTTTTTTCATCACTGGAACAGAATATACTTCACAGGGTATGGCCAATATAGTTGATTTCTCATAAGGTCAGCTGGCATGCAGGAATGCTAAAAAGAGTTAATGTACAATTAATCAGCAGGACTTCTGTGCAAATGCTTAATGGCTGAAATACTTGTGGATGTAATGGCTGCTTAACACAATTTTAGCAGGTTTGATTATTTGTAAGTTTATTGTGTTCAGTTTATAACTGATTTTGTTATTGTTTGTTTCAAACATTAATGTAGTAAACGCTGCCTAAGATTGTGCTATTGCAGGATTTTGGTATGTGCCCTTTCCCCACTGTTGTACAGTCTCCGAGTTGGTATATTTAAGTAGCATAGGGTGGTGGTGGGGGGGGGGGCTTGCATTTATTTTATGTGTAGGTTTTCTTTTGTGCTTCAGTTATTTGTTCATTCAGTGTTATGCATTTTCATGCAGTTGTGTTTGCTGTTTATTTATTATTTATTTATTTGACATTTGTTTACCGGGGTGGTCTGACTAGGTCTACAGAACCCATTTTCAGCAGAGGCCCAGGGAGAAAAGTTCCACATACAGTACAATAAAAATACAGTAAAATCCAGTACATTACAAATCACATTAGAAATACTATACAAAATAAGTTGAAAGAACAAACTATGTTACAAGATGTTACAATATATACTACATGTCTAGACGATTCTATAGAGTTAAAAACATTATAGACAATAATAGTCACTCTCACTATACATGATGTAGTGTCCAAAAAATAGTACATAGGTAGAGCAATGTGTGACATTGGCTTCTACAGTACATGAAAAATAAATAAATAGAAAGTCGGTTTCCTTTAGGAAAATATTATCCAGAAAGTTAGTGATGCAGAAAGATAGTGAGAGAGTTAAGAAGAATAGAAGCATTACAGCCAGTGCAGTAGCTTAAGGATATGGTATAGAAATAGAGAAGGAGTTAGGAGAGCCTTAGGATCTTGTAGACTGTGAGGGAGTGAAATGTGACAGAAGAGGAGGATGAGGCTAGTGTGGAAGAAGAGGAAGAGCTGAACATTAGGCAGGCTTTATGCAAGAACAGAGCCATGTCTATTTGAGATGATTTTTTAAATTTACAGAGGCTTTGAAATGGGTTAGGCCAGGCATAGACCTGGTAGCTAGAGGTAGTGAATTCCAAAGTATAGAGACCGAGTATGAATACATCGAGTGACCTGGTTCTCTTGTGGGTTTTGAGATAACTAAGAGATTTTTGTCTTCTGATCATAGGGATCAAGTTGGTGTGTAAGGTGTGACTAGACTGGTTAGTGCAGGGGAGGCAGTAGGCTTGAAAATAAGGTTGTGCAAGGTGGATAGCTGAATAAAGGCAAGTTGGTTGGGGAGTTCAAGCTAGTTTACTTCTAGGAGTGGTTTGCAGTGGTGTGTGTGATATTTAGAGTTTGTGGCAAACTTTCAACTTTGTTGTAGCACTGCTCCATCTTGTTTGTGGTAGACGTTCGTAAGTTAATTAGGATAGGGGCACCATAAGGAAGGTAGGGAAGTAAAAATGTTTTGCAAGGGTAGTTTTGGTTGCTGCAGTAAATAAATATTTGTTTCTATATATGAGTCCCAGTTTTTGATGAGTTTTCTTTATATTTTGCTGTATATGGGGGTCAAATGAAAGTTTATTGCCAATGATAACTCTTAGAAGTTTCGTTTCCTGCACAATTTCTATAACAGTGTTGGCAAATGCATAGATGTTAAAATGATCAGTGACAGTGTAGGTGTTCTTGGGATGAAACAATGCTAGTTTTGTCTTCTTTGGAATAAGAAAGAGGTGGGCATTTCTTAGCCAGGATTTGACTGCAGCAAAGGACTGTTGAGTTTTTGAAAGTAGTTCTGGCAGTGATTGAGCAATACAGATTATGGTGGAATCATCAGCGTATTGAATGAGGGTCCCATGATGAGAGGCAGTGTGAAGGTTGTATGTGAACATGTTGAAGAGTAGAGGTCCTAGAATGGAGCCTTGAGGGACTCCAGTAGGGTTGTGAAGAAAGGGTGAGAGTTCATTGAACCATTTCACTGATTGTTTATGATCCTTGAGGTAACACTGACATCATTTTACTGTGTTTTGTGAGAAGCTTAAGTTAGACAGTGTGTTCAGTAGTAAGGGGTGAGACAGTGTCAAAGGCCTTGGAGAGATCAAGGAAAACTGAGAATGTATAGTATGCTGCATCTCTGGCCTTGTTTAATAAGGCTGCAGCTGTGCTGTGGCTAAGGCGGAAGTCAGGTTGGGGTTTTGGATAAAAAATTGTTTTGCAATAGATATTGCATTACCTGCTGATGGATACCCCTCTCGAGAATTTTGGATATGGGTGACAAGATGGATATAGGATGGAAAGTTTTTTCACACGTCCTTTACTGATCCAATCACTAGATGGTAGGTTGTGTCCAGCACTAAGATGGAAGTTCTAATCTTATTATAAACCAAAAAGTAATGTAGAAGAAAGATTAACTTGCAAAACTCACTTTAGCTCAGCAACAGGTGAAAAGAGTTTCAGGAAATGTTAAAACCAAACTGGAATACTTTTCCAGTAAATATCAGAAATGAAGTTGACTATTCTATCTTTAGAATTCAGTTAAAATCCATTTGTTAGTCAGGAACAATGTCTGGTTAAGTGACTTGCTCAAGGCCACACAGTTGGTAGATGAGAGCTGAAAGAATCAAATCCTGTACTACAACAGATACTGCTGACAGCTGTAACCCTCTTCTCCAATTGCCCGATTTACTTGATTGTTTTCTACTTTTGGGGCTAAATTGTTTGAATTTCGAAAAAAAAAATAGTAAGTTTCACTATTTTATTGATGATGGTTAATTATAAATTCACATTCAATAGTAAATTCTGGCATAGTCATTCATTGCATAGCTCCTTTGCTGTGTTATATTTTAACATTAACCTAATAGTCCACAGTTAGAATATTCTCTATAAAAACACTTTTTTTCTACCTCTCAATTACTTTTAGGATGATAACTACTGTTTTATATGAACCATCAACTAATTTTAACTGTGTGTGTGTGTGTGTGTGTGTGTGTGTGTGTGTGTGGGTATATATATATATATATATATATATATATATATATATATATATATATATATATATATATATATATATATATATATATATATATATATATATATATATATATATATATATATATATGTGTGTGTGTGTGTGTGTGTGTATGTACATATATATATATATATATATATATATATATATATATATATATATATATGCATTTTTGTATGCTGTTATTATCATTCATTATTAAAACTTGACAACTGTAATCTTTTGCGAATATTTGCATCAAGACATAACATCAACATTAATTCTGTGCAAAAACTGCATCTGGAAAGAGTCAACATTGCTGTGTTACATGCATCACATCCTTAATATAGTTCATGATTTACTACTATGCTAATAGCCCTTGTGAACCATTTTAAGCCTAGCCAGTTACTCCATGTGAAAATCAAACTCTCCACCTTGTGTCTGTAAGGTAAGCACCTTAACCATTAAGCCAGCCTTCCAGCCCTTAAGAAGCTGCTGAAGTTCATAGTAAAAATAATTACATCAGACAAGTCTCAATCACAGGACCCTGTCAACTACAGTATAGTGCATTAGCCCACTAGGCCACTCAGCAGAATTATCTCTGTAATATTCTATTCCATATTATAATGTTGTGAATTGTATATTACTCAACAGCTCTATTAATATTGCACTTCTCCTCTTTCAAAATACAGGAGTGTAAGGTGTGAACATTCATGCATTACATATGATATATTTTTACAATATGATGATGACTATGGTACAGCATTTCTGTTAAAATGAATTCTTAAATGTGTCATTATTTTCAACTCTGTAAACATTCTACTGACATTGCTGATGAAAATTATGTTAAATGCATTATTATAGACAACCCTGTAAACATTGTATTGACTTGTCACTTGTATCCCCACCGAAAATGGTCAATGGGTCAGTAAATCTAGCTGGCAAACAGCTCAAAATAAATAAAAATAAATAAGATGTTAATTATGGAATTGTGTTATCAGGAAGGGGACTAAAACACAAAGTTTGCCATTTTAACATGGTTAAACCCTTCCATAATAGAAATACATTTATTTATTTATTTTATTTGCTTTTGTTTACTGGGAAAGCCCATCTGGGAACTGAAATGTAGATTTTCAGAAGAGGTCCATGAGGAAAAGCTCCAAAACAAGGATAGCAATATATTTTTGACAATTCAAAAGAAAAACAGACAACACACATTATTTACAAAGCATATTAGATTAAGGAAGTACTTCTTTTGAATACATTGTGAATAGACTAAAAAATACTATATAATACACTTGTGTAATGTCCATAGGGAACAGAGTTAAGATTGCATTATTGTTGTCGACCTTACCCAAAAGAACAGGCCAGATAAAGTTATCTAGATAGTGGTTAGTGAGCAGGCATTTCCAGAAGATGAAGGCAGCCTTGAATGGACCCCGTGTACTGATCAGTGCTGATTACAGCCACGAATTTACCATGCAGGCAGATGCTTCAAGCACAGCCTGTGGGCTGTGCTTAGCTAGTTTTTTACAAAGACAAAAGAGCATTCAGTAGTCATAGACTCCAGACAAGGAAAGAATCACATAAATGAAAGTTTGCAAACAGTGATGGCTCCTCAAAATATTTAAATCAACATATGGGATAGAAAAGCCAGAACAGTTACAATTCATAATCCTTTGTAATTGTTGCAAATAGCCAGTGGGTGAAGTGTAAACCATGTAATTTAGGATTTAATTCCTACAATATGATGGCAAAAAAGTGGGCAGTTAATGCCAATATAGATGGTCTGTATGGGACTGCACAGTGCAACATAAACAGCTTTAACCCCGGGCTTTCTTTCTTGGTTATGTCACAGGGAAGCACTCTTGAAGACTGGAAATGGAGGACAAATGTATGAGAAGTGATCCAAGCTACGGTAAATGAAATTAAATCAAGCAGCATGTAAAATGTGTAATGCTGTATCAATCATGAATTTATGTATGAATCATGCATTTATTGTATAAAGTACAACAGTTTTTTTAAATGAATTTGTAAAGCCACACACAGAACTATTTTCTTTCTCTAGGTCTGCCATTTCCACTCAAAAGGTTTTGCAATAAATAACCTACACCATCCTACAGAGCTGACTTACTGTGAAGCATGACATTTAGAATTAAAATTTAATCTAACAGGAAAATAAAAGTTGAATTCTGGAAAGAAAGCAGGTTTTTATTCAACTGTTTTCCTATTGCTTACTGCATATGCATGTAGTCCACATGTAAGGTACATCTTTATTTAAACTAACACTCGACTGTATCTTCCCAGTCTGAGTCCTCCCTTCCTCCCTCAATTGCTCTACCATCCTTCAGCTCTTCTCTTCTTTTTTCATAGGGCATTCTGTAGTACCTTTTTATTTCACTATGTTCTTCCTTCATTCAACCCCTCCACCCTCATCTTATTCACTTCAAAACATCTTCTAGTTAATGTTAGAAGTCTGTCACTTAATACATTCATGGAGAATTCAAATTTTGTTTCCCACTTCCTGGCAATGATGCGTTTGACCTCTGCTGCTAGATTTCCCAATACATTTAGTTTCCTCTCCTTCCAGCGTGGACCCTCTTTCTCAGTCCTTCATTCTTTGGAGTTCTCCCTTTATTCTTTTATATCTTCTCCCAGACTTCCAAAGGTCTGCTCCAGATTCTCTGTGCTTACATACTTCCCTAGAACATTAGTATCATTACTGCCTCTCTATCATTAGTCATTTTCTTTTCTACATTCCTTCACCAGTGCTCGTTGGATTGGGTGCCATTTATGTTACATCTTTCTGGTCTGGCCTTCTGCCCCATGTAGGCATTTAATCTCCCTTGCAATTGCTATGGCTTTATCCAATGTCTCTGCATTAATGTTCAAGCTTTGTCCTTTTTCCCATACATGTTTCACTTTGACTGTGGCCTTTACCTCCTTCTGTCACAGTTATTCATATGTTATTCCACCTTTATCACTCTTTTGTCTTTCCCATTTGCACCATGATGCAATTCATTTTGTTGTGCTCTATCATTCCTTTTTTCTTATTTTCGTCCTCCCATTTGAGCCAGTTATATTCCCCTCAGTTTTGCATAGCCCCGCCACTCCTTTCTTGGGAGTCCATACCATTGTGATAGCTCCTCCAGCATGTACTAGAACTCCTCCCACACCTTGTTTCATTGTCTCCTGCTTCCCTGCCATTGCATGCTGGTTCCAAACCTCTTAATATTTTGTCCTGACCACTTTTCTCATCCTTGTTCTTCAGATAACTCTCACATTTTCTCTTTGCCATTCCATGCTCCTCAGTTGTTTTACTCTTTCTTTATCTTCCTTTTTGAAATTCATCATTTAGTCCTTGTCCTTTATCCTTTTCCTTTTAATTTCACACCCTGCTTGTAGCCATCTGATGATACTGTATGCAGGTGAATAGATGGACATTGCTGTATGCAGGTGAATAGATGGACATTGCTGTATGCAGGTGCACAGACGGACATTACTGTATGCAGGTGCATAGATGGACATCTGTGATATACATCAGTCTTCCATTTCTTCTACTTAGCTCATGCTTTTTTTTTTCTTGCCACTCTTTTCCCTTGTCCTTCTTTTATCCATCTCCCAGTCTTTCTTTGTATATTCCATAGAGCTTTTTTCCCTCTAATTAACTGGAAGAACTTATAGCAGCTATTTTATGACAGGCATCATCATCATCATCATTCTCACAGTTTTTACTCTCCTGAGAGTTTTAGACACACCCAGACCTTTCAGTATCTCCCCTGCTTTTATCCTTATGTGCTTGAACTTTTTTATAATGTCCTCCAATGTGGTTCATCCATGCAAACACCTGTAAATATTTATGGCACTATACCTCTTAAGATTCACCTACTGCCTACTTTTGTTCACCCCATGCAAACCCTAACCAAGAATCCCCTTTTTAGCTTCACATCATGATTCTTCAAACACTGCTAAAACCCGCCTCAAAGCCTCTTTCACACGTGTTGATAACCATATGTAATTATCCGTATATGTAAGGAATTTTCATTGCACCCATTTTTCTCCCTTCAGCATTGACAGTTTTTCTTGGATTTGTACTACCAACTTCCCTGCTCAAACAAACAAACAAAAAGCCATAGTGATAGATGGGGCCCCTGTCTTCTACGTTCCCTACTTTAACTAAGCTTGGCTGTCCATTAACCATAAATTCAGTCACTGGCTAGATGTAGAGCACTTTAATCCATTTTATTATTTTGTTAGCTACTTTTCATCTTTCTAGTACTTTATAGAGAGACATGTTAAGTTCCATCACTGTATCAAACACTTCTTCTATTTTGTAGGTGAATTTTGCTTGGGTCAACTGATGTTCTGCCTGTTGTTACTTCATTGTCTCCTTTTTATATGTTAATATCTTTATTAGTGAAATAAAGATAGTAGCATACTACTAGCTTTATTAGGGAAATTGGACTTCCCTCCTCCTTTGGGACTAAAGTCTCTTGAACTCAACTCATCATCTTTGACATTCATTCTGACCGGTGTATTATTTTGTATTCACCCCATCTTCCTTATGGACTTCCCCATTTCTAGAATTTCACTAGGAAACTGTCTGGCTCCCCTTCCTTTTTATTGTGTGTACACCCTTCTAAATTTTATGTAATGAGTTTTTAAATTTTCCATCTGAGAAAGTGTTACCTTGTACCAAACGTCTTTCCTTAACCTTCTCCATTCTCCATTTCCTCTTGTCCCTCATATAACTTTGGGAGCTATTCTCTGACTGTTTGCTTTCCTTGCCTTCTTCTAGCATTTCTTCTTACTATCCCTTAGAATGATAATTTCTCTGTATCATCTCTTGCCTTTTATTTCTTTGCTAGGTGTTTCCCCTTCCAGTGTCGTTGCTCATTTTCTATTAGTATCATTATTTTGCTGTTCGGGGCCAACCTAATTGCTGCTCCTTGCACTTTGACTTGTTCTGCATTCTGACTGACTTCCCGCATTTCTTTAGTGATCTCTGCTAGTCTTTCTTGTAGTCAATCTATTTCACTGTCTACCTCCTTCTCCATCCCCTCTATTATTAGTACTTTGCCCCTTGCTGTTAGTTTGCCTCTGTCCCATCAGTGCCCTTCCTTTTCTTTCTTTCCTCTTTTGTTCTCATTTATTGCCTCATATCAGGTTTCCTCAGTTAACCTTTTGGCCATAGCTCACTCCTTTTTTGGCTTTACCCATCTCCAGTATAATCCCCCTTTCTCTTTTCCTTCCATCTTAAATATGAGTATCACAGCAACTTGATCTAAGGAGTGTCTTTCCTGAATTTCAATCTTGCCTCTTGTGGGAAAGGTGTCCCCTGCATAATAATCTTTCTGGTGTGCTAGCTTGCACTCTGACCATGTCCTTCCTTATCACTGTTGCCGTATTTTTACTCTTGGGATATCCTGCCAAGGATAGCCTAATGTCCTGCCAGTATCCTGAAGCCTTTACATCTTCCCAGGGTAGTACATCAGATGTATGTCCTACTTGCAAGGTGCAATATACATATGTGACATATGGATGCTTCATCCTCAGAACATCTTTGCCGCCAGTCTTAACACAACTACTAAATTCAATCTGTGCATCAGCTGCCAAGCTAGTTTTTCTACTGAGCCTGTTCCAGATAAGTGCTCCATTGGGGTCCCTTTCTTTCCTTTATTCTCCTTGTAATTTGTTTTCATGTCATTCAGGAAAAGGAAATATGAGTGCGGGAGACAGATTCTCCATGAAGACAGACACAAGAAATGCCTTTTTTTTGTTTGGGTGCTATGCATATCCATACTCACTGTGATATCTGCCAGGCTTTTTAAGACACTCCGCAACCATTTGTCTTCCCTTTTTATTTATTTGAAAAACCAACATCTGAAGCTTTTGAAACAGGGTATTATGGCCAGATCTGACTGGCTCGAAGTTCAGCTGAGCTAGATCTTAAGAAAAGAGCTAAAAAAGCTCATTCTGAATCCAGTGCTGTCCAACCTCCACTTGGGTTGGATGAAGAACTCAATGATTGGCCAGTTTTAATGGCAGTTCCCACTGCAGCAACCCAGCAACCCAGTTAGAGGCTGACCCAGAACTGCCTACTCACAAGTCCACTGAGGCTGTGCATACATTTGGTACAGATGTTGAGGGGGAACCACAGCTGATTATATATAAATGGCATGAGGGACTACCCAAATTTTAGTCAGGGAAGAGGTGCCTGCTACCCTCATTGAATCAGTGCAGGGCTCTGAGTCTCCTAGATTTGTCAAGGCAGATGTTCTTTAAAAAAAAAAGTAACAGAATAACTATGCATGTGACTACTGTAGCTAAGGATTCTTACAAAGAGTGTCAAGACTTTACTCAAGGACTGCTTAATGCCTTTATGGCTCTGAAACCTCCACAAGGATTGTCTGTACCTGCTGCTGCTGCTCTCTGGTCATCCACCCCATCTAAAAAGCCTAGGCATTCTATGTTTTCTGAGAAGGAGCTGGACTCTGGCAAAGAATCATTAGCATATTCCTAATAAATACACTCTCCTTTGGCCTTGGTTTTTGAAAATATATTGAAGTTTTACAAATGGACTCACCCAGACCTTCTGCAGTCCCTCTTGTCATAGTTGCTTTATTAGATACATTTATAGCAGCTTCTCAGGCTTCTGACTCTCAATCTCTGGGCCCTAAGAAGCCAGAAAGATTTTATAAGGTACCTAAGGATCATAAATACTTACATAAAAGTCAGTCATCTGATCCTGCTCTTGTCTGCATGTCCACAGATAAGCCAAACTGCTTTCCTCTTCCAAGCTTTTGCCTTCTGACAAGGACAGACATGCTATGGAGACATAGGGTAAAAAGTGTATAATTCTACTACTTTGGATATTATAACCATTAATTACCAGAGCCACATGACTAGGTATGTCCTGGTTCTTCAATCTCAGCTTGGGGGGGGGGGGTGCTGATATGCCTGATTCAGACAGTAACACTTCTGCTGTCTCTCTCTTTCTATTAAGTTTTGCCTCTCAGTCAGTAGCTCACAATTTCATTAAATGCATCTATGTTGCAGCTATCTCTTCTAGGGCAAATGCATCAGGCTCTGTCATGAGAAGGTATTCCTGGTTGGGTCTACAGGCTTTGCCTAAGGATATTAAGCCAAACTTTTAGAAACTCAGAATGCCTTTGGCAATGCTGTTGCAGAATTGTTTAAAACCCTGCAGGATACGTGCAAAGTTATGCAGTACATTAAATATATTTTTGTTTCTCCTGTTCCTAAGTTCCAGAAAAACAATCCTTTGAATGCTTTCTTTGTCCATAGGAAGCCTAGACAACCTGATATAAGTAAGAAAGATTCTAAGCAGATTTTCGCAGAGTAATTCAGAATTCTAGATGTCAAAAACCTTCTTTTCCTGATAAATCTGTCTCTATCTGTCATACATTCCCCCCACATTCTGCCAGATACCTTTGTCCCTCAGGCTAACCATTTCCTTCCCTATTTAGCAACTGATAACCACAGATGCCTGAGTTCTCTCTCTGTTATCCAACACAGTTATTTTATGGCATGGAAGTCCCTTTCACCATTTTTTTGTCTCCATCAACTTCCTCCTTGCAAGCTTCTTCATTTTCCTCTGGTCCAGTAGGATTTGGTAGAACAGGGAGCCATACAACCTGTTCCCTTGTCTTAACAGGAAACAAGTTTTTATTCCACAATGTTTCTGGTTCCCAGGAAGGAGGGGTTGTGAAGGCCCATTCTGGACCTGTACTATCTCAACACCTTTCTCACAGTTTCTTCCTTCAGGATGTTGTCTCTTCAGACTCTTTTACCTATTTGCTTCCTCATGCTTTTGTAGTCTCCCTGCTGTTGAAGGATGCTTAGCACCATGTTCCTATTCACCCCCCTTTTCAGGAAATGTTTACGGTTCTCTGTTTCCTCCTCTCATTATCAGTTCTCTGCTTTGCCTTTTCTTCTTTCTGCAGCTCCAAGTGTATTTACCAAATGCCTGGCCACTTTGTTAATTTCTTCTGACTTCAGGGAATCCAAATTTGCCATAATCTGGATAATCTTCTGATTCAAGCCCGCTCTCAGCAGCTTATGCTTCAGAATCTACACTTCACTATGCTTTTCCGGCGCAATGTGAAATTCACCTTCAATTTCAAAAACTCTTTGTTGTCTGTCTCAGGACTAAGTGATCTTGGATTGCAGCATTCATACCACCCCAATGTTGGCTTCTCTTCCACCTCACAAGGTCCTCAGTTTGACTGTTTCCAGTCTCTTCTTCCTATTCCAGTTCTTCCTGCATGAGAGTTTCTCCAAGCCCTGGGATTATGTCTTCTACCATTCCCATGGTTTCTTGTGCCAAACTCCTAATGAAAAAATTCCAGTGGCATCTCAAGACTGTTTGGCTCCAAAATTGCTACCCTCTGGAGTTTCCAGTTCTGCTTAAACCCTGTCTGAAATTCAGACTCCACTAGTCGATTCAGCAGATTTCCTTGAATCTAGGTCTGCCTTTTCAAGTTCCTCTTTCTATTCAAGAGCTGTACACAGATGCTTCCAGTCAAGGCTGGAGAGCCTCCAACAATCTGAAAGCCTAGGGCCTTTGGTCTCATCAGCAGATTTCAGACCATATCAGTATCAAAAAGATGAGGGCTCTAGTCCTAGCTCTTCAGGCCCTCCACTGTGTCTGGGTTCCAGGTCCCCCTAAAGGTTTTTACAAACAATACCATATTCATGCAGAGGGACACAGTGTCTTACCTTCTCTGCAGGTTAGCACTTCAGATTTGGAATTTTGCATCCCACCATCATTTGGTTCTTCACATGGTTTATAACCCTTTGGAGCACAATCTCAATCTAGTGGCAGAAACTCTTAGCAGATCCAGGACACATCCTCACAAATGGATGCTTCACAGGAAGGTGTCTCTGGACATTGTACATTGGTGGGACACTCCTTAAGTAGATCTTTTTGCCTCCCCTTTGAACAGACAACATCTCCAGTTCAGTCCCAGAGTTCCAAGTCCACTGGATTGGAAAGTGGATGCCATGTCATTTTCTTGGAAGGGGTGTTTCTGTATGAAAGTCCTCCTCTTCCTCTACTTCCTAGGCTTGTGCACAAGGTCATGTGTAACACACTCAAAATCTTACTGGGAGCTCTAGTTTGATCCAGACAGCACTGGCTCCCCTTTCTCTTTCATCTGGCCATGGACAATCCTCACAAGGACGGATCTTCTCCCACAAGACAAGGAGTCTCTCATTCCTCCTCACTTATCTTCAGCTGACTCTTTGTGTGATAGGCTTTTGAGTCCTTTCAGGCACCAGTTCTCTGAGGACATGCTTCAGGTTTTGCAGGAGGCAAGAAAACACACTACTAGAAAATCCTATGTGACTAAATGGAATAGATTTTCTATTTGGTGTCTCAAGCATGAGCAGGACCCTCTTTCTGTTAGGGTCCCTATGGTCCTTTCTTAATTGTGTGAATTGTTCAATACTGGTATAGCATATTATTCTGTTAAACCTCATTTGTCAGCCATTTCTCCCTGTTTGCCTTAGATTCCACCTTTGGCTTCTTGTTTTGAAGTTAAAAATTCCTAAAAGAAACATAGGAAATATATGAAGATGACTGGGACATAGGAAAGTACAATTGTGTAAGACCTTACTATAACAGTACATATCCTACTCACTGTTGCAGTAGTCTACTCTTGGGATATCCTACCAAGGATAGCCTAATGTCCAGCCAGTATATCAAAGCTTTTAGCAGGCTCAAAGAAAGCCTATTCCTCCTTTTGAGACATTAATTTTTTTCTTGAAAAGTTGACCCAGTCCACTTTTGAGCCTGCATTTTCTTCTTCCCTGCAACATTGTACTTGGAAAGCTGTATTGTTTATGGCTCTTAACTCTGCCTAGAGGGTTTCTGAATGCCAAGCCCTCATAGTGGTCTGTCCTTTTTTGTTTTTTTTTTTACAAGGAAAGGGTGTCTCTTCATACCAGTCCTTCTTTTATGCCCAAGGTGGTTAATGATTTGCCCTTGATTCAGTATATTCATCTTCCATCCTTTTTCCCTTCTCCACAATCTGCTAGTGGGAAGGTATCACACACCTTGGATTTACATAGACAGTGCAGATATTACTTGGATACGACAAAACACATCAGAAAATCTGAGCAGCTTCTTTTTGTTTCCTTTCATGCCAGGAAATTGGGTTTAGATATCTAAGCACACCATCTCCTCCTAGATCACTGAGGCCATATCCTTTTGTTATTCTTTAAATGGCATGTAGCTTTCCTCTTCTGTTTTTGCTCTTTCTACCAGGATAATAGCCTCTTCTGGTGCTTTTTTCAAGGATCATGATACTAGTTCCATCTTGGAAGCTGCTCCTTGGTCTTCTGTCCACACTTTTACCAAGCATTATAAGTTAGATGCCATTTCCAGGACATGAGTAGGATTTGCCAGGACTATCCTTCAAGGGTTTTTGCTGGGCTCTTCACTGCCTTCCTCCTTCCATACTTTATAGTAGCTTTTGTACTCTACCAAAAGTGAAGAATACTGCAACAGTGATAAGGAAGGACATAGTGCATGTGTATAAGATCTTACCGTAACAGTAGATGTCCTACATCACACATTTGCAGTATTTGATCCTGCCCTCCTGCTCCCTTTTTGCCCTACTGCTGACCGAGCTCTTACATCCATATCTCTCTCTGTTTCCCCTACAGGACTGGCACATCATTTCTCTGCAGTTCCTCTGGTTCTCCTGGGACACTTGAGTTCTGTGTATTAGGCGTCTATAATTCACATGTGTATCTTACAGCTTATTTATAGGACATACATCTGATGCATGGCACGGGGAAGTTCTAAAAACTTTGATATACTGGCTGGACATTAGGCTATCCTTGGTAGGATATCCCAAGAGTAAATAATACTTGCAACTGAGAAGTAGGACATGCACTGTTATAGTAAGGTCTTATACAACTGTACTTTCCTATGTCCCAGTCATGTTCATATCTTGCCTATGTTTCTTCTGGTCCTTCTGATCATTCCTTGTCAGATTACTCATCTACATTTCCTGCTTTACTCTTCTTTCCTACTACTTGGCACCCTTTTCTAAATGATGCCATTTCTCTTCCTTTTCTCCTGCAGTGTTGTTGTTTGGGATGCAGTAGATGCAGTGTTTTCTGCCCTTCCCTGATTTTCAACTTTGTTTCTATGATATTACTATATCTCTTTGGCCTTTTTATTTTTGCATTTGTTTTCTTTTTATGTGGCTTGAGTATCCCCAATATTGCATGTGACTGCTTCTTTCTTTCTTTTTTCTTTCTTTCTGCCTTTCTTTCTTTTTCTTTCTTTCTTTCTTTCTTTCTTTCTTTCTTTCTTTCTTTCTTTCTTTCTTTCTTTCTTTCTTTCTGCCTTTCTTTCTCTTTCTTTCTTTTTCTTTCTTTCTTTCTTTCCCTATGCACCTTGCTCTCTTGCCGTCCTGCCCCCAGCTGCCAGTGTCTTCCCAACTTGTTGTACTACTGATTCTTTGATCCCGCTGACTTGAAATGTGGCATCTGATGCAACAATATGTAGCTTTATTAACTATGCACTTTGGCACTCTTTACTTTGTAAGCTTTGTTCCCTGCCATATCTCACCATATTTAGGTTTACTTTCTTCTTTTGTTGTTTTTTTACCTTCCTGTGACATAGTCAGTCTTTCCCCCTTGGATGCTTCCTGCTGTTTGTGTTTGCTTTTTCACAGATTCATAGGTTAGATTTAGGTTATTGAACCAGTGGACCATCTGTACCCCTGCCACAACAGCCCATATCAAAATACCTACTGACATGTTAGTTATAATGCCTGACAGGGTGGCATTATTGGGGAAATAAAAGACTGCCCGGGGTGCTGTGAGACCTAACTCCATAGGTGTTTTCCTCTCTAACCCTGGAAAGTGTTATTTACCATATATCACTCTTCCTAGAGAGCATTATTGTGTTTTGAAAATGGTCTGTCTGCTAAATTGTTTTGCATTTGTTTTATTATTAGTATAAACCTTTTTATATATTTCTGATGCAGAAAGTTCCTGTAGTGCTCTGTAGCTTCTATAGGATATGTAATTGTTGCTGAAAGATATAATTTTACATCCAAAATATAGATATATACATTATAAGTATTTAATATGTACATATGCACGGAATTAGTTTCATATACACACGCACTAACAGATGCAGTGAAATAGTCTCTCACACATTTTTAAAAACTCAGATGCAAGCCAACACCGGCACATACACACACACACACACACACACACACACACACACACACACACACACACACACACACACACACACACACACACACAGATGCACACGCATATCTCTCAACTTCCTCTGATTTTCTAGAGAGTCTCTGATTTTTGCCTTATATTTTTGTTCTGTCCCTTAAGAAATGTTTCATTTTCTAGCACATCTGTGAAGACTACAGTCAGTCAATAAAACCAGCAAGCATGTGGCTAAAAACTCTCTTACTAGATTGGTGGTTGCACCTCCATTACTGTTTACTTTGTCCAGAATTTTTGAGCAAAGAGGTGTAGAAGGAAACATATACTCTCTCTCTCTGTCTCACACCCACACAGCCACCCACACAAAAAACCTTATTGCTTTGCTTTTATCAGTGTCTAAATTTGGCTTCTTAAAATTGTATTTAGTGATGAGGAAGCAAAATGGGGCCTTGTGCTGTGATGCAGTTACTTTTGTTACTGGAGTAATTTATTTATTCGTATATACTTTTTTGCACTCCCTAAGCTGCTGCTTTTAGCAGGTGTAAGCAAGATGATGGACACTTAATTTTTTTTCAGTCTGTGCATCATGGAGGCTTAATGTGCTGCCATGAAGCTGTAGAGTTGATGAGGGGCTCTCCCTGTACATTAATACCTTCTTAGAGAATGTCGGGTCTGCATTAGGACATGACATTTAAGTTATGCCTATTTTCTTAAACAATTAAAATCAAGTTTCAACCACTTTCTTTGAGGGCTTGAAAGGACAAACCTGGGATGTATTTATGATTACTCATCCATTCATCCAGGTTAAACTTACAGATTCAAAGAGCTGCTTTGCTTTATATCCAAATGAGGTCTATTCCATACAAGATGGATTCTGTGGGAGAGATATCTATTTCACCAGCAGATTCTATTCATATTTTGGTGGAAGTTTAGATCTCTTCAGCAGGTGTTTAGGTTTTTATGTGTTTTGTGGATCTGCAGGAGGTTACATAGGATTGGTTTGTTCAAACCTCTGTAGGCTAGAGTGACATCCCCTCTGAAGAGTCTGTAGGAAACAGGATAGATAGAGAGAGGGAGCAGTCTAAGGTGGTCTGGGTAACACAGGAAAGATACGCTTTTGATTCTGTTAGTGAGGAAATGCTCCAATCTCTCATGATTCATAGGCTCATACGATGATACTAGGCTATTGGCCCAGAGGTCCTTATAAGCCTAGCCAAGAATTTCGGCCATGTTCCCTCATAGTCAGTACCTGATTGTCCTGTCCAGCAGAGACACAGGTGGGATCCCAGGGGTGTATTTTCTGTTTCCCATCCATTCATCCAGGTTCTTGATAAAGAGGGCTAGAGAGGTTCTCTCTTGACATGGAGAGGGGCTCTATTCCACAGATGGGGGAGTCTTTGGGACTCATATCTTTCCTGCCAATGAGTTCTATTAATGTTACAGACCAGGTTAAGGCCTTACATGTGGGTTGCATGAGTGCAGTTTGACTTATGGATATGCAACAACTCCATCAAAGCTGAGTCTGAGATGGCCTTGTATGCCAGACACAGGTCACCTCTGAGCAGTCTGTATGAGACTGAGTAGAGGGACAGGGTGTTTAGCCTATCTGTATAGGATAGGTGTTTGAGACCCTGAGTTTTCCTGGTCAGGAACTTCTGTGGTCTCTCCAGCTGCAGCATGTGCTTGGCAAAGTACATGCCACAGGGGGCATTGTACTCGTTAATGGGTCTGATATGGGAGGAGTACAGGGATGTTATGACCTCCTTGTTGCTGGATGAAATACCCTTATTTATGAGGTGGACCATGTAGAAAGCCATCCATACAACGGAGGCAATGTGGTGGTCAAAAGTCAGGTTGATACCAACCTGGGTGCCCGAGTCCCTCATGACTGATTGCATGCTTAGTACACTGTTATTAATGTGATAATTAGTGGGGATGCCATTTTCTCCAAAGGAGATAATAATGCATTTCTTGGCATTCAGTTTGAGGCCATGCTTCTTGCACCAGTCATTAGTTTGGGTAAGGCCTTCTTGGAGGATGTTCACATCACTAGGGGAATTTAAGACAGCACCCAGCTTGCAGTCATCTGCAAACTTGGTCAGCTACAGACCACTGGTTTTGACTTGCAACTCAGAAAAGTATATCCCAAACAGTAGAGTCCCCAAGACCGATCCTTGGGGTACACTGCTCGTTACTGGTCTACTACTAGAGGTGGCTACACCTACTTTGTCTGAGTGGGTTCTACCAGTGAGCCAGTTAGCAACCCATCGTAATGTACAGGTTGATGCCTGGCTGGGAGAGTTTATCTATTATGCCCAAGTGGGGAATAGTGTCAAAGACTTTGGCTAGGTCAAGGTAGGTGGTGTTCACTGTCTTACCCTCATCCATGGCTTTGGTGACTGTTTCGAAGAAGTTGACTAAGTTTAACAGTCATGATCTCCCTTTGATAAAACCAAACTGTGTGGGGTCAAGCGTTTGGAGGTTGCCAATGTCCTTGTTTATAAGGTCCATGATAATGCATTCCATGGCTTTGCAGATCAGGCTAGTTAGGCTGATGGGCCTATAATTTCCTGGGTCAGTGGACCATCCACCTTTGTGCAGAGGGATGACAGTGGCTGTCCTCCATTCAGCTGGGCTGAAGCTGGTGCTCAGGCTTTGGTTGAAAAGGGTGCCTAGTGGAGCTGAGTTCATGCCTAAGTTCATGTAGGATACAGCCAGGGATATTGTCGGGTCCCATGGAGACTGCATTTTTTGCCTTTGAAAAGGCATTAAAGACCTGCTCCCTGGTGATGAGGGGAGGGGAAAGGTGCTGGGGATGTCCTGGTTTACTGATGGGGGGACAAGGGGTTACGTTTTCACTGAACCTGTATGCCAGCAGGTTGGCTATATCTAAGGCGTTTGTGTATGTGGTGTTATTGACTAAAAGTTCAGAGCAGATTTGGGTGTTACCTTTGAGACTGTGGACATATGTGAAGAAGTTTTTCTGATTGTCCTTAGTAGATGTGGCCAATTTGGACACAAAGCTAGCATTAGAGGATTTCACCAATGACCTTATTTGCTTATTTAGAGAAGTACCTACCAAAGGTGGCATTATACTGTATTATGGGCCTGATGAGAAGGGTGTTAATTTCTTTAAACCTGGAAGATATACCCTTTTGACCAGTGTCGCTGGATAAAAAGATTTACTAATGACAATGGATATATGCTGATCAGAAGATAGCTCGTCATTGGAAGTGCCTAGGTACCTAATGACTGAATCAGTTTTCAAAGGGGTATCACCTGTGTGGTAGATACACAGTTGCCTAGGTTTTCCAAAGGACACAATGCTACATTTACTGCCATTAATTTAAGGCTGGAGTCCAGGAACCACTTGGTAAGGACAGAGCCTGCCTTTAGACTCTGGTAGTCAGACGGGAGTTAATGGCAGTTCCAAGTTTGCAGTCTTCTCCAAACCTGATCATCTACAGGTCCTTGATAGTCACCCTGTCATCAGAGAAGTAAATACCAAAGAGAAGTGGTCTAGGACACTACTGGTAGCTACTCTTTTTCATGAGAGCTTGCTAGCACCAACATTAATGGATTGGGTTTAGTTAGTAAACCAGTCTGCTATGCAGCAGGTAACATAGTGATTTACATTTAGTTTGATTAGCTTATTGGTAATACCAGAATGTAGGACAGATTCAAAGGCATGGGCCAGGTCCAGGTAGGCTGTCAGAATCGAGCTGTGATGGGTTCAAAGAAGTCCACCAGGTTCAGAATTTATGTTCTAGCTTTAAGAAAACCAAACTGCTCTTTTGTGATTAATTGTCCTAGTAGTCTAGTACTTCAAAGCATAACCCAGCCTTGGTGCTTTAGTTAGTTCAGTAGGTATTTTATCATACCTATCATGATTTTTTTAATTTAAAAAAATCTTTCTCTCTCCCTCCCATTTGTTATTAATAAAAATGTCCTTCTTAGTTCAAATACCATACAAGTTTAAAAATATTATGCTCTTGCAGTCTGACATTATTATCTGGAGAGGATGCTCCATGTTTTATATCAAACATACACACACACACACACACACACACACACACACACACACACACACACACACACACACACACACACACACACACCTGTATCCATGCATACCATTTGTTTGGTCAATGTTTGCTTTGGTCAACACCTAGAATTGCACAGTTGTTGTTTGTTCAAATGTCCAGTTTATCAAACTGATGTTAAATCAAATGTGTGCTTTGCTGACAAAGGTAAGTGAGATGTACACTAGGTATATGTGTGTATATGTGCATGTGTGTAGCTTAGGGCTAAAGTATGAGGTAGAAAAGGGGTTAGGTTAAATGTCTGTGTGTGTGTGTGTGTGTGTGTGTGTGTGTGTGTGTGTGTGTGTGTGTGTGTGTGTGTGTGTGTGTGTTTGTGTTTGCTTGATGAGCATGCAAGCTGTCTTGTTTAGTGGTAGTGTTATGGGAAGGTCTTAAAGGTAAGATGCACATTAGGTTTAGGGTTAGCACGTATTACTTAGGTAGAAAGAGAGGGCTACCACTAGTCAGACAAAGTTCAGCTGAATGTGGTTGGGTTATGGGTAATGCATCAGAAAAGGAAATTTGTTTACTTTTTCAATTAAATTAGTGCTGATGTGTTGTTTTTACATTGTAATGAATGGTCAACATGTCATGGTGCATATTTTGCATGTTGACCATTCATTATATAAGTGTCTGTGAAATATATAGGGTCTACTTTAGTTCAGCGAATGATCAGATGATCAAACACTGTTAGGTCGAACACTAAGTGTTGAACTGGCAAAATAAGGAACGGCCAGAACAGCAAATCTTTTCCCAGGAAAAGAAATCGCTATGTCGGCCATCCGGGTTGTGCCATTTCCTCCACTGTAGTGCGATCTCAGAGTTGGTATATTTAATAGGGTGTGTGTGGGGGGGTGAAGCCCCTCACTTTATTTAGTTTTTTTTTTTTTTTTTGGGAACAGCAATGTTTTTCCCTGGGAAAAAATTCACTATATATATATATATATATATATATATATATATATATATATATATGGATCTACTTCATTTCATTGAAAACTCATTTCACTGAAACTCATTTCACTAAAACTCAGCTGGCTGAGCACAATTCACAGAAAGCTCATGTCTCTGAAACTCATTTGACTGAAACTCATTTCTTAGAAAGGTATATGCCCTGTTCCCCACTGTAGTGCGATCCTGGAGTTACTATATATAGTAAGGCATGTGTGGGGTCCACAGCCTCTCAAATTGGGGGGGTGTAGTCCCCACCTACCTTAAATTTTATAAACCATAGACATGGATACTTACAAGTTGAATGAATAACTCTTTCCAGAAGACAATGTATACCCAAACTATTTCATTGGCCACACCCCCCCGCATGGCAGCACTCACAAGGGAGTTTCTTTGTGGTAAATTTAATTGTGAAACATCAGTCTTTTGTGAATCAACAATATGAGCATTTGACTAAGAATAACACACCTATGATTGCCTTCCTACCAGGCGTTGATATCAGAGTACAGGCAAGGAGAAAGGAATAGAGGAATCTTAAGTGAAAGACCTACTCTAGTGAAGTTTTAGTTGAATCTAGAACAGAAGCTGCTGTTAAAGGGCTAATTAGTAGGACTTATAAAAGATTGCATGATAAATGTAACAATTTGTCAGAGGAGGTTAGAAAGCTTTGAGAAGAGAGATAGAGTGGAAAATCAATTTACAAGCTAACAATGGACGGACATGTTTGGCTCTTTTTATACCCAAAGCAGACTTTAAATAAATTGCCCACAGGTAGATAGCAAATGTTGGAGGTGTGATGGGGAAGAAAGAGGTAACTGGAAACACGTTTCAGGAGTGTAATGAGTTTGTAAATTTAAAAAATTTCCTGCAAAGTACTCTGTCAGAATTATTGGGTGAGCAAATGGCTGTAACTAAGGAAATTCATTTTTGATCTACGACCTAGGATCTGAATTGACTAAACATAGTAACACTTTATTACCTTTAATGTAATTACTAGAACATGGAAATTAAATTCTAAACCAACTGTGTTTGAAGTGTTCAAAATTTTAAAATAGATAAAAGAACTGAAACTAGGGTCTTTAGAAAGGGAAGTATCCAATTATGTTGAAATAAATGGAAATTCTGAGGAAATACATGCTGAATAATGTTCAGGATGAGGAGTGAGGTTTAAAGGAGGGCAGGAATTTAGCAACTGATGTAATGTTGGACTGATGATAGTTACAAAGAAAGAAAGAAAAGATATGTGATGTGTAATATATCTAAATTGAAAAAAAAATGTTAACATGGTTTGTTTTTTTCTGTTAATGTTTGTTTGCATCTATCTTAATTGATAAATGAAAAAAGGTGTCTAAAAAACAAAGAATAACACATTTAAAATCATCAGTCCTCATACAGGATCCAAAACCAGACATGAAATAAAAATAAAACCACACAGAAGACAAATATTTTTAGTGCTTGAAAAAGTCTTATTTTAAGAAAGAGAGACAGATGAAATAGTTAACCTCATCTATCTTTTTTGTGGTTTCATTTTTAATACAATTTATGTTCCTTTTCTATACCCATGCTTTTGCCTTTTTGTGTGTGTGTGTGTGTGTGTGTGTGTGTGTGTGTGTGTGTGTGCGCGTGTGTGTGCATGTTTTGTACTGGTATTTATTATCTGAGAATATGATATTATTATTTAGAATTGTAAGTTGGCAAAATTACAGTATTTACCTCCAGAAGCCAGAATGCATTAGCATGCTACCCATAGGAGTTAGTTTTATAACCTATGTTTGGCTAAATCAAGCGTGATCAGATAACTTGTTTGTCTGGTCTTTAGCCATACATATGGAGTACTGGTGGTACTAATGTGCCAGGAAGAAAGATGTGAGAAACTAGAAAGTTCTGACAACCTTCCCTTGGAATTGTGTGTGTGTGTGTGTGTGTGTGTGTGTGTGTGTGTGTGTGTGTGTGTGTGTGTGTGTGTGTGTGTGTAAATAATTGTTTAGAAAGCAGTTATTGTTACTGTGGATAAGGGTGGTGTGCAAGACACTGTAGATCACAGATACAGTAGTAAGAAAGTGGCCTGGGTTGATAAGCCAAGGAATCATCTATGTGAATAGTCATTGTGTAGCCCAATTCTGGATGTGGCTGTTGAAATCCATACTGAAGACAGCAGTGATATTCTCTTTATATCATGTGCATTTTTCTTACTTTACATCATCCTGTTGGGTACTAGTGATGTGACTTGAGAATCCCTTTCTCTGGTAGCCACCATACCTGTTTGGGGCATTGGATCAGAATAAATGACCTCAGCCCTTTTCTCCCTCACATACCTAGCTGGTACACTGGTTGGTAGTTGTGGTATTTACACCTCTTTCAGTGCCAGCTGTTCTTCACATAGAGTTGGCAGAGGTGACATTTCTGTGGCAGTAGTGGAATTCATACTCCCATCCCTGCCAGTTATCCATGATATTTGGTAGCAATGACAGACCATCAGTGATAGTTTGGTGGGAGTTGGTCAGAATAACAGGAACTGAGATTAAAACATTTCTGTTTACCAAAAGTACATGTGTATATCCTCCCTGATACAAGGTAAAATATAGAGGTTTAGTTAGAATGGTAATAATTTATTTTGTAGTCAGACTAGTTTAGGAACAGTTAAAAAGAAGCTGTTCTGACAACTACACTAAAATGTCAGTATTGCAACTAAGGAAGGGAAAGCAAAAGAAATCTAACATGTAAATATGTCCAAAGAGGAGATGGTGGCAACTTCAAGTGCAGTCAGAATATAGCCTAAAGACAGGCTGGCATATACTGTGAATGTGTAGGAGGCAGAACTATGGCAATCTGTTCCATCACAGAAGGACTGCAAAGCCTGTTTGGAGTTACAGAAACTAACAGTCAGACTTCTGGAATTTGATGCAGGTAAGAAAATGCAGGGCTTGAGGCAGGACAGAGAGAGATAGTGTGAATCACTGCCAAAATTAGCGACAGACAGAGAGAGGGAGAGATGACGCTGCGCCAGTGACATGTGAGTCATGGGGCGGGGGGGGGGGGGCAAACCAAAAAAAACATTAGTCAATGCAAAACATTTTCCCCAGTATAAAGAGGTGGGTAAGCCAATGCACTATCACATTTGAAATGCTTGCAGATCTTTCAGTAAAGGAATAAACCCTCACTACTCTGCCTGAGGACATAAGGATTTGGTTGGTAGATCAGGATGGTAGCACTGCTGGGGAGATTGTAAGGAGGGGATATGTATAGTTATCTAGCAGGTTGCAACTGTATATATGCAGATCACCAAGCTCTGCATATAAGTAGGATGAACCCATGTGGGCAGCCTAATCCCCAGGAAACGCATGATTTCTAGTACATGCCCTGGTTTGGAGGTTAAAGTGTCAAATATTAATAAAAGAGGCATATACAGTCTCACTGTCCACTAAGGCAGAGTGAAGAACAAGCATCTCAGGATGCAACAAATAGTATGAGCATTACAACAGTGGTGGGATGTCTGGAGACATCAGCTGTATGTAACTATCATAAAAGTCTGTCCTCTGTATTAGCCAAAGAGAAGGAGGCTGTTGATGAAAAGTACCCTGTGTAGCAGTCCAGTATAGTTATGTCATTTGGAGGGACACCTTTTCAGGTACCACTGGACAGAGTTTGTATGGACTAGGAGGAGATGGAAGAGAGCAAGCTGTTCACTGTGTTTGAATATATATCCCAGCCAATGCCCTAACTGAGGATAACTTTGATTATGCAGTGTCTTGGGTGCATACTGTTACACACAACTTTGCATGAAAGTAAACACATTATGAAGGCAGTAGGAGAAGACTTAGGGTGGGCCAAGTTCTCCATCCTGGGTTGGCAATAAGGTACTTCATAGGGGAAGCTAGAGCAGCTGTGACATAGAATCAGATCCACAGCTGGGTAAAGGTACCGGGCTTCCCTTGGAAGGGTTTGCTTTAAATGGAGAGGTAAGTAGTAGAGATCATCCAGAATTTGAGGCACCATTAGCAGAAGATGCCAGTTTTCCTTGGAAGGACAATATAAGAGGGTCTCCAGGACTGAGGTGAGCCAGGCTCAGCTTTCCGATCATATTTTACAATACTTGAGGAAGATAGCCAAGGAGAACTCTAATATTCAAAGTCAGCGTGAGTCCATATACTGGCACACAGGCTTGTTGTGCAGGGAATTGACCTTTTAGGGAGTACAAGAGGGAGAAATAGTGTAGCATTTGGCAGTACCCAGGTAATATGAACAGGTTCTTTTGGCAATAGCCTACAATATTCCTTCTGCATGCCATATAGACCTAAAGCAGGGAAAGCAGGGTGCTATAGAAAGTTTGCTCCCTGCTATAGTATCACAGCTACTCTACTTGCAGACCTTGCAGGAAAAACAGACCAGATAAGGCTATCTGGCCTCCAGCCTGTGAGCAGGTATTTCAAGACTCCAATGAAACTTTGAGTAGACCCGCTCTATTAGTCCATCCTGATTACAGTCAAGCATTTATTGCACAGGTAGATGCTTTCAGCTGTTTAGTAGGGGCTGCACTTAACTAGATTTCCTCAGAGTGAGAACATATTGTGCTCTTGATCTGCAGACTTTAACGCAATGAAGAATATCAAGCAGTGCCGTAGGGAGGTTGTCTGTAAATAGTCTGGGTTCCACAAAAGTTATAACAATATCTGCATGGCCAAAAGTTCATAATGGTTGCAGACCACAACCATTTAAAGTGATTACAGAGGGTAAATGGGCAGCATGAAAAGCTTCTAAGATGGAGTTTGAACTTACAGTCCTATATCATGACAATCCAGTGTAGGAGTGGTGCTGTTAATACTTGTGTAGGTGGTTTATCCAGAAAGGGAAGAGGGTAATATGCAGGAAGGCTGCCTCCAGAAGACTTGCTTTGAGGTTCTTATAAGGATATCAATCTGGTATGAGGTATAGAAAACGTATTCAGAAAAAGTGATGACTATCTTTCTTTCTTATTTTAGACTTTTAGCACCTTTGCAAGCTATATCTGACTTCTGTTTTGCATGTTGTATGTGTGTTTCATGTGGTCTGAGTGTGTTTGACTTTTTCTCTACAAAATAAGGCGTGAACAATGAAGACAAATGGAAAAGAGGTGCATACAACTTACAGCTGAAATGTAAAATGTAATTTTTCTCTTTTCTTCTATCAGGAAACCTAGGATCATAAAAGGTACTATTACAAGACTCTTCAAAGGAAGCAGTCATTATTATTTAAAGGAGAAACATTTCCATTGGATGCAAGGCCATTCTTCTGTGGTTTGAAGAAAGGACTAATGTGATTTGATGTAATATACAGTAATTACACTTGATTTTCTGTGAGAGCAGAATGATGAGCTCTGATGTGTATAACTAGAACTGAAACCAATGTGAAGTCAGACTTGCTAAGAGATCTTAATGATGCACCTAGGAAGACTTACTTTTTGAATCTGGCCTTGCATTATTTTCTTAACTTAAAATAGTTAAGTCCACTGCTTCTTCAGTAAGACACAGCTGAAAAAATATTTATTCAGCTTTATTTATTAGATTTATTGACAAGGGTGCTGGGCTGATCTGAAAGGGACACACTTTATTCACAGCATATAAATTACATTAGTAATATGAAACAAAAATAGCCGAGCAACATGGAATAATAGTAATTTGCACAGAGTTGGCTATTTGGAGTGCAGTCGTATGTATTCAATATGTTTATATGTACAAAGTTCAAATAGAAGATGCTTAGGTGTAAAAGGCTGGATGTTAGATGATGAGTTGTTAATTGGGATGGTGTGGTGGATAAGAAAGGGAGGTAGAACTGAGGGTGGTAGGTTAGTAGTTGTAATAGTTATAGTACGTCTCACTTGGATTTAAAAAGTTGAATTTGCAAGGTTTATGGCAGTGAGGAATAGGAGGAGCATGCTTGGCGAGTT
The DNA here is from genome assembly GCF_019279795.1 of Protopterus annectens. Lineage (NCBI taxonomy): Eukaryota > Metazoa > Chordata > Ceratodontiformes > Protopteridae > Protopterus > Protopterus annectens. The sequence goes on from NC_056739.1 coordinate 663,613,037, forward strand.
TTTGTTATTAGCATGTGAGAAAAGCATTTTCAGTTGCTTTCTTTCTTAGCTTGATTAGAATTTGCTTGTTAAAGACAGTCCCATGATTTGGATATCAGAGAAAAGGAGGCAAATTAGGGAAGAAAATTATTTATTTATTTATTATTTGCTCCAAATATATTTTGGGATACTATTGGTCTGTAAGCAAAGTTCCTAAGGGGTCTCTGTGATGATCAGTCAGTTCCTGAGATGGACAGGAAATTCACTGTAAAGTGTTATATGAATTAAGTAAAGTAGCAGTAGGTCTATCCCCTTTATGGGAATCGAGCTGGCACACTGAAGAGTTATACAGTCATGTTTATTTTAAGGAGGAATATAGCATAAACCTACATATTTTGTTTTACATGGTTTGTAGACCTTTGAGACTTTTATATAAGGAATAGGCCAGTAGTGTCAAGGTATATTCTAACTGGAGCTGAAAGATTTTTTTTACAAGTTCATATTTTTCTGACAAACCATCAGTCAATGAACATGAACATGAATGGCATGTTATAACTAGGGGTGAACCAGGTACCCACCAGTTCTTCGTCTCACCAGTGGTAACAAACTAAAATAAATTATAGAAACACTTTTAATATAACACAAACTGAGAAAGTGAGTACAAGAGAAGGAGGAGAGCAGTCATACTAATTTTAACAGTTTGAAATAACATTTTTATTAAATCTAATGTGCTAAAACCCTTCTTCTCCGAAATGCCATCTACCATTTAGATTCTTTTTATGTAGTTCCTTGCTTTGTGGGGGTTATCCATGAGATGAGAATTCTAACTCCATAAAAAGCTCTTTCAAATGTTGAACAAAGATAAGTTGCCTTTCTTAGTAATGTGATCTTTGCCATCAAACTAATTCCATAGCTGCCAACTCAATATCCTTGTAACATTAATTCTTATAATCACCAGTTAAGAAAACAGCTGGAGTCAAACTCACTTGGCACGCCAGTACTACCTCTAGAACCTAATGGATCACATCACTGTATAAAGCTAAATATGTGCAGCCTTAGAGCAGTCTGTTATTTTCAGTCCATTGTGTCTCCACTGCTACTCAATGAAATAAGATTTCCTAGATTTCCTAACATGTCTGTGGGCCCTCAGCAACAGAGGCCATTGTTCTTTACTTATCACTACATTTAACTCAGTAAGTAAAAAAAAGTTCCTTGTAAAAATCTTATATAACACTCATATGATTCTTCATTGTTGTTTCCTGGTACTGTATTTGTTAAAAGAAAAAAATTGGAAAGGGTGCAGTGACAGGATAAGAAATCCGAAGTAACTTAAACTCTTTCATGGTATTTAGTAGTATTTGATAGAAAGGTTCTAAGCACTCATCTAAGGCATACTTAGTTTTCAAGGTGTTCCACAGAAATACAGTGCTGTTTTTCAAAAATTAGTCAAAATATTGAAGACTCTTTTATCCCCTTCCAGGCAGCATCTTAACTTTGAAGGCCCATTGCAAAGAAGTCTGAAGATTCTGCTTTAAATATTCTTTCTGTACAACTGACTGTTACCTTTATATTTTTTTGTGCATTGTCTTAATATCTGTATACTTAGTCTGCATCAACACTGTTTTCTTTATTTCTAAGTAAAGCATAATTTATTCATTGAATATCTTGTGACTGGCATTTGTTATTGACTTAAGGACTGTTTTTTTATTATCTGAAAAGAGAATATTATTTGTTAGTGCTAAAGGATTGCAAAGCTGTGGTATCCACTTCCCAAAGCCCAATTTCTTCAGCATGCTACCCAAAGCAATATTACTTTATCTAATTTACATATGGTTAAATCAAGAGTTCTCAGGTAGCTGTTGTGTTTAGTCTCTAGCCATATCTATAATCTTTGTAGTGCTGACATGTCAAAAACGTTGTGGGAAATTATAGAATTCTGTCAGTCCTTTCAGGGAGTTTATGTATGTGTGTGTGTGTGTGTGTGTGTGTGTGTGTGTGTGTGTGTGTGTGTGTGTGTGTGTGTGTGTGAGTGTATGTGTGTGTGTGTGTGTGTGTGTGTGTGTGTGTGTGTGTGTGTGTGTGTGTGTCTACATAATTTGTTTGAAAAACAGTTGCCATGCATTAGAGGCACTGAAAGACACTATGGCTCGCAAAGAGATCAGTGAGTAAGGATTCTGGGGTCTAGGTAAAAGAATGAGCTCTTTAAGTAATCAGTGTGTAGTCCTCAGTTTGGGTTTGGATATTGGTAGCTCATACCAAGGGCAGCAGTGCATATTCACTTTATGCTGTTAGGGTCAGGTTGTGTTTGGTGAACTGGATACTGAAAAAAGATTTGTGCACATTTTTCTTTTTTTTTTTTACATTAAGCTGTGGCATGACTCAGAAACTCATTCTTTTGCTAACTGTCAAACCTATTTTGGGCAGTGGAGTAGATTGAAAGACCATAGCCCCTGTTTCTCACATAACAAGGTGGTACACTAATTGGAAGTGGTGTGATTCAAACTTCCTCCATTACCACCTATGGGTAGCAGAGATACCATCCATCACATTTTGGTGCCAATGGTCAGATTCCAGTTGTCAATTGATGCCAGGTGGTCTTGACATGTCACAGTAGCACCAAATCATCAATGACAATGCTAAACACAGGAATGGTGTGCTTGTACAATTTATGTGTCATTAGCTGCTGACAGGAAACAATGTATATGTGTGTGTGTGTGTGTGTGTGTGTGTGTGTGTGTGTGTGTGTGTGTGTGTGTGTGTGTGTGTGTGTTTACAAGTTTCCTTGAGAAGTTCCATTGATTGGATTGTTGGTAAGACAATACTGGAAGTCATTGGGCTGACAACAGTGTGTGTGTGAAATCCTGCAAAATGGCTACAATTGTGGTCTGTACCTGTTCAGTATAATGCTTATTTATTTGTGGTTGGTGTTAGTCATAGCCCTAAACAGCAGTGCACATTTATTATGCACTTTTAAGGCTAATTGTCTCTTGAATACTAGTCGCAGTGGTGAGGATTGTGTGGCCTTACCAACAACGTTCACATCTGATGTCACCAGTTAAGATTATAAGCCTATACATCACATCAAAAAGCTCTCCCCTTTCAGAAATCATCTCAGTATTTTCAGCGGGTGCTTGCCAAACTTTACATCTGGTAACAGCACTGTTAGATTGCAATATGTTAATTTTAGCAGAACGGGCAATGATTCTTCAGATTAGCTAGGCAGACTGTACCATTCTAACTATATCCATAGCTCATGCATAAAGACTGATGTTTGGTTGAGTTATGTCTCTTGTTAACTGTGACAACACCATCTGCTCTGCTACTGCAAATTATTACCCATAAGTTTGACTAGTCTTATATGCAAGGATTATCATGGACCTGATTAACAAAGACATAGGAAATCTTCAAACACTGAATCCATCCCAGTTCAGTTTGTCAAGGGCAGGTCATGCCTACTAAACGTCTTCCAAAAGGTGACTAGAGTTATGTACGAAGGCAAAATTGTATATACTGGCTACCTTGATCTGGAAAAAGTATTTGACACAATATCTCAGTTGGTTATTACAGTCAAACTCACAAATTTGGGCATAAATCTCTATGTCATCTGATAGATAGATAGCCAAGTGGCTTGCAGATAGGACACATGAATTTATGGTGGGGGAATCCACCTCCACCAAGAGGTCTGTTACTAGTGGTGTCCCATAAGACTTGGTACTGGGACCTCTATTGTTTTGAATACACGTCTCTGAAGGCAAGGCAAATGTAGAGGGCTTTTAGCTTACCGATTTGCTGATGACTGCAGGTTGAGTGAAGTTGTTAAATCCCCCAAAGATTTAGATATCCTCCAGGAAGGTCTGACACAGACAAATAGCTGGTGCCAGAATCATAGCAAAAAAAAATAATTAAATCTTTTGGGAAAATGACTACCTCTGTGAATTCAACAACAACAATCCCCTCACAAGTACGGCAAGTGCAAAGGCCCAATAACCATCAGGAAAAGTTCAAAAAAGGGGGCCAGCACAACAGTGTGGTAAAACCAAGCAGTTGTAATGTTTCATAAGCACATTAAACAGATTAAACACATTAGGGGTAGGGTTAAATATAAGCCCAACCCCCACAAAAAGAATTCAGACCTGTTTTGGCTTTATTAGCTTTCCTCAGTGTCAAAACAAAAAACAAAATCACATAGCTATTTATACAGATCCAAATTGATAGACAGAAGTTCCCATTGGTTAATTATAGATGCTCATTTAGTCCAGGGGGGAAAAATCCCACCAAACCTGATTATCCTCTTTTTCTCTTTAGAATAAAGAATAGAATGCCATCCCTACTTATTACTTCTATCCCCGTTTATCTTGTTAATAACAGTGAATCTAAAAAAAGGCAGTGTGGTGCTTAATGTATGTTTATAAAGGGAGTTAGACTGCCTTTTCTTTCTAATATTGCTGACATGTTCAGTAATATGTAACCGTAAAGGTCTAGAAGACTGCCCAACATAAAATGCAGAACATGAACATGTAGCGAGATATATAACCCAATCGGAGCTAGTTTGCTAGAAATTTTATATCAAAAACCAAAGCAGTATTTCTGCTTGTAAATTGTTTTGATTTTGCTACCCTTGGGCAATACGTACACTATCCACAGGGAGGACATCCATATAATATATCACCTGTGATAGTGTGTTGTTGGTAATTACCGGTGGAATCCTGGTAACGTTTATAATGGCTAAAGTGTGAACCTAGTGCTTGACCTCTCTGAAAACAAAATGAACACTTATCCCCAAGGATCTCAATTTGTGGTTCACCAATAGAATATTCCAATGTCTGTTGACAATATCCATAAGTGCCCCAGTATTTCTACCAAAAGTCGTAACTAACCTCAAATTAGGTGGCTCCCCAAGTTGATGTTCCCTGTAACCTAACAAATTCTTCCTGTCCTGAGTGGATGCCCAATTGCTGCCAGAAATGATATTTCCATGTTTATATCCCCTACTCGTGAATCTGTGAACAAGATCCTTTCTATAATATCTGTAAGTTTGTGTATTGGAACACACCCATCTGACCCAAAGAAATTGTGATTTAGGGATATTCTGGATGATATGTTGAGGATGGAAGCTGGTAGCATGAAGTAGTGAGTTATATTGTGGACATTTACAATTGATCTGAGTATTCAAAATGTTATCAGCATCCCTGGTAATCAAAGCATCCAGGAAGGTAATCTGTTGTAAATGATAATTAACCTTAAACTCAATATCCCACTTGTTCTCATTTAAATACTCAACAAATTCCTGTAGATATACACTATCAGCCTTCCACATCATATAACAATCATCCAGATACCATCTTCATAGATCTATCTCTTCAAGATATATGTTATGGTTAGGGTCATAAATAATTTCCTCTTCCAAATTTGCCATAAATAAATCAGTCCAAATGGGTGTGAAAGATGCTCCTATTGCTGTGCCCTGCACCTGCCAAAAACATTGGACATGAAAATATAGTACATTTTTAGTAAGTATATGTTCCGCTAGGCAAACTAAGAATATATTAAAACCTTGCTGATATAATTCACACTTGTCCAACTAGCACTGTAAAGCCAATAGACCTGCCCAGTGTGGAATGTTAGTATACAAGGCAGTAACATCTAGGGTGCAAAGAAACTACTCCAGTTCCAACTGCATATCAGAAATTATACCCAGGAATTGTGTCATGTCCTGTATGCAAGCTCGAATACATCCCAAAAGTGGTTGAAGATATTTGGTCAAAACTGAGAGAGAGGTTCCTTAAGAGAACCCCTACCTAACACTATAGGTCTCCCAGGTGGGTTTTTTAAGTCCATATGAATCTTACGAAAATACAAATATTGAGATTTTGGATCCTGTACTGTAAGATGATAAAGATCTGAATCAGTGATGATGCCCCCTTCCTTGGCATCTAATAGAAACCTTTCAATTTCCACTTTAAATCTAGGGGATAGATCTAAGGGCATATGCATATAATATCTGCCATCTTTCAATTGCTTATTGTAGTACATATCCCAGTCTATCGCCATCACTGCTCCACCCTTATTGACTGGTAGGATCACCAAATTATTATTATTTTTATTTATTTATTTATTTTACATTTGTTAACTAGGAAATTCTGACTGGACTGGGTCAATTTACAATGGAGGCCTGGGGAAAAAAGCTCCACATTGTTAAGCAAAAGAAAAATATTTTTATGCAGAGTGGTACAAGTTAAACAAGAGAGAATATTTTTATACAGAGTAGTACAACAAACATGTACATTATACAACAAAACAATCAGATATTCACATTAAAAATGCAAGCAGACAAGACACTTCAGCAGTCAGAGAAGTTACAAACAGCAGGGATTAGGAGCTACTTATAGGCTCGGCTAATGGCTGTTAGAGTTTTAGTCCCATAGAGGATTACAGTGACTAACTTGGTATTGGTGAATGGATAGAGGATTACAGTGACTAACTTGGTAGTGGTGAATGGATGGCTGTTAGAGTTTTAGTCCCATAGAGGATTACAGTGACTAACATGGTATTGGTGAATGGATGGCTGTTAGGTTTTAGTCCCATAGAGGATTACAGTGACTAACTTGGTATTGTTGAATGGATATGAGGAAGAAAAGGTAGGAAAGCTTAAGTTTAAATAATACAAGGGCGTAGCCAGGTATTCATCAGATGTGATTTGAGGGAGTTTTTGAAGTGTGAGGTGGTGGGGGCAGTGGTCAGCGAAGGTGGAAGACAATTCCAGTTTCTAGCAATGGTGTGGGAATATAGCACTTTTCCTGCAGTACTGTTTTCTCTAGTGATACAGAGGAGAGATTTGTCACTAGATTGGAGAGGGCGATTTGCTGTGCAGTGGATAAGTAGTTGGGTTAGTGATGGGGTTTTATCAGGGTATTTAAGAATATTGTAGACAGTAACTAGCTGGTGGTAATTAAGTAGTTGAGGTAGTTCTAGCCAATTTAGGTCCTTTAGAACAACACAGTGATGTGTTCTGAAGGTGCTATTTTTAGCAAACTTGGTGATCTTATTGTAACATGATTCTAGTTTGTCTAGATCTATTATTCTTATGTGGGTGAAAATTGGTGCTGCATACATTAGTGTGGACAATAGGTGAGTCTGGGCTAGGGTGACTCTTGCTTGGTCTGAAAGAAAATTTTTGAGCCTATATAACATGTCAATTGTTTGTGAACCTTTTTAATGGTTTGTGAGATGTGGACATTGAAGTGAAGATTATTGTCAATTTCAATGCAGAGCAGTTTGGTATGGTCAGAAGGGGAAATGGTAGTGCCGTTTTTAGAGGTGATGGTGAAGGCGAGGGGAGCAGTTTTTGATTTGTTAGGGGTAAATAGTAGTAATTTAGACTTAATGGGGTTTAGGATGAGTTGGATATCAGAAATCCATTTTTCTACAGAGTTAAACGTTTCCTGAGAGAGTTGTTGCAGAATTTCTGGAGATGGGACTGTGCAGATTAAAGTCGAATTATTTGCATATTGAATAAGTGTAGCATGCTGGGTTGAGCTATGTAGATTATTGGTAAAAACAGAAAAGAAAATTGGGCCCAGTATAACTACCTGTTGTTCCATCTATTAGAAATTATGGGGAAGAATTGGATGTTCATGAAAATTAAAGTGTAGATCTTTGAGAATGCTAGATTGGAACATAGAAACATGTTGATACATTGGTGGCATAAAAGCAGATTTCTGAAATTTAAATACATTGGTGTTAGGAGATGATTCCGAACCAAAATATAGTTTTAGGTTTAACAGATGACAAAAATAAATTACATCCTGAGCCAAACAATCCTCTGTAACAAAAAAGCCTGGTACAAAATTTAAGCCTTTATTCAAAAGTTGCATTTCCACCTCTGAAAGAGATATGGATGAGATATTGTGAACATTTGTACAATTATTTAACGTTGTATCATGATTTTCAAAAGGCTCTCCAAATTGCTTATTTGTCCTGTGTTTCCTGCCCCTCTCCTTGATCTAGCCTGAAAGGGTGATCCAAGTTACGTCTTTTGGGAGAGGGTGACTCTAGGGTGTGATTACCATCAACATCCATGGTAGAAGATGAATCATCCCCCGATGTGCCGCTAGCGGACATTCTACATGTCCTATTTTGGGTAAAGGGTCTATTATCCGTAGTACTAAATTTGATATTCTTATAAGACTCAAATGGTTTCCCCTTTTCATAATCCCCCGTGTCACGGTTACATTTTTTCATCTTTTTCTCTTTTAATTGTTGTTCAAGGTTAAATAGCTTAGTACTGAGCTGGTTCAGACAAGACATGTAATATGGTAAGGTCTCATAAATCCTAATGTCCTCACAAGAAGATTCTACCTCTATAATACATTGATTCACAGTTTGTTCATAGTATGATGTTAGGGCATCAACAAACCCCATAGAGACTCTTTGTTGAACCTGTGCCTGTTGTTCCGACAAAGTGTCATCTATGTTATGGACTAGGGGTTGAATCCTGACCCGTAGACCCCTGGGAGTAATCCCCTTTGTCTGATAAGCTTTGAACAATTTCAAATGCCAAACATTTGTTCTAAGTGTTTTCATGCTTTTTGTGCATTTTTGAAAAGCCAATTTACAGTGGTTAAATGGGTCATTAGTATTAGCATTTTCCATGACTCCCTTATCTGCAGGCCCCAAACCAAAAACTTGCAAATCATCTTTATCAGAAAATAAGACCGAGACCAAATCCATGTTCAATGTAAATCCCAGAAATGTATGTCTATATATATTTTTACTTACCAGACCTGAACAACCTATAAATATTCGACCCTAGTACAGTAATTTCAATAGAATAAGTAAACCATACACTAATATGAAGCACCTGTAAGTCAGTAGGAAAGGTTGTCAGCCCTTGTAAAATATAGGTAAAGGTAGTAAAATACAGATGACTGTGCAATAATCCAAATTATTTTAGTCTTCCTTTGGTAATTTAGTTAGATGGAAAACATAATTTTAAACCCAAAATGATACAAAACATGCAGAAGCATATGTTTCATTGATTACAATAGGGGAACAATAATAGCCATCCAGTATTATAAATATCATAACAAAGTGGTAAAACCACAGTCGTCATAAACCTAATAATAGGTATCAGATACAAAATGCTATGTTCCCCTATGAAAAGTATGCAAAAAGCAGACAAATACCATAAAAGGTATCCATGAGTTTATAAAGATATCAATAATTTATGGCAGGACCAGTATGCAGGGGAACAATGATAGCCCTTGTGGTTATAAAAGTACAGGAGCATTACCAAATATATGATGTCAAGTACTATACCATTCGACTTACCCACAATGCTATGTTCCCCCGTAAAAAAATGTATACCATTGCCAACCTCTTATTCCAATGTTACACACTGGGTGAATCACCCATTAATTCGACATCACAAGAGAGCAATAATAGCTATCATGTGTATAGACCAAAACTTTTGACCTAGCAAAAGGCAATCATAAATCACATAAAAATATATCTGAATTCCTCAGTTCAGAATAACACACAATGCTACGTTCCCTTGTTAAAGGTATAAGTTACTGGTAATGATTAGTTGGCATATCCCTATAACATCCTGCTACCAAAGTAAAAAAGAAGAACAGTCACCTGTATAGTAATACCTTATATGGTGAATCCAACCGTGTAATGCCAACAGTCCACTTGCTAAGCCGACACTTTCCTAATGGCTTGATAAGTGTCTCAAAATCTGTATTAATATTCTTAAACTGTGATAAATCACACTGGTCATCCAAGCAATCCTATACCTCAATGTTTCATGACAAAAACATCAAGTAAATTTGTCTCCTAAATCTATATTAAGTCCTGAGTCATTCAGCATAAACAAAATTCTGCGTTCCCCTGTTATGAAAACACGGCCAACCAAATGTTAAATACACTTTTTCGGATGTTACCCACTAAATGATTACTCACACTGATTTAGCTTCACAAGATAACAATAATAGCCATCGGGTGTATTAACCCACACCCTTGAGGTAATAAGAATCAATAAATATTGAAAGTGTATATCGTAAAACACATTAACACAATGTTATGTTCCCTTATTAAAAGTGGAAAATGCAATACACCAGTAGTTGTTCGTTGACATAGTAATATACCATCCTGCTTCAAAAGTTAGAAAAAGCATAAAGTCTTTGTAAGTCCCTTGATAGATCGATGAAATCAATGTGAAAGTTCAAAAATACACAGTAACCTGTGTAGTGGTGCATTCCAATAAATCACAAAATATGTGTAATCAAGTCCAATTCCCAAGCCAGAACCTGCCAGCTTGCTTGATAATTATCCCAAAGTCCGTATCGATGGTTAAACTGTAATACTGATCCATCCAGTTTTCCGAGAAATAATTCACATCAAGAGCAATGAATGACTTCAACTAATGATATGTTGTTAAATAAAGCAATGTCCAACTGAACAACCAGTCCCTTGAACCGATTACCTTAAACGCTAGATGTTCCAAAGGAATGATCAACTGCAAAGTAAACCATAATAACCGTCAAGCCCAACCGCCATTGAATCAAGCAAAACCAGCCTGATATGCCCCAGTGACGTCCCTGGAAATAGATATGTCTTCAAAACAGTACACCGACTTCACTGTAGAATGTGGAAGGCATTCTAACCCACAACCAACAGGACTAGCAATCCTTTCATCCACTATGATGTGGATGGTAAGCACACCTAAGTCCAACAGTGAGAAAACAGTGGAACTCAACAACAACTCCCTCGCAAGTACGGGAAATGCAAAGGCCCAATAACCATCATGAAAAGTTCAAAAAAGGGGGCCAGCACAAGAGTGAGGTAAAACCAAGCGGTTTTAATGTCTCATAAGCACATTAAACAGATTAAACTAATTAGGGGTAGGGTTAAATATAAGCCTAAACCCCACATAAAGAATTCAGACCGGTTTCGGCTTTATTAGTCTTCCTCAGTGTCAAAACAAAAAAACAAAAGCACATAGCTATTTATACAGATCCAAATTGATAGACAAAAGTTACGTATTTCTGAACATGTCAGCGATATTAGAAGCAAAAGACAGTCTAATGCCCTTTATAAATATACATTAAAACACCACACTGCCTTTTTTAAATTCACTGTTATTGACAAGATAAATGGGGATAGAAGTAATAAGTCTGGATGTCATTCCATCCTTAATTCTAAAGAGAAAAATTGGATAATCAAGTTGGGTGGGTTTTTCCCCCTGGACTAAATGAGCATCTATAATTAAACAGTGGGAACTTTTGTCTATTAATTTGGATCTGTATAAATAGCTATGTGCTTTTGTTTTTTGTTTTGACACTGAGGAAAGCTAATAAAGCCGGAACCGGTGTAAATTCTTTTTGTGGGGTTTGGGCTTATATTTAACCCTACCCCTAATGTGTTTAATCTGTTTACTGTGCTTATGAGGCATTAAAACTGCTTGCTTTTACCACACTTTTGTTCTGGCCACCTTTTTTGAACTTTACTTCTGTAAATTACAGCATTGATAACACTCCCCTTAGAGTGAACCCAGTGGTAAGGTACTTGGGAACATATGTTGACAGTAACCTGAACCTTGATCACCATGCATCCATGGCAGTGAGGAAATCCTTCAACATGGCACAACTTATAAGAAAGGCATGAAATCCTGATCTAAGGAGATCATAGTCTTGCTATACTAAGCCCTCATTAGACCAATAATCGAGTACAGTGCACCCTATGGCATGTACCTCATCAGACGTTTGCAATAGCTGAGGCATCCACTGAGTTTCTTCACTAAAAGAAAACAGGGTGTAAATAATATGTCCTATTGGCTGCCTCAAAGCCCTGTCCCTTTAGTCAGTCTCCTAATGACTACTGTGGGGGGATCTATGCCCAACCTACAAGGCATGTTCTAATCCACCCATGATGGATCTGCTACACATTTGCAAAGCAAACAGAACTAGAATTGCGTAATCTAAGGATTAAACCTCGGCTGTGACAGAAACAAAACATGCTGGAGGGAAACAGGTATGTGTCTCCAAGATTACCCCATCTCTGGAATAGACTCCCCAATTATGTGAAACAGACCTCTTCCCTAAGCCTGTTCAAATGCAGTTTGGACCAATGGATGGGAAATCATAAATTCACCCCTGGCTTGTCATTTAAGGTGCTTAAGGACAGGGCCAGTTTGTAGATCCCCTAAGGCAGAGGCTTATACTAAAGCAATTCTAGCCCATGGACATTGATAATTGAGATAATTGGGGCATGAAAGGCTAGGCTAAAGCTCTAGGACTATTACCCTAGTGCCCTACTATGATCCTGCAATTACCTTATTCTCTTGTTCAGGCTGTTTTACATATTTATTCATACAGCATTTCTTACTTTTATTTTGTAGTGTTTTTTTTTTTTTTTGTATTTCTGTTACAAGCTTACCTCTCCAGTCAACTCTTACATATGCATTTTATGTCACTTTTCTGCAAACATCTTGTTCCTTTACCAGCCTCAAATATTTTCCAGCAACCGTTTGCTTCTCACATGACTGTGCTGCATGTCTGTTATCGGTTAATCAAGATGCAGATTTGCAAACTCAACAGTTTTTAGTTAGTTCAGTTAGATATGCAACAATACTTTCATACTGCCATCTTTATCATCAGAGCCCCCTTTTTTAATTTTCTACATGTGGTCAGGTGCTATGTCTACTGTCCCCACCTCTCTTGGATCATTGTCACTCTCCTAGACTCCAACTGCTAATATTCTCTCACACAATCCAGCTATCTCTTTGCTGAATGTCCTTGTTTCCACTTACATTTTTAATATCTTTTGCAAACTTTCTCTACCAATTTGTCTTCTGCTTTCCTGTTCATGCGCCTTAACCACCTATATATATATATGTTCTCTTTGAGCTTCTCTGCAATTAGGGCTACTTTGTCACTTTGTCTTTTATTCTGAAGTCATCACTTTTTTGTTTGTATTCTGCAAACAGTCTGAGGTGTTTTATCTCTATCACCTCTAGCTTTCTCTGCTGTTCTGCTTTCACTGCTCATGTTCCTGTGATTTACAGAAGTACTGGTCATACCAACACTTTGTACACCTTACATTTCAGCTTTTTCTGGCATTCTTCTGTCACACCAACCCTGACACTCTTTGGCTGTTGGTTCCCTCTGATTTTAGCTTTGATTTCCTTCTCCTGAACCATCCCTCCCACATACATGAAGCTGTTTACCTGTTCCACTAGTTTCCCATCTATCTCAGTTTTTACCTGTTCCACTAGTTTCCCGTCTATCTCAGTTTTTACCTGTTCCACTAGTTTCCCATCGATCTCAGTTTTTTCCTCTTCCACTAGTTTCTCTTCTATCTCAGTTTTTACCTGTTCCACTAGTTATCCCTTCTACCTCAGTTTTTTACCTGTTCCACTAGTTTCCTGTCTTTCTCAGTTTTTACCTGTTCCACTAGTTTCCCATCTATCTCAGTTTTTACCTGTTAAACTAGTTTCCCTTCTATCTCAATTTTCAACTTTTTCTGATTTCCCCTATTTACTGCCATGACAACTGTCTTGTCTGTACTCTGTTTTATCCCATGTAATTTCAGCTTTGCTGCTTTATCAACACTGACCTGTTTGCTAATGTAGTCTATCAACAGCAGTGGGTTCAGAAATGAACACTGATGCACACCCATTCCCATTGAGAAACCATCTGTGATTCTGAGCACTGTACTTGGGTTGTTGTTTCCTTGCATATAGCCTGTAAATTCCAGTAATTTTTCTGGGATTTCAGACCATTGCAGAACTGCTTGAATCAGCTTTCTGGTAGTCTTGGCATATATGTTCTTCAAGTCTAGGAATGCCCAGTTCCTCATTCATACCTTCTTTTCTACTGTTTGTCTCATTGCAGTGCAAACACTGGGTCAAATTGTGCTGCATCCCAATCTGAATTCAAATGCTCATCTCCTGTCTTACTTTCTAGTACTTTGTTTCATACAGCCCTTGATTTCTTAAGAAATAAATGTGTTAGCTAGACCAGATGTGTTTAAATTCAAATTATTTTGTAAACCTTGATTTTACTGCAGATAAATAATTTATCATGTTCAGGCAGCCTAAACATATTGTACACGTTAATTACTTCTCCTGCTATATGTGAACAATTGGTCACTTGTACCTCTTTTCTTATTAAATAAACCAGAAGCAATATTAAATATTTTAAGTCTTTGATAAAAGGATGTATAGTTTTCTGCTAACTTACCTTGAACTTCTAGTTTAATAGTAGGGATAAGAGATATTGATACTGATATATTTGTAGTAAGTTTTTCTATTTTTGCATTTCTTTTAAAATATGGCAGTACAGTCTCCCTAAACGTGTATGTCTTCTCACCCCCTTCTCCTACATCCACCTGAACATGGATACATGGACTAAATCTCCCACTTATCAGTTTTTGGCAATTTTTCTACCCTTTTCATTCTTACTGCATCTCATTGTACAAACATTATATGGCTCATTGCATGATATACGAATTTTAAATATGACAGAATATGGCCTGCTTATGTCATACAATGAATGATATGCGGATGTACAAAAGGAGTAATAAGATGATATACATCTTATCTCTTTTGCTTTAGGTAACATTGGCCTCCTGCATTGAAATCCACAAAAATAAGACAACTGCCAAACTATAAGAAGCAGCAAGGATCAGCCACTATTCAAAGTACTTATGCTTGTAAGTATTTCATTGTCTTTTATGTGCCAAAGTAGAGGTAATGCCGTTGGAGCGCTCCAGTATTAATCAGCACACCTATACTTCTTTCAGTGCACTCAGTTTTCCTCAAACAATAATTCAGGTGATTGCTATTCAATTTATTGTCATATGCAATAACATTTACTTATTTGTAATCCTTTCTAGCAATAATACTACCAATGTCTATTTACTGCATGCAAATTTCCACATCTGTCCATCCTCAACACTCTTCATGTACAAATGACCTGGACAAAAAAAGAAAATAAAAACAACATATGAATATGAATATGTCACCTCCCCTACCTTTTTATTGTAGGTCATGAGATGGTGTGGATAATGTTTAAAAGCTACACCTTCTAGTCACTGACTCAAGAGACCTCAGCCACCCTCATCTTGCTCTGCCTTCACCTGTTGCCATAAATCACACAACCTCTATAGTAACCAATTGGCTTAGAAATGACTTGTTCTTTTCTGGTCTTATTCTGTCTTCCCAGCTTGCTGTAATCACAAAATAATTGGAAGCTAATGGGGAAAAATAAGTGAGGGGAACAACTCTATGGTTAGCGTGCATTGGTGCTAATATCAGAGAAACAAAAGAGTGGAAAGTGTATTTATTATTACACGGAAGTATTTGTCCAACATAGTTGCCCCTCCTTCTTTATGTATGTATAAGACTGTGTGCTGCCATATTCATTGCTAAATCCACATCAGCTACAGACTGTGACAGTATCGCAGTAAGAGAGTCCGCAGTAAATGATATGTTGTGCTATTTGAGTTATAGTGCATTACTGGTCTTTACAGGGTGATCTTTTCACAATGACATTTATTGCTCTGCAAGCTATGAAGAATCAGTATTATTCCATATCATTTTTCTTGCCTTCCTCCTTCCATTCCTTGTCACATATCCTTTCAGTAAATAATATCCTGAATACTGACCTCTGGTCTGTTAGTCTTTTACAAATGTTCCTGTTAATCCTCATCCGTCCATTTTCATTTCTCTTCAGTGAGTTTTCAACCAGCAAAGCTCTATCTTTGATTGCTTATGTTCTGTTTCCTTAGCTTTGGGGTAGAGCACCACATCTCAGTCGGAATTCTCAATCACCCTTTATGTACAATAATCTGGTATCTCTGTCATAACTTTGGCTGCACTTACCCAAATGTAAGGCAGCAGTCACAAGGTACACTTTAACTCAAAGTTTAGGCTCCCTTCAACAGGCAGGAAAAGCAACCAAACACCAGTGCTAGTAATGAGGCAGTATTGTCTGCATTTCCCATTTTTTGATGATATGTGCCCTTGCAGATGTCCATCTCACTTTCCTTCTGGATGATGTTTCCACATCTAGGATGTTAGTTTAAGCCAGACTCTGCTTATATGTGACAGGCATCTTTGTCAACATGTGACAAGCGGTATGAGGCAGCAATCATATCCTCATTTCCCCCTCAAGCTATCTCATTCATTTAAGCATGATCAGAATATCCATTGAGTCTTTACTTGTCATAATTAAGTGCCATTTAATGCTTATCCCTGTTCCTATGATCTGAAGCTCACCCTTAGCAAATAACCAGGTTAGAGAAGCTGGTAAACACTGCTTATTGACTCACATAGACTTCACTGTTATATGTAAAAGAAGAAAAAACACTATTTTTCCCTCTTATGACATGATAGTTGTAAATAATCAAAAATAGAGTTTTGTATTTCAACAAAGATGGCACTGGATAATATACCCCTAGTATGTCATTTCTGTCTGTTAATAAATGGAAAAAAAAGTCCTCTGCCTGAGGCATGTAGCTCTCACCTTTATTATCTGTTTTAAATATTAACATTACAAAGGCCAGCAATTAATTTTACCCCATGTCCAGCGTCATGCCTTTCCACTTGCCTGCCTTTCTCATCTTTTTGTTGCTTTTTCTCACCAGGTCTTGTCTGAGGACATGTCAAGTTTCAGAAAATCATTAGATGTCCTCCAGTACTCATTGCCATTTTCAAATAGATGTCCTCCAGTACTCATTGTAGTTTTCAAAGTTCCTCAAAGACCTCTCACTCAGGTTTTACTATTTCATCTCCCATAAATCTGGACTGTGATTTCTTATCTCTCTGGATCGGTTGTGTATATCGCATACCTTGTTAGGCCGCTCAGTGGACTGAGTAGCTCACCTCTTCCTTATGTAGTTGCAGCAGCATTCTCTTGTCCTTCTGTAGTGGGTCTGTTCTGAGTGATACGATTACCTCCATTACTGTTTATATTGGTTGCTCTTAGTCCAGTCCATCCTGGGCCCATTTATGGTCCAGGTAGTGTGCCAAAGATGTATTTTCATTTCTTTCATCTTCTAACTATTCTATTGCACAGCATCAGACTCCACATTTCAATTTTTTCTGCCATTATTGTCTCACCTTGTATGAATCTCTGAGAAGATCTCTACAGTCTATACAGGTTCATAGAGCTTGGTGTGCTGACTTCGACAAAAGACTGTGGAGATCACTGGATAGTTCATCCAGTAGCAAACCCATATCTCTAGATCTCTAGTTTATACTCTTCAATTGCATGTCCCTTATTATAAAAACTTTAGACAAGTCCTCATATGTTATTATTTGCATGTTGTCTATGTGTAAAACCAATAGCATATGACTTTCTCTTATGACCCATTATTAGCATGTGGCTTTCTCTTATCACCCATTATTTTCACTAAAAACAAAAACAAGTGTGATAACTATACAAAGCTGTATCTTTTGGCCTAAAATGAAGTTGTCCCCATAATAGATACATTTAACATCTGTCTGAAAGGAATTTAACATTTTGAGAAATTCTTCCTTTATTCTGTTATGTAGTCTTGTCAGCTCAGAATCAGTTTCTTTTTTTTCAAAACAGGTTTATTGTTTTAACATATAAGAGAAATATCATAACAATTTTATACAAGTAATTAAAAATAGGTATTATTATAATATTCAACAAAACAACTAAAGTATTTACAAAGACATCCACTACAATCAGATCAATTAATTAAACTAAAATACCATGCTATTGAAATTAAAATTTTTTTAACAAATTTTGTAAATTATCCCATACAATAAAATAAGATGTTTTTCTATTTGTTCTAGTCCTAATTGTGTTTATTTCCATATGGCACACTATATTCATAACATTTTAAATTCATTGAACGAAGGAGGTGTATCTGAAATCCAATTTATAGTTATTATTTTCCTAGCCACTGCTAGAATAGACCATAACAAGGGAAGCTTAACCTTTTTAACACTTTGAGGTACAGGTGTGTTGAATAATATAAGAGATTTAGAAATAATGAAATTATCTGTAAAAGAGCCTGCAAAATTCATTAATTGACTTCCAGTATTCTTTCAATTTTATACAGTCATAAAACATATGAGCCCAGTCAGCATTAATTTCTACATTACATCTCTTACATAGATTATCTTTATTATTTATTTTATTCATCATCAAAGGTGTATAAAAAGATCTATGTAAAATTTCCATGTATAAAGTCTCCAGACAATGGAAGACATAGTTCTATAAGCAGATTCCAATATATATTGTTTATCTTGTTGATTTGGTGGGTCCCCATTAATAGAAGTGAAATAATTCCAGTATGAATCTACACTGTAAAAGTTTCTTGTCTGATAACTTTATGTATGTATGAAAGTTTATCTTTATCAGAAACTTTATGTTGTAAATTTAATATCAAGTAATCAATCAGTGTTGGAATAGATTCTTTAACAGTTATAGACATTAAATCTATTTTATTAATGAGATGTTGTCTAAAGGTCTGAACCTCTAACCAGCAAGTTTCTCTTAGATCAAATTCTTGTTTTAAGAAATCTAGATTTTTAACTTTATTATCAGATATCAACTGATACCAGTACTTTAGCTCATTATCTATAGCTAAATGAGTTCCTTCAGAAGTAGATGACAAAAGCATACCCTGAGTATACATTATAGGAAATACAATAAAATTCCATTCCCTATACTTAGGGTGCATGAATATAAAGTTACGATAACTAATAATAATATTTAATGGGTAACAAACCATATGTTTAGGTGTAATAGGTGAAGTACAAAATTCCTTTAGTAACCATAACATGGAGTTATTTACAATCATATTTTTATGTGTTAAGGAGATTTTCATGGAGTGTATACTAATTAGCTCCCAATAATCTTTCCATTTTGTGACATATGACTGATCTATTAATAAAGTAATAACTTTTACAATAGAAGAGATAGTACATAAATTAAAGTCTGGAAAAGAAATACCCCCTTGAGACCAGCTATTAGTATGTTTCTTTAATGCAATCCTAGGTCTATTAGGTGCCCATAAGAAATTTAACATTAGTGTGTTCAGTTTCTTGATAATTATTTTTGTAGGTGGAAGTATTATTGATTGTATTAAGTATAAAATCTTGGGGAATATTATCATTTTAATAATTGTAAGTCTCTCCTCCATAGTAAAAAACATGTTATTCCAGGTATTAAAAAGATTTTGTATATTAAGAAAACAGGTATTATAATTATTATATATAATAGATTTAATATCTTTAGATAGTATTATACCTAAATAAGTTAT